>NC_080044.1:29354708-29662018 GCF_012489685.1 Lotus japonicus
ATGACAACTAATCCTACTAACACTAAGCTAAGGCGATAGTTTTTAGCCTAAAGGTTGAAGCTTTACCTCAAAAACCCAAAAATGGGTATTTAAGGCTAAAATTGATTCCGGCGGAATTCCGGCGACATAACGGAAAATCTAACCCGGCAGAAGTGATCTTGGGCACATAAGGAAGAGGTTTAGAATCAGAAATGAAAGATTCAGGATAGTTTTGCAAAAAACCCATAAACTATCCACTCAGAAAAGTCTACAGAAAAGCTATGGAAAAAGCGATCAGAGGTAAGGATTATCGACTATACCTCGAAACCTTGAAGTAGCAACTGATTGATCGACGATCAAGCAAGAAATGAAGAAAATCTCTCCTCCTCCTCTCCTATGCAAACTCGCGGCCTTGAATGGGTTTTGGGTGATTTTGTGATTTTTTCTCATTTCTTGGCTATATATAGAGGTGGCAAAACGCGTAAAATGAAAGTTTCGCGAATCTGATTTTTCCGGCGTCATTCTCCGTGAATTCTAAGATAGGTTTTGGCGAAAGAATTCCAAAACTAAAATGAGGTCTCCTTGTATTTTTGGCGACTAATGCATAATCGGTATAAAACTATTTTACCCGATAAGTTGCTTTTTGCATCGGATGTCGGAATAGAAAACTTCCTTCTGAAGAAAGATTAAAATCATCAAGAAAATAGGTGTACGCGTGTGGAATATTCATTTGAAGCTCTGAATAGAAAAAGTCTTCATTGTCGAGAAATTCTAGGGTTTCGAAATACCAGGGTTTCGGTTTCGGCAAACTTCCGATGATTGGAATCGGACGTTCGTAGATTCTAGAGTTTCGCCTCGAAACGATTGTGATATATGGAAAAAAGAGAAGTTCTAACATTTCTCTGAAGGTTTTTGGACTAAAATCCTACAGTGTTCCAAGGGTGGAACATAGTGTTATTTCCTAAGATTCTTGTCCTAGGTTTTTAAAGCGAATATTAGTCGTGCTATAACTTAAATCGACTTCGATACGATCCTTTGACTTTTCCTGAACTTTCTCCTTCATAAATTTATTTCATTTGGTAAACTCTAGTTCAGGTTTCCCTTCACAATATATCAACCCTAATCGTAAATGGAAATCTCTTCCACTGATCCTAAGCTTAAAATCTTGGGTCTTACATTACTACCCTCCAAAAAGAAAGTTTCGTCCTCGAAACTTAAGGGTCAGTAATAGTTCTGGATATTATTCCTTGATCTTTTCCTCTAACTCTCACATGGCATCGTCTGTGTCTTTGTTCCAAATAACTCTTACTAAAGCACTCTGCTTTCCTTCGATTGTTTCACTCTTCTAGTCCCAATGTTGACCAACGGCGTCTCAACAGACATATCATCTTTCAACTTGCCGAGGTTTAACTACAATCATCAATGATAACACCACTAAAACTCTTACTCGAATATGATCTCCAGCTTCTGAAGTCAATCTTTACCCTAAGATTCTCATTCCACTTAGCAAAGTTCACTCGCTAATCTCCAGCTTGTATCACCGAAATCCATAACAAGTTTCATTCACTCTTAGACTTTAAGCAACTTGTCCAAATATGACAACCTCAAGTGTTCATCTTAATACTAACACTTCCCTTTTCTGTAACTTGATCACCATCTCGTCAATCAACTTCTTAATCTCTCTATCAAATTCTAACCAACTTCGAGTCCTAGAAACTTAAGACAACAATTCATAGACTTAAAACCTGAACCTTCACCAAGTTTGGACCTCTAATGTCCGTTAATTCTTCAATGCTTCCTAAATGAATATCCATTTCTTCAACCTATATCTCCTTCGCAAGAGAACTTATACTTAATGCGAACTTTTTCCTCCCAGCTCGACTAATCCTCGATCCAATCAAGTTAATCTTACCAATCCTTCTATCAAAGTCCATATCCAGCTGTGATTCCTAATATCACCCCCTCAATATTAAGTTGATCAAGCCTAATACATCGAAGGTGAAATTTAGAAAAAACCCACTGGAACAGTCAATGAGTTCCTATCATCCAATAGTCACAAATATCCTGACCTCACATCCTCAACGATTCCGCTACGGAACTACACGCCCTCGACATCATACGTATACTATCCATAAGAAATCTCTATGAGATTCATCTTCAGCTTCTAACTTCTTGTTAAACGCATTGGTGCAGAACTACTTTCTAGGTTTACCGTGTTATTCTAAACCTCGTGTAATTTCTATAGCTAAAATACGAGCTACGGTCAAATAAGGTGTTAATAGGCGTAATAACTATAAGGTCAAAGCTCAAACAAACAGTTAGTACTCATCATAAGATAGCATCTCCATAACTATACAATATGATTAAGCAATAACTTCAATCAATTTTTAAGCGAAAAAATCGCTTGAAGACAATCAATTTTCACTCTTTGCAGAGTCACACAACCTAGCACAGAAGACCTATTCCCCAACAACTCCCGAAAGACTCGACAAGCTCTGATACCACAATGTAACACCCCGATTTCGGTGGCGTCACTTTAGTAACCAAAATAAACTTAATGCGGAAAAACGTAAATATTTTTTTTTTTGATGACAACTAAGACTGAAATAAATAAAACCCAAATGCGAAAGGTAACAGAACTAATACACAATACATATAACATTCCCCGCTGTAAGTAGCGACCTCGTCACGAGTAACCTCCAGTGACGGAAAGTAGAAAAGTGTAACGCCCGTAGGCAAAATGTACCATCCCCAAAATGATAGGTCAAGTGTCAGCAACACAAGCCCTCCAAAAATAAGAATAAGTCAGAGCTATGACACTAACACCCAACCTTAGTAGACTCTAAACACCCATCCCCTATACTTCCATCATCGACTCTCATCTGGTCATGCATGAAGTCCGGGTCCACGTCGAAGGCTCTGCGGTAGTCATTTCGCTCCGGGTCTTCCCCGAATGACGAAGAATCACGAAAGAATCCATCGACGGCATCTGACAAAAAGGGCATACATAGCCCCCCAAACACAGGTAGCACGTGCAAGGGTCAACTTACGGAATATAGGATAGAGAATACAAGACACCAGATAAAGTATAAGGGGTATATATATATATATGTTGTCTATATACATATAAGTTCTGCATTGTCTACCCTAAGGTTTAAACATAGCATGTTATCAACACTCTAGTACAATTCCATCATAAAAGCACATAACGATATCTATCAACATCTACTCATCAAAACACATAACGATGTTTATCAACATCAACTCATCAAAACATATAACGATACAATTAGAGTGCATGATATGTCAATGCAACGTCACTCTCGACGGTTCCAGAAAGAGTAGGCTGGGCACGTTTGAGTCGGTCCTAACACTGGCATTGTGTCGACCATAACCCCCGAGTGTCACTTACAACCTTGACATAGCCGGATCAGTCCTAACCCTGCGGGTCGACTTTTCCCTCCGCTATGCCCGACAATCAACAGGTCGATCCTAACCTCACGGTCGATCATATCCCCCGTCGATGTCCGAATTACCCGAAGAAAGAATAGGCTGGGCACGTTTGAGTCGGTCCTAACACTGGCATTGTGTCGACCATAACTCCCGAGTGTCACTTACAACCTTGACATAGCCGGATCAGTCCTAACCCTGCGGGTCGACTTTTCTCTCCGCTATGCCCGACAATCAACAGGTCGATCCTAACCTCACGGTCGATCATATCCCCCGTCGATGTCCGAATTACCCGAAGGTATAAACTGTACCCGAAGGTATAAACTGTACCCGAAGGTATAAACTGTACCCGAAGGCATAAACGGTACCCGAAGGTATAAACTGTACCCGAAGGTATAAACTGTACCCGAAGGCATAAACTGTACCCGAAGGCATAAACTGTACCCGAAGGCATAAACTGTACCCGAAGGTATAAACTGTACCCGAAGGCATAAACGGTACCCGAAGGTATAAACTGTACCCGAAGGCATAAACGGTACCCGAAGGTATAAACTGTATCTCATGATGATCTCCAAATCATCCGACTCATCTCTATCCGATGGTCAACACTGCTCAACGAGCAAAGAGCATCAACATGCTCGGAAACTACCCGTTTCCCGGCTTATCTCTCAGATAGCCCAACAACACAACTACTCCCAGAGCACAAGAGTATCAACATACTCAAAACCTCTCAACTTCCTCAACGCTTGGATCCGACGACACTTCTCGTTTTCCAAAACTAAGATCTTCATCCTAAGCTTCCTTTCGAGTTTATTATCATTATTTGAAGATTTTAGAGGTTGTTTAATGTCTTATGAGTTTTCTTTACAAAATGATATCCTTTTTAATCTTATCGCGAATCTTATAAGTTCCCGGGATCTCCAAATCCCAAATGACTCCAGAGAATGTCTCGATTCATGAAAAACCATAACAAGGCCCGAATCTCATTCGTCCTATCGAACTTTCTCAAAACTCTCAAAATAAAATCGGCATGACCTGCCCGCTATTCTCACTACTCAGAAACTCAGATTTCATTGCAAATGCATAATTAACTCAGCACAAACAACCAACATGTCAAATCAACATATTATGCAATAACCACATAGCACTTAGCATATAAAGCATGCATCACACATCCTAAATTACCCACATAGCACTTAACATGAAATTCACTCTCAAAAACATTCAGTAGATGAATCATCTACATTGTCAGCCGAAGCCTCAGAAAACATTTTCCCAATCATACACAAACAAGTGCATAAACAGTAAATCAAGTCGAATGCGTCGACACCTAAAGCATTAGCTAGTAAGGTAAGTTGCCCTTACCTCTAGTTATTCCAGCATTCTCCTCAAATGTTCCTTCACAATGAGCTCCTTGATCTTCAGGAAATTCTTCAAAAGAACCTTTAAAGTAAAACCACAGAATTCTATCAAAATCTATCGGAAACTAAGCTATCAATGCTCACTAAGGTTACACGAAGTAGTTCATACTCCGAGGTACGATAATCTAGCGCGAAAGGACAAGTTTTCGGAAAAGGAATTTTCCCCCTCCTCCCCTATAGGGCTCGGCCACTTTTCACAATTGTGGGGCTCGATTTTTCTTCGATCAAACTTGGTTCCTATGCTTTCATTAGTCGTAACTAAGGGTATTCTGAACTCGGAAAAATTATCGGATCAAAAACTGTCGCAGGGGTATTTTGGTCATGATTTTTAACTTAGAAATTTCAAAACTGAAATCCCAAAAACCAAATTTTGCAGGGACGTTACTAACGACGTTTATGACAACTAATCCTACTAACACTAAGCTAAGGCGATAGTTTTTAGCCTAAAGGTTGAAGCTTTACCTCAAAAACTCCAAAAATGGGTATTTAAGGCTAAAATTGATTCCGGCGGAATTCCGGCGACATAACGGAAAATCTAACCCGGCAGAAGTGATCTTGGGCACATAAGGAAGAGGTTTAGAATCAGAAATGAAAGATTCAGGATAGTTTTGCAAAAACCCATAAACTATCCACTCAGAAAAGTCTACAGAAAAGCTATGGAAAAAGCGATCAGAGGTAAGGATTAGCGACTATACCTCGAAACCTTGAAGTAGCAACTGATTGATCGACGATCAAGCAAGAAATGAAGAAAATCTCTCCTCCTCCTCTCCTATGCAAACTCGCGGCCTTGAATGGGTTTTTGGGTGAGTTTTGTGATTTTTTTCTCATTTCTTGGCTATATATATGAGGTTGGCAAAACGCGGTAAAATGAAAGTTTCGCGAATCTGATTTTTCCGGCGTCATTCTCCGTGAATTCTAAGATAGGTTTTGGCGAAAGAATTCCAAAACTAAAATGAGGTCTCCTTGTATTTTTGGCGACTAATGCATAATCGGTATAAAACTATTTTACCCGATAAGTTGCTTTTTGCATCGGATGTCGGAATAGAAAACTTCCTTCTGAAGAAAGATTAAAATCATCAAGAGAAATAGGTGTACGCGTGTGGAATATTCATTTGAAGCTCTGAATAGAAAAAGTCTTCATTGTCGAGAAATTCTAGGGTTTCGAAATACCAGGGTTTCGGTTTCGGCAAACTTCCGATGATTGGAATCGGACGTTCGTAGATTCTAGAGTTTCGCCTCGAAACGATTGTGATATATGGAAAAAGAGAAGTTCTAACATTTCTCTGAAGGTTTTTGGACTAAAATCCTACAGTGTTCCAAGGGTGGAACATAGTGTTATTTCCTAAGATTCTTGTCCTAGGTTTTTAAAGCGAATATTAGTCGTGCTATAACTTAAATCGACTTCGATACGATCCTTTGACTTTTCCTGAACTTTCTCCTTCATAAATTTATTTCATTTGGTAAACTCTAGTTCAGGTTTCCCTTCACAATATATCAACCCTAATCGTAAATGGAAATCTCTTCCACTGATCCTAAGCTTAAAATCTTGGGTCTTACAATTCACACGCCTCAGTCCATGCAAAAGGTTGATCCTTCCTCGTCAGTTGAGTCAAAGGTCCAACAATCTTGGCAAATCCCTCAATGAAGCGTCTATAATATCCAGCTAAACCCACAAAACTTCTGATCTGTGTCACTGTCTTCGGTTGCTCCCAAGCCAAAACAGTCTCTACTTTCGCCGGATCCACAGCTATGCCTTCCTTTGAGATAACATGGCCTAAGAAATTAACTTCCTCCAGCCATAATTCACACTTGGAAGGGTTCGCATACAGCTTTTTCCCTCTCAACACTTGTAAAACTTGGCGCAAATGTTCCTCATGTTCCTTCGCGTCCTTCGAATATATCAGTATGTCATCAATAAACACCACCACAAACCGATCTAAGAATTCATGAAAGATGCGGTTCATGTAATCCATGAAAACAGCAGGTGCATTCGTCACCCCAAACGGCATCACTAGGTACTCGTAGTGTCCGTAGCGAGTTCTGAAAGCAGTCTTCGGTATATCCTCAGTCTTCACTCTGATCTGATGATAGCCTGACTTCAAGTCTATCTTGGAAAATACGGCAGCCCCTCGTAATTGATCCATCAAATCATCTATCCTCGGTAACGGGTATCTGTTCTTGATCGTCGCCTTGTTCAGTTGTTGATAATCTACACATAATCTCGACTTCCCGTCTTTCTTCTTGACTAATAGCACTGGCGCTCCCCACGGTGAAACGCTTGGCCGAATGAATCCCTTTGCCGAAAGATCCTCCAACTGAGATTTCAACTCTACTAACTCTGCAGGTGCCATACGGTAAGGTGCAATCGAGATCGGTCTGGTTCCGGGTACAATGTCGATCACAAACTCTACATCGCGTACTGGTGGTAGTCCAGGTACGTCTCCAGGAAAAACATCAGCAAAGTCTCGAACCACCGGAATGCCATGAACATCCGAATCCTTCCTCCCCTCCAGACTTAGCAATGAAAAGTACTTCTGAGTGCCCTCGCTCAACGATGCACTAATGTGGTTAGTAGAAAGATACTCGAAAAGATCCGAGTCTGGGAACACCACTTTCTTTCGACTACAGTCCAAAAGACAATGGTAGTGGGATAACCAATCCATCCCTAGGATTACATCTAGATTTTTAAGGGGTAAACATACTAGATTGGCATGAAAAGTTCTATCTATATATACTACTGAACAGTGCATGCATGCAGCATTAGCAATTAGAGTCCTAGCAGGTGTAGTTACCATAAGATCAAAACTCAAAGCAGTAATAGGCAGATTCAGTCTTGATACACAATCCTTAGAGACAAAAGAATGAGTTGCACCAGAATCAAAGAGTACAGTTAGAAGATTACCGTCGATTTCACATTCCCCTATGATCAAGCCATCCACTCCTTCCGCCTCTTCACCATCCATTGTATACACTCTTCCCCTCGCAGCTGGGCGCTTTCCACTAACAGCATTCACAGACGGTTTAGCCTTCGGTGCCTTGCAATCCACAGCCAGATGCCCGGGTCGATTGCAGTTGTAGCATCTTGGTGGCATCGTGCAGCTGTTTGCATAGTGCCCGACCGCTCCACATCTGAAACAGGTCACATCACGGTTTGGGGTACGGTTTCCCGATCCTCCAGAAGTAGCAGCAGCAGCCATCGGCTTGTAAGATTCTGGGGTAAACCCTCTCCCCGCAGGACGTTGATACGGCTTCTTCGCCTGAAATCTTCCTCTTCCTTGAAAATTCTGTGGTGTTGACCTCACTGGTCCTCCTACTCCAGCCCTGTTCAATCTCCTATTCTTCATCAACTCCACCTCTGTTGCCTTCTCAACCAATGCTTGAAATCTCATGATCCCTAACGGTCTCACTGAGTCCTCAATATCAGCTCTCAATCCCCTCACAAAGCGCTTGCACATATAGGGTTCATCAACTTGGTCACGGAAAAATCGAAAGTGTTTTGCCAAAGACTCCAACTTAGCAGCATATTCCGGAATGGTCATGCTCCCTTGTCTAAGAGTCAGAAACTGTGATTCACGCTCGTCACGAGCACTGTCAGGAAAATACTTCTCGAGAAAAGCAGTTCGAAAAGAATTCCAGTTCACCTCAACATGGTTTGCTTCCATTATCCCTCTGGCGCCTCTCCACCAGTACTCAGCATCACCCAACAACAGAAAGGTTGCCATCCCCACCTTGGCTCCCTCAGCAGTCTGTAACACGCCAAATATCTTCTCTATTTCCTCAATCCAGAGATCCGCTTTGTCCGGGTCAGTACCTCCCGAAAACTTAGGTGGATCCTGTCTCCTGAAATCATTCAACCCCTTGTTCTGATCCCGAGTCACCTCCCTCTGACGCAGGTGTTGATCACGCGCTTCCTCCGCAGCACGCCTCTGAGCATTGTCATTCGCTTGATTAGTCATCGCCTGAGCCATAGTGGCCATCATCTCCGCTAGTTGATTCGTGTTCACCATCGTCTGTTACCCCAAGGAAACTATTAGTCCTAATCGTATTATAGCACCAAAACTATCCCATATGATTAAGTAACAATGCAATCAATTAGAACGAAAAATCGTTCTGCAGACAATCAATTTTCACTCTTTGCTGAGTCACACAACCTAGCACAGAAGACCTATTCCCCAAAGACTCCCAAAAGACTCGACTAAGCTCTGATACCACAATGTAACACCCCGATTTCCAGGTGTCACTTTAGTAACTCAAAAATAAACTTTACGCGAAAAACCGGTATATTTTTTTTCGATTCCTTTTTAAATTAAAGCGACATAAAATAAAGACATAACCCAACATCTAACTAACCGATGTACAAACATATATACATGTACAGCCTCAGTTGCACGTCAACGTCACGCGCACTCGCAGTGACCTCAAAGTAGTGTGCCCGTAGGCAAATATGTACAGAACCAGTAGTGTAAGTAAAAGATCATAAGTACAGTCATCCAAGAGAAAGTCGGCTCCAAAAATGGCCTAAACAAAAGACCCCTATAGTCCGACAGACTCTCTGTGATTCCTCATCAAGAGAACCACACAAAAAGCCATGCATCGGGAACCTACCCTGTCCCAAAAGTAAGACGAATAAGAGCTCTACACAAAAAAAATGACGCTGCCTAACCTACCCTCCCAGTACCGCTCATAGCTCCTCCTCCTCTCCCTCGTCGCTCGGCGAGTAGCTGTCCCCACTGCTGTCGGAGTCCGAGTCGGAATCCACCGTGGTCATCTCGGTGTCCAAGTCCACGACCTCCCTCCTAACTGTCCTGCACACCGTCCTAGTCAAGCCCGTCTCAACATCCACCTCTCCAGTAAGAACATCCTCCTCCACCACCCGAACTAGGGGTTCCACACGGTAGCCGCGCGGTGGAGTAAAAGGAAAACGACGTGAGGCAGATGGAACAACTGACTCCCTCTTCGGCTGCACGAGCCTCAAGGACGACGCCACGTCGGTAGGGTCGATAGCAGTAGCAGGAGGTGGCGCAACAGGTGTAGCAACAGCAACCTCGATCTCGGCTGGGTCCTCGTCATCGGAAGAAGATTAAGTCGGAGGTGGTGCAGGTGGTCCTCGACCAGTACCTGGTCCACAGCGAACTGAAGGCGGCAAGTCAAAGCTCAGCTCCATGCGTCGTTGCACTCCCCTCGTCAAACGTCCACGCTCGTCTGTCCGGTCCTCCATGACCCTTCCCCGGTACGTCGCCCGATGACCCGCAACATCGATCACCCAAGCGGTGGGGGCATGACGGTCCACCAACTCATACCTGATCCCCCCCGAGGGAGAGACCATCGAAAACCAGTCCGCCATCGACATCTGGCAGCAGGCCGACCGCCCAAACACAAACATGAAACCAAAGCCAAAGCGCTAGGGTCAACTCACGGAACAAAGTAATTATACACTCAACATGTGATTGGGGTATAGATATATATGTTGATATATATATATATATATAGATAATCCTAGCATGTTATTGGCTCTAACAATGCTTCAATAATTCAAATAGCATACAATTCCAGTCAGAGTGAATGTATGCGTGAAATGCAATTCAATATGATCCGGATAGTTCAAGTGGGATGGGCACCATCGAGTCAGTCCTAACACCGGCCTAGTGTTTAACCATTTCCGCTCAGGTGTCACTTACAAACCCATGCATTGTCGGATCAGCCCCAACCACCCTAGGTCGTGCCACTCTGCCCGCTATGCCGAAGATACACCCAGGTGTTCTTCGATGAAGGCAATCCCCAACCTTCGTGAAGCATTCCCGTTCTTCACCGTAAGTGAAGCATTCCTGTTCTTCACCAAGACCCAATCTTTCGATCGTACAAACCCCAAATGATGCATGATGCAATATGGTTAGCCAAACATCGAATCGTCCTCCCAACGCAAGTGTTTAGCTCAAAACCCAATTTCAAAACCCAAGAGTTTAGTGTCGGTCAATACAACACAACTCCAACAACAAGAGTACTAAAGTACTCGGTGACTTTCAATCATCACCGTGGCTCACCCCCCCTGGTGTCCAGCAATTCTCCAGAACCCACAACAAAAGTCGACTTTTCCCCGTCTTTCACAATCATTTTCCCCTTTAGATTCCCTATGGTTTATTCGTTAATAAAAATGTTTCGAAATGAATTAGTCAGGTTATGAGTTTAATTCTTGAATACTAAATTCTCTAAGGTCTCTAGTTTTCGAAATTCTATTCATTCTAAGTTTTATAAAAACCCACCAAATGTAAATCCCGGGGAAAGTCTAAGTATACAAACAAATGGCTAAGTCTCAAACCCCCTGTTTGAACTTGCTTAGGGTTGTTTCCCCAACCCGAAATATCAAAGATAACCAGTTCAATGAATCCCCACTCCGAAGTCGCGTCAAAACGCACAATTCAATAACATCTCAATACCATAAGTTATGGAAGACCTCATAACATTAATTCATCATTATAATCAATATCAAAGTAAAGCATAAGTCGAATTTATCGACGCCTATCATGCAGTCTTAGCTAAAAGGTAAGTTGCCCTAACCTCGAGTTGCTCCAGCCTTGTGGTCTAAGTTTCCTTCACACAATTGCTCTGAGAAACCCAAAGTTCCTTCAACTGAACCTCGGAGAAAACAAAGCAGAAATCCAACAAAATCGATTAGCTCGATCACAATACAACTCATTAACGATAGACAAAGCATTGAAGCTTCAGAATACAACAATCGAGTACGAAAAGACAAGTTTTCGAAAACGAAAAACTCCCCCCCCACTAACATGCTCTCGGCCAAAAGAGGAAAAGAGCTCCGGCTCTTTTTCTTCGATCTAATCTGATTACAAGGTAGTTTTAGGGTAAAACTAAGGTAAAGAAACTGTCGGAAAAATTTTCGGACGATCGGATCGAAATACGGCTATTCAGGGGCGTTTTGGTCCCAAATAAAAGCTCAAAACCTCAAAGTTAAAGCTTCGGAAAACAAATTTGACAGCGATGTTCCTAACGACATTTGTAGCAACTAATCCTAAAGGCACGAAGTCGGATTGCGACTTTTCGACATTAAAGTTTCGATATGTGCACAAAAAGGGTTTTAAATCAGTTTTTCAGATCCTTGACAACTCGATCAAAATCGGCGAATATCGGCGAGTGTTCTAGGCTCTTGGGCAAGTACAGAAGATATCCCAAGCGAAAAATCAAGAAACACGGATAGTTTTACGAAAAGCTCGAAACTTTGAGCACAGAAAGAGATATAGAAACGCAGTAGAAACAATGATCAGAGGTAAGAATCAAGCTAGTTACCTCGATACCTTGAAGTAGGGACAAACAGCTCGAAGATCGGTCGAGTTTCGGCGAAAATCTCTTCTCCTCTTTTCTCTCCTCAACCTGCGGCCTCAATGGAAGAAAATGGAAGATATTTTGAATTTTTCAACTATTTATAGGAAGGTGAAATCGCGGGAAAATGAAAATTTCGCGATTCCGATTTTTGCAGCACGTTCATCGGTGAATTCTAAGAGAGATTCTGGCGATAGAATTCCAGAACTCAAAACAAATCTCTAGAATTAGGGAAAAACGATCTCTAAAACCGCAAAAGCGGTGTAAGTTAATCTGTCCTGAAAAACTACTTTTTGCTGTGAAGGTCAGACGATAAAACTTCGTTCTGAAGAAAGATTGGAAACATCGAAACAAATCTGGCAACGCAGACGGAAACTTCGTTAAAAGCTCCGAATAGAAAAAGTCTTCATTCAGTGATTGAATTTAGGGTTTTGAAGCAAAGAAATTAGCGTCGTCGGACTTCCGAGAAGTGAATACTATCGTGCGTACAGTCCAGGGTTCCGAAATGAAACACTGGTCGAAGCAAAAATAAAGAGAACTTTTTAATTTTTCCAAGGATTTGAAATCTCACTTAAACGTTGCTTTAAGTGCGAAATTAGCCTATTCTGGACACTCTCGCTATAAGGCAGGTGTGCAGACGACTCGCACTAACTCCTAAAACAACTATGAAACATTCCTCAAGCAATTCCTGAACTTTCTTCTTCATTAATCTTTCTCAAACGACGAACTCCTGTCACGCTTACACTGGTCCTACGCGTGAGTCGGAAAGTAACTAGTTCTGTAAATCCAGGTCTTACAATAGGCATATATGGTCTTTTTCCATTCTTCAAGATAATGAAAGTGATTTACTAAGAATCAAAATGCATTTAAAACATAAAACCCAACAAAATGTCTTTAAAAAGATAACAATAGCGGGATGCAAAAGAAAAAGGAAAGGAACTAAAATTGTCATGCTACACAATGTTAAAGACAAAAGGATTAATCGGCGAGCTCATCTCCACGAGCTTCTTGAACAACTAGTGACTGCTCTCCTTCATGAGGTTGATTGGGCACGCCAGAATCTGGAATATCTACAGGAGGTGAGGCGGGTCGATTGCCCGGATCCTCGACATTCATTTCAACACGGGCCTGAATTATGAGGTTGGCTTCAATGGGATCAACGTTCACTAGCGGGTCCACAATCATAGCTTGAACTTCATTATCAGTTCAACTTCATGGCCAACTTCAACTTTATTGTCAGCTTCTCCTTCGGAATCTTCAGAGTCCGAATCAGCATCCGACCCGACCAAATCACCGTTGACAATTTGCTTATAGGGACCCAGTGGCTTCAAATCAAATTCCGGGTCAAGGAAGCGAACTTGGCGTTTGGCGTGTTTGAAGCCCTCCTCATACTTGGTAATAGCCTTTTATGTTAAGGAGTGAATGTTCTCGTTGGCCTAGGCGAGAAGGACTTGAAGGTGCCCTATCTCCCCATGATGTCGAGACATAGCTTCGACGAGTTCATTATTTTGGTCGTTTAATTTCTTCTCCAGGGAAGCACAGACAGCATCAAGTTCATCTTGCAATCGTTTGTTTGTGATGTTCAATTCTGACAACCGCTTTTCAGCTTCAGTGTGACCTTCTTCAGCAACCTCTTTGGCTCTCTTTTCTGTAGCCATATCAGTTTGGGTTTTATCTAGTAACAATTTCAGGCGGGCCACGTCAGACTCTAATCGCTCTCGCCCCGCGTCGTGCGCTGCATAAACCTTCGCCAACGAGGTGGCAAGAGTCGCAATTTTGAGATCATGATTGGCCATAGCCTCACACGTCTCGTTCATCCCCAAGCGGCGGACGGTGGGGGTTAGTAAGTCAAGAGACATCTTGTCAGCAACAAAACAACAACAGCTTAGCCGAGAGTCCCAAGGGGAAGCAGCATGCTCAAGGGTCAGGTCCTCAAAATATGTCAACAAACTTCTCCACTGGTGATCAGTGTACCTTGCGGACGTCGTGCGCGATGACCCGCCAACAGTGGTAGCCTTCACGATTTTAGAGGCTTTGTGTTGAGGTTGTGAAGCTTGGGACCCCTCAAGGAATTTCTTCAACGATTGAGTATTAGATTCCGCCGAAGTGCCTCTTTTTCTTTTCCCTTTTTCAGCTTCAGTGGAAGGGGCCTTGGTGGCGGGTTCGGCCTAAGTTTTCTTTTCTAGCTTCATTTTCTTTTTGGAACCCGCTTACGACTGCTTTCGCAGCCTTTGTTCTTTCTCCAGTGCACGCTGGCGTTTATGGAATGAAGCCATCCCATCAAGGGTCAAGTTTGCGCCTTCAACTGCAAAGGAGTTGAACAAATGTCAGAAAAAATACACAAAACAAGAGTGCAAGAAAATAGCAAAATATATTACACTCGCCATTTCACAAGAACTCATCAACTTTATCCTTGGGCGGCAGCTTTGATGAGTTGGGAATAGGAGAGTTGATGGATCTCCTTAAGGAAGCTGACCGCGGGAACTTGATCTGGAATCAGCATCCCGTCAACAATCTTAATGGAAGTTTTCAGGACATCAGTCTAGTACAGTGGAAATTTATATGAGCAGTCCGCATATGTTGTCAATTGGGCGAAATCCGGATTGTCAAACACTTTAAACTAGAGGCCATGGAAGTCTTTGTGAAAATTATTTTTGAAGGGGTGAAAGTGGGCAGAATTGTTGTTTGATGTTGGAAATGAGGTTGGCGGCGGCGGAGGCAACGCCTTTCACCCTTATCAGATGACCACACAAAATCTCAAAACAACGAAGAAAGCCCCAGCTGTTGGGATGCAATTGTGTCGGGGCGATGTTGACAGTGCTAAGGGCCTCACAAATGAAGTTAGAAAAAGGAAGTTTGAATCCCATGTCCACAAAAATAGTATAATACAGAAAAACTCAATGCAACATCGACAAGCCAATAGGTTTGTGAGACGTGATGACTTCTTTAGGCCCCGACACTCCAAGGAGTACTAGGGAGTCGTAACCGTCACGATAGAGGCCACCACAAGCGGCAACAATCGCCTCGACATCTTCAAGGGATGAATAAATAGACGGGACATTGAAGTCTGGGTTGAGCCGTCATAATGGATCTAAAGTTTTGGTAGCGAGATATCGAGCAATTGAGATATGGACACAGGAGATAAGGGTTTTGGGGGTGACAGAGAAGCGTTGAGATCTGAGGGGAGGAAACGCCAGATGCCTCGGAAACAGCTGCGGAATGATTCTCTAGAAAAAGGGTTTGGAAAGTCAAGCACGGTGGTCGGAGAAGAAACTTGGTCACCAAAAGAAAAATGTGAATACTCTTTAATGGCTAGCCAGAGCAACGGTGAAGAGAGGATAGACGAAAGAAGAATCAAGAAAATCACACAAGCGAAAACAGAAACAAAGAAGGAAGAAAAAACACACCAATGAGGGCAATCGGAACGAGGCGTGGGTTTCCGTGCGTTGAAGAACCACTGAAGCCTTGAACATTGTTCGGGGATGAGGAGTTCTTAGCGGCGGCGGCGCTAGAGTTGAGTTTGTCGGAGGCCATGATCGGAGTTGCAGCGAAGAGAGTTTCAAGGGGTCGAAGGAAAGCTTTAGAGGGAGAGTTTTGAAAACAAGACCGAAAAGTTTTTAACTTGAGGTTGTGGGTTCTTATTTATAATGAAGGGAGGCGACGAAAGCAAGTGGACGCGCCGTTTCACACGCTGTTTTGATTGGCTCCCGAAACAGTACATTAATGGTTAATCACGCGATCGTGGGAGATAATGATTGTGTTGGAAGCAGAGTTAATGCTATTCGGCTGCATAACCCACGCATTCCAAGACGATGATGGTCCTTTATGTGAAAAGCGAGACCTTTGATTTCCTTCAACTGGTATAAAGTTGTTAGTTGATGTGACACATCGAGGATGATAAGACATGATTTGATTTTGAAAATAGAATAGTTGTTGACAGCTGTGACGTGCAAATGGCGCTTCGGGCAAGGATGAAAGATCTGAAGTGGAAACCGCTAACGCTATCTCGAGGTCTCGAGCACTAGTGGACATGTGGGCATGCCAGCCATGGATATTTTGGGGCGTGACTATGGCAAAAATAAAGATGCACTTCACCTTTCCTGCAAAGGGTTTGAGCATCTTGCGGGCATTTGGGCACGCCATCAGAAGGTGTCCAGGAGCGGGACTGCTACAATAATAAAGATGCACTTCACTCTTCTTGCAAAGGGTTTGGCATCTTGTAGGCATGTGGACAGGTCCCTCCAAGTAAGGAATTGGCGAGACCTTAAGGTTAGAACAACATGGATTTGGCGAGTATGCGGAAGTCGTACAAGTATCCAGATAGGCTTAGTTAGGTGAAAGGGTTAGTATCAAGGCCCAATAGACTATGGACGAGGCCCAAATGTAATAGACTAGGGTAAATGTAATAGCCCCACTATAAAAGGCTAAGACTTTATTGAATAAACAAGTTCTCATTTCTTCATACATTTATTGTGCTTACGAATCGGAACCCTAGAACTAGAAACCCTTGATCAGAGATGCTCTTGGTCGTGTAAGAACAGTAACTTTTCTCAAATAAATATGCAATGATTTCCAAAAAGGATTTACAAAAGCGGGTATTTTTTTCTTTTCAAAGAATTTCTAAAACATGTCATGCATATTCCCAACAGTAAATATATTTACACCTAGCCTTGAACAAGGCAAGTACCCGAAGGTTCAACAGATGATCTCAACTTACAAACCTAAACAATAGAGTTAGATTCAACAAAGATTCTGTTATGCAATGACATCATATATCTGATATACTCCCTATGATTTCCACATTAGAGAATCATAAGAAAGAAATTCTCGGGAACCTACCCAAAACCTCAAACAATACTCATAAAATAATCATGTAAGCTTTAATCAACTATGGTAAGCTCTCTACTCAAAAGGCTCTAGCCTTACACCCGATCCTAGAGTCTCCCACTATTCTTCCTCGTAGAGTAGCATAAGCTCACATTGCCATCTATCATCGTCTGATAGTTTGCCGACCTCCCAAAAACAAACAAACAAACAAGGCAAGTGCGAGGGTCAACTCACAGTATACAATATAATACAAACAACATGTGAGAGATAATGATATATATATATATATACACGTATATAGGTTCTGCATGACCTATCCTAGTGTATATACATAGCATGTTATCATAACACAACTAACCAATATCTATTAGGTATTTTCTACATTTTAATCTTTTGCTAAAAAGTCACACTTCATGACATTTTTGTTTAAATAGTTTCCCCAACTACGTACTTTAAGAAGAACCTGGAGGTTTATTTAACACATTAAAACTATAGTCGACACATTGTTTGATTAGGATAACGTATATAAAATCGGGACGGGGGGGGGGGGGGAGGGGGAGAAGATCTAGCTGCACTCTGATCTCGGGGCTATTTTTATCTTGATTCTATAGTTCTTATTATTTAATTGTTCGAATGCTCATAACACCACCACCACTTCAGAATATTCAATTTTCTATTCTATGAAATCATCCCCTAAATTTAGTTTGTTTTCATATCCTCTTACAAAACTATGTTACTTCAGATCTATAAATGAGACTTACTATCCTATGTTACTTGAGGGATGTCGTGTACTTTTTCTAGGTTGCACATGTTTGTTTTCAGCACAACAAAACTCTTGAATTTTTCCCAACATATGGTCGCCAATAGTAAATACTTACTACGAGAAACTTCACTTGTTCGGCTGCAAGAGGAAATGACCCTAAGCTATCAATCTCGTTTATACAAATGCGAAGGAATGTTTGACGAGTTTAACTCACATGGAAAGCATGTGGCTTCTTAAGGGCTAGTGAGAGAGAGAGCGTAATGTAGGGATATCTTAGTGATTTTATTATTTTTAATATTAAAAATTATCCATTAAATTTTTAATATTATATCCAAAGTTGATTTTTTTGTGTACCCTTAAAATAGAGTTTTTATTTTCTTGTACCAACTGAAAGTTAAAGGAAAACAAATATGAAAATACTGAAGAAGATAAAATTATCTCATTTTCCTAAAAAATATTAAACAAGTAGGGTTTTAGCCTATGGTTTGCAACTTCATTTATTGCTGCAACATAATATGTTTTAGAATCCCGTTGTTACATCACGACGACAATTGTGGTTTCAACTTGCATTTTTTTATAATTTCACAACACAACCACAATTATATTTCGATTAGCTACGTGTAACATAAAAATGTGCCACAAGCAACATACTAAATTACATATGAAAAAAAGTTGAGCATCATTAATTTTTCTTCTCGCTTGTTGTACTGAAAAAATGTACGTAATGTGAGGTTAAAATTAATGTACGTTAATCTTTTCTGAACCACCACAAAGACTTTCATTATAATTAAAAGTTTTGAACAAAATTTGATTGTAAATTATTAACTTCATTAGTATATCAATCTAGTGACTTTAGTCATAATTAACAATGAAGCTTACATGAAATTAACAGTGAGTTTTAAAAATGAAATTGAATTACAAGAGAGAACTTCATAACAAATATTTTCCAAAATCTTACTTGACAAAGAAAAAGGACAGCTGGAATAATCAACTTCCTTGTAAATTACATGCATTAGAAGAAAGAAAGAAAAAAAAATCCGGTGAAAAGCTTCATATGTTCAGTTAAAATTGATCAGTCGAGGGTTTTTTTTTGCATCGGTGACCTCTGGACATGGGTCAATGGTGCAAGTCTCATCTTTTTCAAGAGTGCATGTGTTTGGTTGTTTTGGCGGATTGGAAATAGGTCTATGTTGATGATCATTTGATTTTTGTCCAGTATATTTCTGAACCAAATCCTTGAACTCCAACTTGTTTACTTCATAGATTGGTTGAAATATTTTTTTTAAACTTTCAAACACAATTTTCACCGATTAAAAATTTTATTAATAAATTTATATATTTTTTTAAAGTTAAAATTAAAATTATAATTACTCATTTGAAAATATAAATATTTACTGATGTTTATTAATAAACATTTACATATTGTAAACATAAAACCTGTTGTAACACCCCCGACTTTCGGGGTCACAAAACTGGACAGGTCCCGCCAAGTAAGAATTGGCGAGACCTTAAGGTTAGCTCAGTATGGATTTGGCGAGTATGCGGAAATTGTACAAGTATCCAGATAGGCTTAGTTAGGCGTATGGGTTAATATCAAGGCCCAATAGACTATGGACGAGGCCCAAATGTAAAAGACTATGCTAAATGTAATACCCCACATAAAAGGCTAAAACTTCATTGAATAAACAAGTTCTCATTTCTTCATACATTTGTTGTGCTTACGACTAGGAACCCTAAGACCATAAACCCTTGATCGGAGAGGCTTTAGGTCTTGTAAGAACACTTTTTGTTGCCCACCGTGGGGCCGACGACAACACCTATCAGTCCCGCAGGTGTGAGAGCTGGCTGGGTTTACCAGAGTAGCGGTCGCGGCGAGATCAGTAGCAAATAGACGGGAACCTCCGCGCATGGAGGAGAACGTCAGCATGAATCTGGGTCTGCACGAGATATTAGACAGACTTTTCAAGCTCAAGTGATGGAGCTGACGTGGGATAGGACGGATCATCAAGGATCAGATCGCCGCACGACGACGACGGTGGTCAATTTCTAACCCTTTTCCAAGGCGACCGCGGAGATCCCAGAGCACATAAGACGTTTATTCTGGAGCCTTATTCAGGGACCACTGATCCGAAGAGGCGCTTGGTTTACTTCAACAATCGGATCGTGATCGCCGGAGTAAACGACGTCGTCAAATGCAAACTCCTTCCGTATACCTTTCAGAAATCTGCTATGACATGGTTCACCACACTACCCGCATGGTCAATCGCAGATTTCACTGAGTTCTCGACGAGATTCTTGTCGCAATTTTCAACGAATAGATCTGAGCAGGCGACCATAGCGACTTTATTGACAGTGATCCAGCGGGAGAACGAGTCGATCAAGAGTTATATGACTCGATTTAATGAATTGTCTGTGTATTTGTAGGACTTGGTTCCATCAGTGTGTGTGGCGGCTTTGAAGAATGGACTCAGGGAAGGACGCTTGAATGGCAACTTGATGACACATCCAGCAGCGTCCATGGTAGAGATTCGTGCGCGTGCACGCAATTACATACTGGAGGAAGAGGACAGTCGTCAGAAGCAAAAGCGTGACGGGTCTACTTCAATTAGAAGTGCGCCATATTCGGGTCCTTCTTCTAAATTTATCCAAACAAAGCCGAATCTCACAGAACCTGACCCGGCGCGACCCGGGGGAGGGCCACCCGCCCCGAAGTCACTAAAAGCAGTTAATGCGGCAGGACCCGCACGGGGCAGAATCACTTTGAACGCGCCAGTTTCTGAAATTTTGAAAGAAGCGACACGTCTGAAGCTGATAACATACGTAAAGGAGCGCTCTAAACCCGCAATAAACGCGGATCCGAAAAAATGGTGTGATTTCCATAGAATGAATGGACATATAATTGATAAGTGTTGGAACTTAAGGCATGAAATTGAGCGCTTAATCAAGAAGAGTCACTTGTTCGAATTTGTGACGGACACCAGAATAGATAATGAAGTGGCACTGTTGGAGGAGGAGGATTCCGATTTGGATTACCCCTGTAACACCCCGACTTTCAGGACGTCACTTTAGTAACCAATTATAAACTAAAAGCGGAAAATGCAAGTTTTTTTTTTAAACTAAAACAAGACATGTCCAACGAGGACTTAAATTAAAACTCAAGACATACCCCGATAAACTATATATGTATATAGCATATACAACCCATGTTGTACTATAACGCAAGAACCTGTAAGTGACAGAAAGTGTGCCCGAAGGCAAGTGTACGCAAAAGTGATCAAGTGTAAGTGCCATAATTATAATCCTCCAAATATGGGAGAGTCATCCCAAAGCAGCCTCCTCAAACCTCCTATCGTCCGACTACTCCCTGTGATTCCCATACAGAGAACCACACAAAAAGAAAAATGTCGGGAACCTACCCTATCCCACAATGTACAACTGACGAACCAGAGCTACGACTATATACACCCTAAACCCAGTCATGCAAAGAAGCGGGTCTCCCAACCCTCTTCCTCCTCCTCGCTCGTGTAGTCATCCTCAGTGTCTGAGTCCACAGTAATCACATCATCATCTAGATCTAGAACCTCCCTCCTCACACTCTTGCGTGCCACCCTAGTCACACCGGTCTCGAAGTCGACTACGTCGGTAGCAATCCCCTCCTCAAACACGCGAGCCAAAGGTTGTACGCGATATCCACGAGAGGAGTAGACGCTCCAAAACGAGTCGGAGGCATGGCGACAGGCTCCTCCTTTGGCTCAACGAGCCTCGAAGAAGACGCAACGTTCGTAGGGTCCACAAAAATAGGCGGTGTCGGTCCAGAAGGTGTCTCAGCAGCAGCCTCGATCTCGGAAGGATCCTCCACATCAGACGATGACGACAACGACAGTGATGGCGTAGGTGGTCGCAATCCACAACCAGGTCCGAAACAAACCAGCGGTGTCAGGTCAAAGGCTACTACAGTGCCATGTCCATCAATCACGTCCTCCATCAATCTACCCTTATAGGTCGCGCGGTGGTTGGCAGAGTCCACGTCCCATGCGGCAGGGTCAACTCAATCAATCATCTCGTACCTGATTCCCCCGGAAGGGCAAACCAATGTGACCCACTCCCCTAGCGACATATGGCAGTTTGTCGACCGCCCAAACACAAACAATAAAAATAAGGCAAGGCGCGAGGGTCAACTAACATAATAGGGTAGATAATATAGACAACAAGTAAAGCATAGGGATAGATATACATAAGTTCGATAAATCTTATCATGGCATATAATATCATATCCTCAGGTGACTACATCTGCATGCATATATCATCAATTTAGCAAAACACATAACGATTTTTATCAACATCCAATCATCAAACTCATAACGATGTTTATGACTTGGTGTCGCTTATATCCTAAATGTACTCAGATCTATGTCTGCTACTTAAGATACACTCTTGGTGATATTATGTGGAAACCCGATCTTTCGATCCCCTTGGTTCCACCGAGGTCCGAGATTCCGTCGTGTATCCTCAGACATGAATGAATGATGCAATATGGTAAGCCAAACATCGTATCTTCCTCACAAACGTAAGTGTCTAGCTAAGAATATTGTCTCTAATATTCCCTATGGTAATTGTCAATTATCGACCTCGAATTCCCATAACAAAGAGGGCAAACATCCTTGATGACTGTTCGAGTCATCTGACTCATCTTTTCGATGGTCGAACTGCTTTGAGAGCAAAAGAGTACATCGTACTTAGAAACTTATTGGTTTCCCAGACTTATCCCTAGGTACCTAAACATTAACTGTCGGTTGGACAAAGGTGCAAAAGCACTCTGGGTTTCCCCTAAACAAGGATCATCGACACTTCTTATATTCCCAAACTCTTATTCAAGCTATAACTCTTCTTCACTAAATTAACAATACTTTAAAGTGTTCAAATGTTGTTTAGCGTAATATGAATTTCATTTATAAAACAATTTCTATTCTTTTCAATCTCTACCTCTATGAGTTCTAAGGATTCCCTTAATCCCGTGTAATTCCCCGAGAAGGTCTCGATCTCCTAAAACAACAAAGGTTCAGACCTTGGTCCGACCTAGTAACCATTCCCTTAAAGGTTTTCGTCACTAGCATGGCATAAACTCTCGTTACCCACACTCTAAGGATTCCATAGTGTATCTATAAATAATTGCACAATCAGTTAGTACAATCCAATAAAGCATATTCACATATATCAACACATCCTACAATTAGCCACTTACACATAAAGCACGTGATTCAGTCAACATCAATCATAGAACAATCAAAGCATGAACACATATGTCGGCCGAAGCCCCAGAAATCGGAGACACAAGTCTCAAGTTTTAACAACGCCCGAAGCCTCAGAAAACATTTTCCAATTCAGCTCAATCAATATCAAAACAATCAAATAAGCAAGTCAAAGTTATCGATGCCTAAATCATTAACTAGCAAGTAAGTTGCCCTCACCTCCCACTCGTCCAGCTTCACAATCCAAGGGTTCCTCACTTGTTTCCTCAGTAGCTCCAAGAGTTTCCAAAGTCAAACCTTTGAGAAAATACAACATTACTCAATCAAAAGCAATCAAAAGAACCTAAACAATATCAACTAACATCCGACGAAACTTTAAAAGCTTCAGAGTATGATAATCTAAGACAAAAGACAAGTTTTCACGAAAAAGAATTTCTCTCCCCCCTCGCAAACATGCTCTCGACCACTCCTCCATTTTTAGCGTTTCAACGCTTTTTCTTCGATCTAATTTAATTCCTAGGTATTCTAGGGAAATAACTAGGGTAAAAAAATGCTCGGAAAAGTTTTAGGAATTGAAATGCAAATAGGAGTATTTGGGTGACTTTAGGCTCAAAAACTCAAAGTTGAAATTTTTTAAAAAGAATTCGATAGGGTCATAGCGAATGTCGTTTATAGCAACTAATTCTAAAGGCACTAGGTTAAGTCATGAATTTTTGGTTCAAAAAGCAAATCTTTGGAGAAAATGGTTATTTTGGCCCGGGCATGCCAAGGCGTAGTAGGGAGTCGTAACCGTCACGACAGAGGCCACCACAAGCGGCAACAATCACCTCGACATCTTCAAGGGATGAATAAATAGACGGGACCTTGAAGTCTAGGTTGAGCCGCCATAATGGATCTAAAGGTTTTGGCAGCGAGATATCGAGCAATTGAGATCTGGACACAGGAGATGGGGGTTTTTGGGGTGACAGAGGAGCGTCGAGATCAGAGTGGAGGAAACGCCTGATGCCTCGGAAACAGCAGCAGCGGAATGATTCTCTAGAAAAGGGGTTTGGAAAGTCAAGCACGGTGGTCGGAGAAGAAACTTGGTCACCAAAAGAAAAATGTGAATACTCTTTAATGGCTGGCCAGAGCACCAGTGAAGAGAGGATAGACGAAAGAAGAATCAAGAAAATCACACAAGCGAAAACATAAACAAAGACGGAGAAAAACGTACCAGTGAGAGCAATCGAAACGGGGCGTGGGTTTCCGTGCATCGAAGAACCACTGAAGCCTTGAAGAGCGTTCGGGGACGAGGAGTTCTTAGCGGCAGCGGCGCCGGAGTTGAGGTTGTCGGAGGCCATGATTGGAGTTGCATGAGGTCGAAGGAAAGCTTTAGAGGGAGAGTTTTGAAAACAAGACCAAAAAGTTTTAAACTTGAGGTTGTGGGTTCTTATTTATAATGAAGGTAGGCGACGGAAGCGAGTGGACGCGCCGTTATTCGAGTTGTTTTGATTGGCTCTCGAAGCGGTGCATTAAAGGTTAATCACGTGATCGTGAGAGATAATGATTGCATTGGAAGCAGCGTTAATGCTATTCGGCTGCATAACCCACGCATTCCAAGACGATGAGGGTGCTTTACCTTTGATTTCCTTCAACGAGTATAAAGTTGTCAGTTGATGTGACGCGTCGAGGATGATAAGACATGATTTGATTTTCAAAAGAGAACAGTTGTTAACAACTGTGACATGCACATGGCTCTTCGGGCAAGGATGAAATATCTGAAGGGGAAATCGCTAACGCTATCTCGAAGTCTCGAGGACTAGTGGACATGTGGACATGCTAGCGATGGATATTTTTGGGTGTGACTATGGAAAAAATAAAGATGCACTTCACCTTTCCTGCAAAGGGTTTGAGCATCATGCGGGCATGTGGACACGTCATCAGGAGGTGTCCAGGAGTGGGACTGCTACAATAAGAAAGATGCACTTCACTCTTCCTGCAAAGGGTTTGGCATCTTGTGGGCATGTGGATAGGTCCCTCCAAGTAAGGAATTGGCGAGACCTTAAGGTTAGGACAACATGGATTTGGCGAGTATGTGGAAGTCGCACAAGTATCCAGATAGGCTTCGTTAGGCGTATGGGTTAGTATCATGGCCTAATAGACTATGGACGAGGCCCAAATGTAATAGACTAGGGTAAATGTGTTGAGATTTCAAGGGCGGAGTTGCAGTCCTACATTGGTTAAGTATGGGTGAAGAGAAGAGTTTATAAGAGATGTGACCCATAAACCTAATGCCTTAAGGTTTTGGGTTAAGATTTGGCGTCGAGATCTCTTGGTGTTTTGCTCCTCGGCCTATGGGCTCTCCTGTCTCCCCCAACAAGTGGTATCAGAGTCGATGGTTCGTGGGACCATGGTTATGACTCCTTGTGTCGAAAGTCTTCCAAGCAGTGTGGCTAGGCGGCGGGTTCCGTTGACGCGGTGAAGCGAACAGCGGTGCATGAGTGGGTAAGCTTCCGCGGAGGGGGGCCATGATAATGCGGAGGTGACTCGCACTTGAGGGGGAGATTGTTGAGAATTCAAGTGCGGAGTTGGAGTCTCACATTGAATAAGTATGGGTGAGGAGAAGAGTTTATAAGAGATGTGACCCATAAACCTAATGCCTTAAGGTTCTGGGTTAAGGTGTGGCGTCGAGAACTCTTGGTGTCTTGCTCCTCGGCCCATGGGCTCCCCTGTCTCCCCCAACAAGTGGTATCAGAGCCGATGGTTCGTGGGACCATGGTAACGGCTCCTTGTGTCGAAAGCCTTCCTAGCAGTGTGGCTAGGTGGCGGGTTCCGTTGGCAGCGAACGACGGTACAAGGGTGGATATGCTTCCGCGGAGGGGGGCCATGATAATGTGGAGGTGACTCGCACTTGAGGGGGAGATTGTTGAGAATTCAAGTGCGGAGTTGGAGTCCCACATTTGTTAAGTATGGGTGAAGCTAAGAGTTTATAAGAGATGTGACCCATAAACATAATGCCTTAAGGTTTGGGGTTAAGATTTGGCGTCGAGATCTCTTGATGTCTTGCTCCTCGGCCCATGGGCTCCCTTGTCTCCCCCAACAAAATGTAATAGCCCCACTATAAAAGGCTTAGAGTTTATTGAATAAACAGGTTCTCATTTCCTCATACATTTATTGTGTTTACGGCTGGGAACCCTTGGACCATAAACCCTTGATCGAAGAGGCTCTTGGTCGTGTAAGAATAGTAAATTTCTCAAAGTAATATGAAATGGTTATTTTTTTCTTTTCAAAGAATTTCTAAAACATGTCATGCATATTCTCAACCGTAAATATATTTACATCTAGCCTCGAACAAGGCAAGTACCCGAAGGTTCAACAGATGATCTCAACTTATAAACCTAAACAAGAGAATTAGATTCAACACATATTCTGTTATGCAATGACATCATATATTCGATATACTCCCTATGATTTCCACATTAGAGAATCACAAGAAAGCAATTCACGGGAACCTACCCAAAACTTCAAACAATAATCATAAAATAATCTTGTAAGCTTTAACCAACAATTGTAAGCTCTCTACTATTCTTCCTTGTAGAGTAGCATCAGCTCACATTGCCATCTATTATCGTCTGGTAGTTTGCCGTCCGCCCAAACAAACACGAAAAAAAGGTAAGTGCGAGGGTTAACTCACGGTATACAGTATAATACAAACAACATGTGAGAGATAATCATATATATATCAATCTAGTGACTTTAGTCATCATTAACAATGAAGCTAACATGAAATTAACAGTGAGTTTTAAAAATGAAATTGAATTACAAGAGAGAACTTCATAACAAATATTTTCCAAAATCTTACTTGACAAAGAAAAAGGACAGCTGGAATAATCAACTTCCTTGTAAATTACATGCATTAGAAGAAAGAAAGAAAAAAAACTCTGGTGAAAAGCTGCTTAAGTTCAGTTAAAATGGATCAGTCGAGGGTTTTTTTGTATCGGTGACCTCTGGACATGGGTCAATGGTGCAAGTCTCATCTTTTTCAAGAGTGCATGTGTTTGGTTGTTTTGGCAGATTGGAAATAGGTCTCAGTTGATGATCATTGGATTTTTGTCTAGTATATTTCTGAACCAAATCCTTGAACTCCTCCTTGTTTACTTCAAAGATTGGATACTTTCTTTTATTCTTCGTAGTTTTGTTCACGCCTAGATCATCATTACTGTTGTTTTTTGAGCTCTCCATTTCTTCAAAGATGCCCAAAGTAGAATAAAGACTCTAGAAATTTCCACGAGGATACTGCACTGATCTTCAAAATGTAAAAATAAAAGTAGGAACCAAAAATTTACTTACCCCCAAAACTCTGAGATTCGCACAAGTTCTATAGAAAATGAGACTTTGATGAACAATAGGAAGCATTAGACGAAGGGAAGACAAAAAGGAATAAAGGAAAATGATGTAGAAAGAAGCAAATGGTGACGATTTTATAGTATATCGTCATCAATAAAAATGGTAGATGGAAGGTTAAATGGAAGTTCATAATAAATGGGTTAAAGTAAACCTGACGTCTCCATAGTGAATAGACAAATAGTTTAGCGGTTACCTAGAAAAATATTTAATATTCTTTATCATATATTTACATTTTGTTATAGAATATAATACATATAATATGTTTATTTTTAAATAAAATATTTTTTTTCCTCCTCCAAAAGTTTGACCCAGCTTTTTTTATTTGAATGATACTTGGTAGTTTCCAATTATTTACTTTAAAATATATTTTTATATTGAGTTTTTTTAAGTGAATTATTATTTTAAATTTTTTAGTTGAAATATATTTTTTGAAACTTTCAAAAACAATTTTCACCGATTAAAATTTTTATTTTTTTTAAAGTTAAAATTTAAAGTATAATTATTCATTTGAAAATATAAATATTTACTAATGTTTATGAATAAACGTTTAAAAATTGTAAACATAAAACTTGCTGTAACACCCCGACTTTCGGGGTCACAATAGTAACTGGACAGGTCCCGCCAAGAAAGGAACTGGCGAGACCTTAAGGTTAGCTCAACATGGATTTGGCGAGTATGCAGAAGTTGTAAAAGTATCCAGATAGGCCTAGTTAGGCGTATGGGTTAGTATTAATGCCCAATAGACTATGGACGAGGCCCAAATGTAATAGACTAGGGTAAATGTAATATCCCCACTTAAAAGGCTAAGACTTCATTGAATAAACAGGTTCTCATTTCTTCATACGTTTATTGTGCTTACGACTCGAAACACTAGGACCATAAATCCTTGATCGGAGAGGTTCTTGGTCTTGTAAGAACACTTTTGAAGGTATGAAAAACATTAAAAAGGGGGGTTTTGCAAAAGTAAATTTCCTTCTGGCCGCCAGAAATTGTTTTATATTAGAAGTATACATTTTGAAATACAACAAGTAAAACTCTCTCACCTTCATCTCTCTTCTCTTTTAATCATACCAAACAAGCTCTAAATCTACGTTATCTCTCTACTCGTTTTCTCTCTTCTCTATCTCTGTCTACTCTACCAAATAGGCCCTAAGGCTTCGTTTGGTAGAGAAGAGAGAAGTTGGTGAGAAATAAAGTAGATTTAGAGCTCATTTGGTATGATTAAAAGAGTAGAGAGATGAAGGTGAGAGAGTTTTACTTTTTGTATTTCAAAATGAATACTTCTAATATAAAACAATTTCTGGCGGCTAGAAGGAAATTATTGGCGGTCTGAAACCACCAGTAAAGTGCATTTGTGAACACTTTTATGGCAGTCTAATGTGATAGCGAGTAAAGTGCGAAACATCAGAAGAAAAAATAAATAAATCAAGGACCAACCCATCTCTCTCCAATTTGGAGAGACAAAAAAAAAGTGGTGGGTCCCACCAACTTTTCTCTCCTCTAACTCTCTCTTCCCACTTACCAAACACACATACTTCCTCATTCCTCCCCCAAACTCTCTCTTCCCCATCTCTCTCTACCCAAACCTCCCTATACCAAACAAAGCATTAAATGCCGCGAATTAGAAATTCTTAAAAAGAAACACCAATTTTATTGCGGCAATGAGAAACTCCCTCAAATTTTGGATCTGTTTTTTTGGCGTGAAATTTCTAACAGTTTCAAATTACTAGAATCCCATTTTATACTTTTTATTCATTCAACTTATCAATTTGTTGTGGTTAAAAATGGTAAAAAAAGTTTGGTGTTGCCGACAAGGTTGTCAATATCTAGAGATTACCTAATCTCGTGGAGGGGAGGTAATCTCGTAACGTGATTGATGACCCTAGTTTAGTAGTGTTTTTAGGGTCATTTCTTTGTAGGTTTCGAGTCTTTTCCTTGTGTCTCATGTAGTGTTTCATGTATTCTCATGCATTTTTGTCTCATGTAGTTTTTAGGGGCTTTAATGGTATTTTAGTAGAGTTTAGGGGTCTAGTTTAATTCTTAGTTGATTTTATACTTTTGTGCAAATTAACCTTTGAGTTTCTTGGTTTTGTTCCTAGTCTTTTTGTGCAAGTAACCAGGTTGTAACAGCCGAAGGAAGGTGGCCAAGGGGTTTAAAGGCTCGATGGAGGCATTAAAGTGGAATAAAGTTGAATTTTAAAAGGTTTTCAGGCGAGCCGCGGCGCTTGAGCGCCCCACATGGGCGCCTAAGCGCCAGGATGACAAATACTTTTTGTGCCAGGATTTGGTGCTGGCGCCTGTGCGCCCTCCCTGAGATCCAGATAGGCAGTAGGGCCTTGTTTTGGGGGCGCTCAAGCATGTTTTGCCAGTGCATGAGCGCCTAGATTCGATCCCTTTGCCTATAAATAGGATTTTAGTCATTTTCTTTGGGATCTCTTGTCATTTTCTCATACTCTAATAAGTTAGAAGAAAGGGTTTTGGTTCTGGAGCTTGAGGAGCTTTCTCCAAGTCCTGTGTTCCAGGTTTTACCTTCCTTTTTTTTTTTTATGGATTTCATGACCATGGTTGGCTAAACCCTCTTTTGCTTTGGGTTCTTTGTAAGACTTTCGATGTTTTAGTTGTAATTCCTTTTCTATTCATGTTGTTATGAGTAAACCCTTGAATCCCACTCCTCTACTTTATCTTTTAAGCTAGAATGCATGCTAGCTTTTTGCTTTTGTATAATCATAACGGAAGTTTGTTATAGATTTGTGATTTGTTGTGGGATTACCTCTTCTATGCTTGCTACTAGGAATAGAGGAAGGGTTGGGGTTTGTTGGCCTGAATTGCATGCTTAGTGCTTCTAGCAAATGTTTAGGTTGTCAAGGAAAGGAGCCTATCTTTTGACTTGAGAGGGTTATCTATGCGAGGCATCGATAGATCGCTAATTAGGCTAGAGCTTCAAGGAGAGACTTCGAACTTTGTGAGTAGAAAACGTTTGCTAAAACTGAATTATTTGAGGAAGGACCCAAGGCATCCTCATTTCTGAATTTCACACGTTTTATTATTCTTTCACTTGATTATTTGCATAACTCAAGAAACAATCAACCTTTAAAACTAAATTTTATTTGCTTTCCAACCTTGAACTTGAAAGGCTAAGACTTTATTGAATAAACAGGTTCTCATATCTTCATACATTTATTGTGCTTACGGCTCGGAACCCTAGGACCAGAAACCCTTGATCGGAGAGGCTCTTGGTCGTGTAAGAACAGTAACTTTTCTCAAATAAATATGCAATGCTTTCCAAAAAGGATTAATAAAAGCGGATATTTATTTTTCTTTTCAAAGAATTTCTAAAACATGTCATGCATATTCCCAACAGTAAATATATTTACATCTAGCCTTGAACAAGGCAAGTAACCGAAGGTTCAACATATGATCTCAACTTACAAACCTAAACAATAGAATTAGATTCAACAGAGATTCTGTCATGCAATGACATCATATATCTAATATACTCCCTATGATTTCCACATTAGAGAATCACAATAAAGCAATTCACGGGAACCTACCCAAAACTTCAAACAATACTCATAAAATAATCATGTAAGCTTTAACCAACTATGGTAAGCTCTCTACTCAAAAGGCTCTAGCCTTACACTCGACCCTAGAGTCTCCCACTATTCTTCCTCGTAGAGTAGCATGAGCTCACATTGCCATCTATTATCGTCTGGTAGTTTGCCGACCGCCAAACACAAACGAACAAACAAGGCAAGTGCGAGGGTCAACTCACGGTATACAATATCATACAAACAACATGTGAGAGATAATGGGATATATATATATATATATATATATATATATATATATACGTGTATATAGGTTCTGCATGACCTATCCTAGTGTATATACATAGCATGTTTTCATAACACAACTGACCAATATCTATTAGGTATTTTCTACATTTTAATCCTTACCTACAAATTCACCTTTCATGACGTTTTTCTTTAAATAGTTTCCCCAACTATGTACTATAAGAAGAACCTAGAGGTTTATGTAACACATTAAAACTATAGTCGACACATTGTTTAATTAGGATAACATATATAAAATCGGGAGGAGGGGGGGGGGGGGAGAAGATCTAGCTGCACTCTGATCTCGGGGCATTTTTTTTATATAGTTCTTATTATTTTATTGTTCGAATGCTCACAACACCACCACGACTTTAGAATATTCAATTTTCTATTCTATGAAATCATCCCCTAAATTTAGTTTGTTTTCATATCCTCTTACAAAACTATTTTACTTCAGATCTATAAATGAGACTTACTATCCTATGTTACTTGAGGGATATCGTGTACTTTCTCTGGGTTGCACATGTTTATTTTTAGCACAACAAAACTCTTGAATTTTTGCCAACATATGGTCGCCAATAGTAAATACATACTACGAGAAACTTCACTTGTTCGACTGCAAGAGGAAATGACCCTAAGATATCAATCTCGTTTATACAAATGCGAAGGAATGTTTGACGAGTTTAACTCACATGGAAAGCATGTGGCTTCTTAAGGGTTAGTGAGAGAGAGAGAGAGCGTAATGTAGGGATATCTTAGTGATTTTTTTATTTTTAATATTAAAAATTATCCATTAAATTTTTAATATTATATCCAAAGTGGATTTTTTTGTGTACCCTCAAAATAGATTTTTTATTTCCTCGTACCAAATGAAAGTGAAAGGAAAAAAATATGAAAATACTGAACGGAATAAAATTATCTCATTTTGCTAATCTAGAGAGAGTTTAGAGCGTGATGTGAGAATCTAGAGAGAGTTTAGAGCGTAACCGCTTAGAGAGAGAAAGTAACTGAATTTCAAGCTTTTATTTCTCAATTGAGTTAGAGTCCCTTACAATTGGTAACCGCCCCGTATCTATAGGCTAGGGGTTGGGCCTAGCGTTCCTAACTTTCCTTAGTGGGCCAGTTGGGTCTCCCGGGAGAGGCCCAACTCCCTGGCTCGCGCACCGCCCTGAAGCAAGCGCCCCTAGGCGAGGGCCCCTGGGGTCTCGCCCAGTCCACAAGTCCACAAGACACCGAGCTCGAAGCATGAGAGCTAAGAGTGTCTTAATAATCAAGGCGACAAAAATGAGAAGAACTAACTAATGCCAAAGCCACATGATCAAGAATGATTGCCAACATGACATATTAAGTAAAGCTAAGGCCAATTTCTAATTCTCTTCATGAGTCCCTCCGAGTCCACAGGTAGGCTTGCGGCGACGGTGTTTGGTTCTCTCGCCCAGGTCCAGCTGTGATCGCCATGAATCATGGTGGCTTACGCGTGTAGGCCACATGTAACGTACTGAAGAAATGCAAAAGCCAACGAATCTGTAAAATCTCAACCGCTATCTCTGATACGTCCCTTCAAATCATAATAAAGCCTGTCAATTTGAATTCGAACCAATGAACTTCAGCCGTTGCTACCTTTCATTTAATGTGTCGTTCCCGTTCCCCAAAAACCACGTCACGCTCCCAGTGTAATCATTTCATCTTGCCACGATGGGACACGATTTCCCAAACGCTACTCACCTTAACTTTTAAATTCCCCCTAACCCTATCATTCACCACTTATTGCCAACTGCTCTCTGCAGACCCCAGTCCTTCTTGCTCCCCTTCACACAACCTTCTTCCGGTTAGTTCTTCGTCCCCTCTCTCTTCATTTTTGTGATACCCACGACAGGGACCCTTTCCTCTATGGAGGAAATCAAAGCTCATCGCTTGGAAACCTTCGCCACTCTTCCCTCCCCTGTCCAGGATGCTCCTAACCAAGGAATCCTTGACCAGGCATCAGAGATTTCCACCAGCGACTCTATTTCCGACCTCGCTCGCAGGGCTGGCAGTCTCTGTAGCACCCCGGTGTTAGAGAACCTCCTTCGCACCACCGGATGTCGGGACCAAGACCGCCCCTTGCAACACCGCGCATCCAATAACCCCAAGTACTCCCATTTCTTCTTCGTGTACGAGTATTTGTTCCTTGATCTTGGCGTTAAACTCCCTTTCTCCCCATTCCTCACCCAAGTGCTGCGTGATGTCAACGTTTCTCCTTGCCAACTTCACCCCTACGCCTGGACCTATCCGAAGTGTTTCGAAATTCTCTGCAGTAGTGTCGATGTAGCGCCTTCCCCTGCCCTTTTTTCCCTTTTCTTTGAAGTGGATTCCCAATCCCTGGGGTCCCACGGCTGGGTTGCTCTGGCTCCCCGACCGGGTCGAGAACGGTTTGTTCCATTCCAAGTTGACTCCAAATCCCACTTAGCCCGCCGGTACTTCCGGGTTGTTGTTCACCCCTCTTACCCCTCGACATTCACACAAAAAGAAGGGAAAGCACTCTTCCCGCTTAATGGACCCAATGCCCTAAGTCCATGGCCGATCCCCCTAAGGCATTTATCTCTTTCAGAGAAAATTTTGCCTTTGGGGTCCTATCCCAGCTTCCCCGCCTTAGTTGTGCCGAATTGCTCGGCGCTTCTCCAGGCTCCAAACTATTCCCTCGATTAGGTTTCCCTCCTAAACGTCACCTTCATGCTTTCCTCTTAATCTTTTTGTTGCTGACGACTTTTTCCTTTTGATTTTCAGGAAGTATGAAGTTTTCTACCGCTGATCTGCTGAAGGCCTTCACCTCTAGGAACGTCAAGGCGCCCTCCTCGGCCCAGGTTGGAGGAAAAAGACAAAGCTCACAAGTGAGCGCCTGCTCATCCAAGAGGAGCAACCCACTCCTTTGACTGGCGCAGGCGGAGGGCCCGCCTGATCCTGTTGTTGTGGGGAGCGCTCGCGATCCCTTGGTGTCCGACCATCATGGCGAGGCTAGTGCTTCCCAGACTCCAGATGCCCCTCGCCCCGTGACCTTAGTGGAAGGTCAGCGATCACCCTCTTCCATCCGCCCGCTGTTACCTTCGCCTGCCCAAACGACCCTCGGTCCATCGACCGCTAGTTCTCCCAGGGTTGGTGGCGAGGGAGAGAATCTCTCTGCAGCCCAGCCTAAGGGTCCTTCCAGCAGCTCTCCCCCAGATCCTTTTTCCTTCCCCCTTTCTCACCCTTATCTTGAGAAATTAAGGGGGGCTCCCAGCTAGAACCCGCAAGATGTCACCCAGAAAGTTGTGTCAAGTCTTCTCCGTGCCGGCTGCATGTTCGCCCAAGTGGCCTGGCAGGCGCGACCTCTTACCAGAATTGCCGGGCTTCTTTAGGAGGTAGATAAGTTGCGCTTTGATAACCTTCGGGCTAACGACACCTACTCCAAGTTGTCCAACCAGTTAGCGGCGGAGGAAGGTAAGACAAAGAAGATGCGGCAGAAACTCAAGGATGCGAAACTTGCGATGATGAGGGCGAACGAGATCACCGCTGCTTCTCAGGAAGAAATTCTTGCTGCTAAAGACAAGGAGATTGCTGTTTTGCGTGAGGAACTAGCGAGCAAGAATGAGGCGCTTGCCGAGGCCCATACGGATTTGGCATCCAAGTGTAAACTTTTGGCTGACAACGAGGCCCAAGCCGCCACCCTATAAGAGAAAATAAGGGGGGAGGCTGCCCATGCGGCCGCCAAGGAGCGTGTTCGCGGCTTCCTTATCGCCAAAGCTCAAGTTAAGCACCTCCATCCTACTATCAACCTTGATCCCTTGGGAGCTTTTAAAAGGGTTACTCCTGCTGGGTTGGAGGGTCAGGAAAACCCACCGGAGGTTGCTCACGTTGATCTCGGGGATGCTGTGGAACAAGAGAAAAAGATATAATGTTTATTTGTTTTGAATAATTGTAATGCTACTTCTTTTTGCTTTGTTTGATCGTTATCGTTGAATTTTCGACTTTAGTTAATCAATTCAGTTTTATTTCCTGTGTCTGTTTTAACGCTTCCCGACGTTTTCTCTCGCTTTCTCCCGCACCCCCTTAAGTTTCTTTGTTTCTGAATTACGTTCGACGACATTGGTGGTGTGTTGGGTTTAACTAGGACTTTTGCTCAGTTTTTGAACTGAGGCTTTATTCACATCATGTTTCCCGTAAGATCAGGTGTGGCCTGGCCAGCTTTGCTTGGTGAGGACTTACAGTTGCTCAGGTCCCAATGGCCATATAGGTTGCCCGAGACTTAGCCTAGTTAGGTGTGCTCGCCCATATTTCGGGGAGGATGTATGGATAAGAAGCTTATCCGCACACATCGCCGACGAGTGACCGCAAGTTGCGTCGGCTTTTCCGGAGCGATCCCCAAACATCAAGGTTGTGTTGGGATCGCCACCTTCAAGGAATTTTTCCCACCTAGCTCTTGTCGCAATTCAGTGTGATTGAAATGGCTTGATACAATTTTTGTATTTTCAATCAGACGTTTTTGCCAACAAACTCCCGAGATGGAGAACAAGAACGTGTTTCTTTGTTTTTAATCCGTCAATCTTCATGAGTCGCACTCAGCTGCTCGCCCTCGTGCCAAGCTGGGCTCTTCCTCAATCTTCAAATGTAATAGTACCTCAAGCTCGTCGCATTCCAAGACCGCGACACTCGCCTCCCATCTAAGCTCTCGAGGTGATAGGGCCCCTTTCCTAATACCTTCAAGATCCTGTAAGGGCCCTCCCAGATCGAGTTCAACTTGTTTCCCGTGTTCCCGGTTTGTTTGTTAAGCACCAAATCCCCCTCCTGCATCGCCCTTGGGCGAACCTTCGTGTCATATTTCGCTGCGGCTCGCTGCTTCATCGCAGCCTCTCTGATACGAGCTTCGTCTCGCGTTTCAGATAACAAGTCTAGTTCCACTGCCATGTTGGAAGGATTCTCGCCTTCAAACTGCGGTACTGTCCTCCAAGAGCTGTTGTCTATCTCCACGGGCAGCATGACATCCGCCCCATAGGTCATCCTGAAAGGGGTCTCCCCTGTGGTTGAATGCTACGTTGTGTTCTAGGACCAGATCACCACCGGAAGTTCGTCCAACCAGGCTCCCTTTGCCTCGAATAGTCGGCGCTTCAAACCCCGCAGGATCACCTTATTAGCTGATTCTGCTTGGCCGTTGGTCTGAGGGTGCTCCACTCAAGAGAATCTTCTCTGGATACCCATTTCTTCACAGAATTCCCTCGCTTGATTACTTGCGAACTGCGTTCCATTATCTGAGACAACCACCCTTGGAACCCCAAACCGGCACACGATTCTTTTCCAGTAGAAGTTTACGATCTTGCTTGCGGTAATACTTTCTAGGGGCCCGACCTCTACCCATTTGGTGAAGTAGTCCACCGCCACGAGGATGAACTTCATCTGTGACCTAGCGGTTGGGAAAGGTCCGACAAGGTCAACTACCCACATGGCGAAGGGCCAGGGCGAACTGATCGTGGCCAGCTGCTCTGGTAGGGCCTTGGGTAAGTCTGCGAACATTTGACACTTTTCGCATTTCTTTACAAATTCCGCACAATCTTTTCTTATCGTGGGCCAGTAAAATCCCGCCCTAAGGACCTTGCTCGCTAGAGATCTTCCTCTTATGTGGCTGGCGCAAACCCCCCCGTGAACCTCCGCCATAACACTCTCATACTTTCCAGGCGGGAGACACCTTAAGAGGGGCGAGCTAAATCCCCTTCGGAAATGGGTTCCGTCAAGAAGTGTGTCATGCCCCGCTTCTCGCCTTTGCTCCTTTGTGTACTTCACTACCCCACTTGGCTCTCCCGCCAAGATGTCCACGATGGGGTCCATCCAAGTCTCTTGGCGGTCAACGGAGGCTACTAGCTCTCCCTCTATCCTTGGATTGGCGAGTGTCTCCTGAATCACACTCCGATTATTTCTGGGCTTCCGGGTGCTTGCCAGTTTTGCCAGGGCGTCCGCCCTTTGATTCTGCGTTCTCGGCACGAACTCAACCACTACCTCTTTCAATCGATCCATCAGGATCTGAACACGTTCCAGATACTTTATCAAGGCCGGCTCCTTTACCTGGAATACTTCATTGCCACCAACAGCGAATCTGTCCTTACCAGCAAACTATCGATCTGAACCTCGATAGCCAACTTCAAACCCACGATTAAAGCTTCATATTCTGCCTGACTATTACTAGCTTTAAACTGAAATCTTAAAGACTGCTCTAGTACTAACTCCCCAGGTCCCTGTAGCATGACCCCTGCTCCACTTCCGCTTTCATTCGATGACCCATCGACGAACAACGTCCATTGGGTGTTTACCCTCTCGCCAACTTCCGGTGTTAATTCCACCACAAAATCAGCTAAAGCCTGTGCTCCAACCTTTCCCCTCTTGTCATACTGCAAACCATATTCTGATAGTTCCACCGACCACGCGACGAGTCTTCCTGATAAGTCCGGCTTTTGTAACACTTGTCTCAAATGTATGTCAGTTCTAACCTTTACCTGAAAGCTCTGGAAGTAAGGCCTTAGGCGTCTGGCGGCAACAAGTACGGCGAGCGTTGCTTTCTCTATATTTTGGTCTCTGACTTCCGCCCTCTGAAGTGTATGGCTTACAAAGTAAACAACATGGATCTGTTGCACTTAAAATTGAAAATGTAACTCTGTATTGTTAAACTCAATTCAAGCTTAAACCAGCAGGCTCTTATAGTCTTATACTCACACTAACATTATTTAGCTCCAGTAAAATTGTAGCAAATTTCTCATACAATAACAAAACAGCATAAATTGCACAACAAAAATGCAAACCTAGTAAGAAAACTAAGTCTGAAAAAGTCAAAATTTACTAGAAAAATGGATACCCACATGGATTTTATCATCAGTATCAATATATGTGCAAGTATCATTAATTTGTTGGTTATTGTCTGCCATGCCTAAATCAGCCCAATTCTCAACATGATCATTCCCCATATGAAAGGTGGCCATGGTTATTCCCTTGGGATACATAAGCTGCTGCCCTGTATCCAAGCACCTTCCCCCGGTTGAAGAAATCCCTGCAGAATTAAGATTCTACAGGATTAAAAAAATTATGAAAATAAGCAAACATGGCAATTAAGTAGCACTGAAAATATAGATTCTACTAAGCCATACAAGAACAAACCTGACGCAAACTCATAAAACTATGAAATCGGATGCTGACTGAGAGTCATGGGAGCATGTCACCCTCAACAAGGGGACTGGATATAATGCAAACCATTGGCCTTGCAGGCATTTATCAGTGGCCAAACTAATTGCCAGTTGTGAGCATGATGCTATTACACACCCTGTAGACACAACATGTAGGAGGAGTAGCCTTTGAGTTTCTAGGATAATCATCTTTTAAAATTAAAAGCCCTTCTAATCCCTTTTCATGGAATTAATAGATAAATTTCCAGAGAATAGAGCTTTAGGCACAAAGAAAAAACTGCAGTAGATATAGAAACTAGGAAGAAAGAAAAGGATCCCTGAAATAACTATTTCACATAAATAGAGTGAAAGTTGACAGCATAAAAATGCTACCTCTTGATCCCTTACCACCTTTAGCCACTCTGGATTTTCTTAGTTGAGAACCTTAGGTTTAGTGATGAGCCCCTGTTCATAAAACACAGAAATAAGGAAAGAAAAAAAGGATAAAATATTATATAGTATTAATTTGGACCTTTTCTTTTGCTACAATATTCACTATGCTTTCTGATATATTCTTCAGCAAACTGTAGTATCAAACTGGAAGAAAGTGGAAGAAATTTTACTTACATATCTTAGACAACTAATGTAGTATCAAACTGCATAAACATAAAGAGACTTATGATAAATAAAAGGAAAAGAGAAAAGAGAAATGATAATGAGACTTATGAGAGGTTACATACTACTTACATGTGTAACAAACATTACCACCACATAATAAAAAGAGCACAACATACATAACTGTCATTGTGATTTGTTTTAACAGTTACACATTCACTATACTTTTTGATATATTCTTTAGCAAACTGCAACCCACAAACATAATTAGCTAGCTATCACATTGGACCTTGATAAAAGCTCTTAGCATTCAATAAAAAATACTCCATTACAGGCAATGATTATTTGAGAAAATGAGCAAATAAAAAGAGGTGGAATACCCTCCACCACTCCAAGGGTCTCTTAAACCAAGAGAATATTAATCAGTTTTAAATAATCATATAAGTAAAAAGAAAATATAAAGATAACAACTCCATCACAAAATACTGAAAACATAACTAAAGAAAAGTAAAGGAAGAGTCTACCTTTTTCAGTACTGAAAGTAGATGACAATGGGTATCCTCTCCCTTACTTCTCTGCATCCAGCAACATAAGAATATAGCAATAGACTAGCCCTCCAAACACTCCCAGATATAGAGATAAACAAAAGCCCAAAGCTTCCTGAAATCTTCTTAAAAGGACATAATATTTTTTTAATTTAAACTTGTTCATTCATACAGGAGCTGAAACTGAACTGAAAAGTATTGAAATCACAAAAACAAACAAGTAACAATGGCAAAGGAGATCTAGATATGCAGAAGAGAATCCTCCAAATCAGGATCCAAGCCCAAATTGAGCATCACCAAACTAAAACAGACACTGACTTCAGCAAACGAAATAATGCATCAAATAAAAGAATCAAGCAAGACTAAAGGACCCTTTATTTCTAGCATCTAACATGAAGAGAAGAAAAAATACTCAACACCTAATCAATAATGAGAAGAAGAGAGGGGTATTGTGATAAAGAGGGTTATCATTGGAGAGCAAGAGGAGAATAGGGTTTCCAGCCAACACACTCAACCCCTCTTTATCCACGTGATGAGAATTGGTTGGGTTCTCGTCGCACTTCGTCGATTTCTTCCGACTCAGAGACGAAGATGGTTGTTCTCGATCTCCGCAGATAAGAGAATCGGTGGCGCTGATGGTGGCTCTCGCCGCAAAGGAAGAATGCCGTAGAGGAGAAGGCCAAATGCACAAGGTTTCGCACAGAGTTGATGGTGGCTCTCGTCGCACTTTACCAAATTTTGAAGAAGAAGAGAAGACGGGTTTACGGGAGCAAGGGTTTGGCACTTTAGTTAGTTTTCTTTTTCATTATTTTAGGAAAATTAACCTTTGGATTTCAAATTAATTAAATAAAACTTTTATGCTACGGTTACAATTGTGAGAGACATTCCCACGGTTTAAAACCGCGAAAGAAACTTGCCTGCGATTTATGAACTGTGGTTTAAGAATGTATAGCCACGGGTGTATCTGTTCGTATTTAAAATTTTGGTTTAACATATCTACCGTTACAAAACCGTGGCATATACCGGTTTTACGCCACAGTTTTTGGCCCGTAGAACAAAATAGCGTGGTCTAAAGCGAAAAATGTTGTAGTGAGCGTTCCGAACTGTCCTTAGTGGGCCAGTTGGGCCTCCCGGGAGAGGCCCAAATCTCTGGCTCGCGCACCGCCCTGAAGCAAGCGCCCCTGGGCGAGGGCCCCTGGGGTCTCGCCCAGTCCAGGTTTCAACTTGCATTTTTTATAATTTCACAACACAACCACAGTTATTTTTCGATTAGTACGTCTAACATAAAAATGTGGCACAAGCAAGATACTAAATTACATATGAAAAAATGTTGAGCATCATTAATTTTTCTTCTCGTATGTTGTACTGAAAAAATGTACGTAACATGAGGTTAAAATTAATGTACGTCAATCTTTTCCAAACCACCACAAAGACTTTCATTATAATTAAGTTTTGAACAAAATTTGATTGTAAATGATTAACTTCATTAGTATATCAATCTAGTGACTTTAGTCATAATTAACAATGAAGCTTACATGAAATTAACAATGAGTTTTAAAAATTAAATTTAATTACAAGAGAGAACTTCATAACAAATATTTTCCAAAATCTTACTTGACAAGGAAAAAGGACAGCTGGAATAATCAACTTCCTTGTAAATTACATGCATTAGAAGAAAGAAAGAAAAAAAACTCCTGTGAAAAGCTTCTTAAGTTTAGTTAAAATTGATCAATCGAGGGTTTTTTTTGCATCGGTGACCTCTGGACATGGGTCAATGGTGCAAGTCTCAGCTTTTTCAAGAGTTCATGTGTTTTGTAGTTTTGGCGGATTGGAAATAGGTCTAAGTTGATGATCATTGGATTTTTGTCCAGTATATTTCTGAACCAAATCCTTGAACTCCTCCTTGTTTACTTCAAAGATTGGATACTTTCTTTTATTCTTCGTAGTTTTGTTCACGCCTAGATCATCGTTATTGCTGTTTTTTGAGCTCTCCATTTCTTCAAAGATGCCCAGAGTAGAATAAAGACTCTAGAAATTTCCACGAGGATACTGCACTGATCTTCAAAATGAAAAAATAAGAGTAGGAACCAAAAATTTACTTACCCCCAAAACTCTGAGATTCGCACAAGTTCTATAGAAAATGAGACTTTGAAGAACAATAGGAAGCATTAGACAAAGGGAAGACAAAAAAGAAAAAAGGAAAACAATGTAGAAAGAAGCAAATGGTGATGATTTTATAGTATATCGTCATCAATAAAAAATGGTAGATGGTAAGTTAAATGGAAGTTCATAATAAATGGGTTAAAGTAAACCTGACGTCTTCATAGTGAATAGACAAATAGTTTAGCGGTTACCTAGAAAAATATTTAATATACTTTATCATATATTTACATTTTTTTGTAGAATATAATACATATAATATGTGTATTTTTAAATAAAATATATTTTTTCTCCCCCAAAAGTTTGACCCGACTTTTTTTATTTGAATGATACTTGGCGGTTTCCAATTATTTACTTTAAAATATATTTTTAAATTAAGCTTATTTAAGTGAGTTATTATTTTAATTTTTTTAGTTGACATTTTTTTTAACTTCCAAAAAAAATTTTCACCGATTAAAATTTTTATTAATAAATTTTTATTTTTTTTTAAAGTTACAATTAAATGTATAATTAGTCATTTGAAAATATAAATATTTACTGATGTTTATTAATAAACGTTTAAGAATTGTAAACATAAAACCTGTTGTAACACCCCGACTTTCGGGGTCACAATAGTAACTGGACAGGTTCTGCCTAGTAAGGATGTGACGAGACCTTAAGGTTAGCTCAGCATGGATTTGGCGAGTATGGGGAAGTTGTACAAGTATCCAGATAGGCTTAGTTAGGCGTATGGGTTAGTATCAAGGCCCAATAGACTATGGACGAGGCCCAAATGTAAAAGACTAGGGTAAATGTAATAGCCCCACTTAAAAGGCTAAGACTTCATTGAATAAAGAAGTTCTCATTTCTTCATACATTGTTTGTGCTTACGACTTGGAACCCTAGGACCATAAACCCTTGATCGGAGAGGCTCTTGGTCTTGTAAGAACACTTTTTGGGGCCCACCGTGGGGCCGACGGCAAAACCCATCAGTCCCACATGTGTGAGAACTGGCTGGTTTTACCAGAGTAGTGGTCGCGGCGAGATCAGCAGCAAATCGAAAGCAACCTCCGCGCATGGAGGAGAACGTCAGCATGAATCCGGGTTCGCAGGAGATTTTAAACAGACTTTTCAAGCTCAAGTGACGAAGCTGACGCAAGATAAGACGGATCATCAAGGATCAGACCGTCGCACGACGACGACGGTGGTCAATTTCCAACCCTTTTTTCCGGGGTGACCGCGGAGGTGGAGATCCCAAAGCACCTAAAGACGCTTATTATGGAGCCTTATTCAGGGACCACTGATCCAAAGGGGCGCTTGGTTTACTTCAACAATGGATCATGATCGCTGGAGTAAACGACGCCGTCAAATGCAAACTCCTTTCGTCTACCTTTCAGAAATCTGCTATGACATGGTTCACCACACTACCTGCAGGGTCAATCGCATATTTCACTGAGTTCTCGACGAGATCCCAAAGCACCTAAAGACGCTTATTATGGAGCCTTATTCAGGGACCACTGATCCGAAGGGGCGCTTGGTTTACTTCAACAATGGATCATGATCGCTGGAGTAAACGACGCCGTCAAATGCAAAATCCTTTCGTCTACCTTTCAGAAATCTGCTATGACATGGTTCACCACACTACCTGCAGGGTCAATCGCAGATTTCACTGAGTTCTCGACGAGATTCTTGTCGCACTTTTCAGCGAGTAGATCTGAGCAGGCGACCATAGAGGCTTTGTTGACAGTGATCCAGCGGGAGAACGAGTCGATCAAGAGTTATATCACTTGATTTAATGAATTGTCTGTGTATTTGGAGGACTTGGTTCTGTCAGTGTGTGTGGCAGCTTTAAAGAATGGACTCAGGGAAGGATGCTTGATTGGCAACTTGACAATACATCCAGCAGCGTCCGTGGTAGATATTCGGGCGCGTGCATGCAGTTACATACTGGAGGAAGAGGACAGCCGTTAGAAGCAAAAGCGTGACGGGTCTACTTCAGGTAGAAGTGCGCCATATTCGGGTCCTGCTTCTAAATTTATCAAAACAAAGCCGAATCGCCCAAAACCTTACCCGGCGCGACCCGGGGAAGGGCCACCCGCCCCGAAGTCACTAAAAGCAGTTATTGCGGCAGAACTCGCACGGGGCAGAATCACTTTGAACACGCCGATTTCTCAAATTTTGAAAGAAGTGACACGTCTGAAGCTGATAACATACGCAAAGGAGCGCTCTAAACCCGCATTAAACGCGGATCTGGAATAAATGGACATATAACTGATAAGTGCTGGACCTTAAGGCATGAAATTGAGCGCTTAATCAAGAAGAGTCACTTGTTAGAATTTGTGACGGACACCAGAATAGATAATGAAGTGGCGTCGTTGGAGGAGGAGGATTCCGATTTGGATGACACCTGTAACACCCTGACTTTCAAGACGTCACTTTAGTAACCAATTATAAACTAAAAGCGGAAAATGCAAGTATTTTTTTTTAAATTAAAACAAGACTTGTCCAACGAGGACTTAAATTAAAACTCAAGACATTCCCCGATAAACTATATATATATACATCTATATAGCATGTGCAGCCCATGTTGTACTATAATGCAAGAACCTGTAAGTGACAGAAAGTGTGCCCGAAGTCAAGTGTACGCAAAAGTGATCTGCTGTAAGTGCCATAATTATAATCCTCCAAATATGGGAGAGTCAGCCCAAAACAGCCTCCTCAGACCTCCTATCGTCCGACTACTCCTTGTGATTCTCATACAGAGAACCACACAAAAAGTAAAATGTCGGGAACCTACCCTATTCCACAATGTACAACTGACAAACCGGAGCTACGACTATATACACCCTAAACCCAGTCATGCAAAGAAGCGGGTCTCCTAACCCTCTTCCTCCTTCTCGCTCGTGTAGTCATCCAGATCTAGAACCTCCCTCCTCACAGTCTTACGTGCCACCCTTGTCAAACCGGTCTCGAAGTCGACTATGTCGGTAGCAATCTCCTCATCAACCACGCGAACTAAAGGTTGCACGCGGTATCCACGAGAGGAAATAGACGCTCCAAAACGAGTTGGAGGCATGGCGACAGGCTCCTCCTTTGGCTCAACGAGCCTCGAAGAAGCACAACGTTCGTAGGGTCCACAAAAGTAGGCAGTGTCGGTCCAGAAGGTGTCTCAGCAGCAGCCTCGATCTCGGAAGGATCTTCCTCGTCAGACGACGATGATGGCGTAGGTGGTCGCAATCCACAACCAGGTCCGAAACGAACCAGCGGTGGCAGGTCAAAGGCTACAATGTACTTCCACAGAATTCTAGTCGTTAGATCTCCATTGCAATCAATCACGTCCTCCATCAATCTACCCTTATAGGTCGCACGGTGGTTGGCGGAGTCCAACTCCCATGCGACAGGGTCAACTCAATCAATCATCTCGTACCTGACTCCCTCGGAAGGGCAAACCAATGTGAACCACTCCCTAGCGACATCTGGCAGTTTGTCGACCGCCCAAACACAAACATTACAAATAAGGCAAGGCGCGAGGGTCAACTCACATAATAGGGTAGATAATATACACAACAAGTAAAGCATAGGGATAGATATACATAAGTTCGATAAATCTTATCATGGCATATAATATCACATCCTCAGGTTACTACATCAGAATGCATATATCATCAATTTAGCAAAACACGTAACGATGTTTATCAACATCAAATCATCAAACTCTTAACGATGTTTATCAACATTAGATCATCAAGTTCATGGTATGAAATGCAATGTTATGCTAAAATTATGCTCCGGGCAGACTAGTGTAAGATCAAGATTTGGTCATGTGGTACAACTCTATGTTTTGATGATAACAAGTATTTATTTGTGGATGAACAATTATGGTACTCTAATGTTTGTCTTGAGTGTTTTGACAAACAGGTTCTAATTCAGATACCGGAAGATATATTCATCAGAAGATCTGAAGATCAGAAGATCTGAGGATCAAAAGTTCTGAGGATCAGAATATTTGAAGACCAGAAGCTCTGAAGGACCGGAGGATCTGAAGGTCCAGAGGCTCTGAAGGTCCAGAGGCTCTAAAGGTCCAGAAGCTCTGAAGGTCCAGAGGCTCTGAAGGTCCAAAAGCTCTGAAGGTCCAGAAGCTCTGAAGGTCCAAAAGCTATGAAGTGAAAACTCTAAAGTCCAAGAGTAAGCTGACTCTGAAGACCAAGTACTTTCTACTCTGAGGTCCAGAAGCAGAAGTTACGAAGGTCAGAGGATCCAAGCTTCCCTCTGACTCTGATCACCAAGCTTCACAAGTTCCAACATGAAGCGTCGTCAGATCATAAGTCAATGGTTAAAGGCAAATGTCACTATCAAGAAGTACAAGAGCAGTGTACTATTATGACAAGCCTACCTACCAAGGTTCAGCCACAGCAGGTTCTGGAAGTTCCAGAAATGCCCTCCAACGGTCACATTCTCTCAATAGAAATATCCTTTGCACCTTGGACTATTTAAGGCTGAAGAAAAGAAGAAAGATAAGATAGAGAAACCAAGAGCAGCAATACAAGAAAAGATTCAAGCCTCCACTTTCTTCATCTGTTCTTATTTAGTTTACACTTAGCTTATTCAGAAGCAAACCTTTGTAAACACCAACCTCAAACAGTTGTTTGTTTTTCCTTAAGGGACCGGGTAGGTCAGTATCCTTAAGAAGACTAGGATCTGTGTATCTTAGTGGTGATTCCTTAAGGGACCAGTTAGGTCAGTATCCATGAGAAGACTAAGAGAGTGAATCTTAGTGTTTACTAGTTCATTGTATTGTTAGTCACTGAGCAGGTTGCTAGTGCAGTTGTAACAAACTTTGAATAGTGGATTGCCTTCATTCTAAGAAGGAAGAAATCACCTTAATGGGTGGACTGGATTAGCTTGAGGGATTTATCAAGTGAACCAGTATAAAATACTTGTGTGCTTTTCTCTTCTCTCTATCTTTATCCGCAACACCATCTATCTTAGATAAACCGAAAAGATTTACTTTAAATCTTAAGGGGAAAGTTTTTATATTCAAAACTCTATTCAACCCCCCCTTCTAGTCGTTTTTCACACCTTCAATTGGTATCATAGCGCAAGTTCTGATTACCACCCTTAACAGTGTTCAGTAGATCCGGGCAGTGTGAAAAACTCATGGATTCCACCACTACTACAAGCAAATATCAATACAGTGCAAGACCACCTATCTTTGATGGTCAGAGATTTGATTTCTGGAAAGACAGAATCAAAAGCTTCTTTCTTGGCTTTGATCCTGATCTCTGGGATTTTGTTGTTGATGGCTACACCCCTCCCGTTGATGAACATGGTGTAAAGATCCCAAGGGAGAAGATGAGTGAAGATCAAAAGAAGGAGTTCAGAGATCATCTCAGATCAAGAGCTATTCTGCAAAGTGCCATTTCATATGAAGAATGTAAGACCCGGATTTGCAGAACTAGTTACTTTTCCGACTCACGCGTAGATTCAGTGTAAGCGTGACAAGAGTTTGCTGTTTGAGAAAGATTAATGAAGAAGAATGTAACACCCTGATTTCCAGGTGTCACTTTAGTAACTAAAAACAAACTTTACGCGGAAAACAGGTATTTTTTTTTTCGTTTGATTCCTTTTAATTAAAGCAATAGAAAATAAAAACATAACCCAGCAACTAAACTAACCGATATACAAATATATACACAGGTACAGCCTCAGCTGCACTCCAACGTCACGCGCACTCGCAGTGACTTCAAAGTAGTGTGCCCGTAGGCAAATATGTACAGAACCAGTAGTGTAAGTAAAAGTATCAAAAGTACAGTCATCCAAGAGAAAGTCGGCTCCCAAAATGGCCTGAACAAAAGACCTCTATAATCCGACAGACTCTCTGTGATTCCACATCAAGAGAACCACACAAAAAGCCATGTATCGGGAACCTACCCTGTCCAAAAAGTAAGACGAATCAGAGCTCTACACAAAATATGACGCTACCTAACCTGCCCTCCCAGTCCTGCTCATAGCTCCTCCTCCTCCTCCTCGTCGCTCGGCGAGTAGCTGTCCCCACTGCTGTCGGAGTCCGAGTCGGAATCCACCGTAATCATCTCGGTGTCCAAGTCCACGACCTCCCTCCTAACTGTCCTGCGCACCGTCCTAGTCAAGCCCGTCTCAACATCCACCTCTCCAGTAAGAACATCCTCCTCCACCACCCGAACCAGGGGACCCACAAGGTAGCCGCGCGGTGGAGTAAAAGGAAAACGACGTGAGGCAGATGGAACAACAGACTCCCTCTTCGGCTGCACGAGCCTCGAGGACGACGCCACGCCGGTAGGATCGATGGCAGTAGCAGGAGGTGGCGCAACAGGTGTAACAACATCAACCTCGATCTCAGCTGGGTCCTCGTCATCGGAAGAACATGAAGTCGGAGGTGGTGCAGGTGGTCCTCGACCAGTACCTGGTCCACAGCGAACTGAAGGCGGCAAGTCAAAGCTCAGCTCCATGCGTCGTATCACTCCTCTTGTCAAACGTCCACGCTCGTCTGTCCGGTCCTCCATGACCCTTCCCCGGTACGTCGCTCGGTGACCCGCAACATCGATCACCCAAGCGGTGGGGGCATGACGGTCCACCAACTCATACCTGATCCCCCCCGAGGGAGAGACCATCAAAAACCAGTCCGCCATCGACATCTGGCAGCAGGCCGACCGCCCAAACACAAACATGAAACCAAAGCCAAGGCGCTAGGGTCAACTCACGGAAATAAGTAATTATACACTCAACATGTGACAGGGGTATAGATATATATGTTGATATATATATATATATATATATATATATATATATATATATATATATATAAATAATCCTAGCATGTTATTGGCTCTAACAATGCTTCAATAAATCAAATAGCATACAATTCCAGTCAGAGTGAATGTATGCGTGAAATGCAATCAATATGATCCGGATAGTTCAAGTGGGATGGGCACCATCGAGTCATTCCTAACACCAGCCTAGTGTTTAACCATTTCCGCTCGGGTGTCACTTACAAACCCATGCATAGTCGGATCAGCCCGCTATGCCGAAGATACACCCAGGTGTTCTTCGATGAAGGCAATCCCCAACCTTCGTGAAGCATTCCCGTTCTTCACTAGTGAAGCATTCCCGTTCTTCACTATTGGCGAAGCATTCCCGTTCTTCACCATCGATGAAGCACTCCCGTTCTTCACCGAATGATGCATGATGCAATATGGTTAGCCAAACATCGAATCGTCCTCCCAACGCAAGTGTTTAGCTCAAAACCCAATCTCAAAACCCAAGAGTTAGTGTCGGTCAATACAACACCACTCCAACAACAAGAGTACTAAGGTACTCGGTGACTTTCAATCATCACCGTGGCTCACCCCCCCTTGGTGTCCAGCAATTCTCCAAAACCCACAACAAAAGTCGACTTTTCCCCGTCTTTCGCAATTATTTTCCCCTTTAGTTTTCCTATGTTTATTCGTTAATAAAAATGTTTCGAATCGAATTAGTCAAGTTATGAGTTTATTTCTCAAAGTCTCTAGTTTTCAAAATCCTATTTTCTTTCTAAGTTTTCCAAAACCCGCCAAAAGCAATTCCCGGGGAAAGTCTAATAAGTATACGAACAAATGGCTAAGTCTCAAACCCCAAGTTTGAACTTGCCTAGAGTTGTTTCCCCAACCCGAAATATCAGATATCACCAGTTCAATGAATCCCCACTCCGAAGTCGCGTCAAAACGCACAATTCAATAACATCTCAATATCATAAGTTATGGAAAACATCATAACATTAATTCATCATCACAATCAATATCAAAATAAAGCATAAGTCGAATTTATAGTAAGTTGCCCTAACCTCGAGCTGCTCCAGCCTCTTGGTCAAGGTTCTCTTCACACAAATGCTCTGAAAAACCCAAAGTTCCTTCAACTGAACCTCGGAGAAAACAAAGCAGAAATCCAAACAAAATCGATTAGCTCGATCACCATACAACTAATTAACGATAGACAAAGCATTAAAGCTTCAGAATACAACAATCGGGTACGAAAAGACAAGTTTTCGAAAACGAAAAACTCCGCCCCCCCTTTGCACAAGCTCTCGGCCATAAAGAGAAAAGAGCTCCGGCTCTTTTTCTTCGATCTAATCTGTTTACAAGGTAGTTTTAGGGTAAAACTAAGGCAAAGAAACTGTCGGAAAAATTTGACAGCGATGTTCCTAGCGACATTTGTAACAACTAATCCTAAAGACACGAAGTCGGATTACGACTTTTCGACGTTAAAGTTTCGAAATGTGAGCCAAAAAGGGTTTTGAATCAGTTTTTCAGATCCTTGACAACTCGATCCAAATCGGCGAATACCGACGAAGGTTCTAGGCTCTTGGGCACGTACAGAAGATACCCCAACAGAGAAATCAGGAAAAACGGACAGTTTTACGAAAAGCTCGAAACTTTGAGCACAGAAACAGCTAAAGAAACGCAGTAGAAACAGTGATCAGAGGTAAGAATCAAGCTAGTTACCTCGATACCTTGAAGTAGGAACGAACTGCGCGAAGATCGGTCAAGTTTCGGCGAAAATTTTTTCTCTCCTCTTCTCTCCTTGCTCGCAGCTCCTTTGGGAAGAAAATGAAGATATTTTGAATTTTTTTACTATTTATAGGAAGGTGAAATCGCGGGAAAATGAAAATTTCGCGATTCCGATTTTTGCAGCACATTCACCGATGAATTCTAAGAGAGATTCTGGCGACAGATTTCCAGAACTTAAAACAAATCTCTATAATTAGGGAAAAACGATCTCTAAAATCCCAAAAGCGGTGTAAGTTAATCTGTCCCGAAAAACTACTTTTTGTTGTGATGGTCAGACGACAAAACTTCATTCTGAAGAAAGATTGGAAACATCGAAAAAAATCTGGCAACACGGACGGAAACTTTGTTAAAAGCTCCGAATAGAAAAAGTCTTCATTCAGTGATTGAATTTAGGGTTTCGAAGCAAAGAAATTAGCGTCGTCGGACTTCCGAAAAGTGAATACTATCGTGCGTACAGTCCAGGGTTCCGAAATGAAACACTGGTCGAAGGAAAAATAAAGATAACTTTTTATTTTCCCAAGGATTTGAAATCTCACTTAAACGTTGCTTTAAAAGCGAAATTACCCTATTCTGGACACTCTCGCCATAAGGCAGGTGTGCAGACGACTCGCACTAATTCCTAAAACAACTAGGAAACATTCCTCAAGCAATTCCTGAACTTTCTTCTTCATTAATCTTTCCCAAACATCAAACTCCTGTCACGCTTACACTGATTCTATGCGTGAGTCGGAAATTAAACTTGTTCTGTAAATCCAGGTCTTACAATACTCCCCTCCAAAAAGAAAGTTTGGTCCTCGAAACTCAGAGTTCTGTGAAAAGTCCGGGATACAGTTCCTTGATCTTGTCTTCCAATTCCCATGTAGCGTCTCCCGTATCGTTGTTCCATATCACTTTCACCAATGCAATCTGCTTCCCTCTCAGCTGTTTCACTCTTCTATCCGCAATACTCACTGGCGGTGCCTCAAAGGTCAAATCATCCTTCAGTTCAACGTTGTCTGGCTCAATTACATGAGTCGGGTCTGGAATGTACTTCCTCAACTGCGACACATGAAATACATCGTGAATGTTGGAAAGAAACGGTGGTAGCGCAATCTGATACGCAACTGGTCCAACACGTCGAGTGATTTGATAAGGTCCAATGAATTTTGGCGTGAGCTTCCTTGACTTAATAGCTCGTCCAACTCCCGTAGTCTGAGTTACTCGTAGAAACACATGGTCGCCCTCTTCAAACTCTAGGGTTCTACGTCTCTGATCAGCATAACTCTTCTGTCTACTCTGTGAAGCTCTCATCTTTTCTCTGATCTGCTTAACCTTCTCAGTCGACTGTTGCAGCAATTCTGGCCCAATCAACAAACTCTCTCCATCTTGATACCAACACAACGGTGTCCTACACTTTCGACCATACAAAGCTTCATACGGTGCCATCCCAATGCTTGCATGAAAACTATTGTTGTATGTAAATTCGATCAATGGCAGAAGATCATCCCAGCTTCCTCTGTTATCTAACACACAAGCACGTAGTAGATCCTCTAGCGACTGAATAGTTCTCTCTGTTTGCCCATCAGTTTGTGGATGATACGCCGAACTCAATCTCAGCTTGGTTCCTAACGCATCATGAAGAGCTCCCCAAAAGTGCGAAGTAAACTTTGGATCCCGATCAGACACAATACTCGTCGGAACTCCGTGTAGTCTCACAATCTCCGCCACATAAATCTCAGCCAACTTTTCCACATTGTTGGTAGTTCTCACTGGTAGAAAATGCGCTAACTTGGTCAAACGATCCACAATCACCCAAATCGAATCGTGTCTCTTCTGTGTTCTTGGCAAAGCTACCACAAAATCCATGGATATGTTATCCCATTTCCATTCTGGCACGTCTAAACTCTGTAGCATACCAGCAGGTCTTTGATGCTCTACCTTAGCCTTCTGACAAGTCAAACATGTAGCTACATACTCGGCCACTTGTTTCTTCATTCCCGACCACCAAAAATTCAGTTTCAAATCTTGATACATCTTTGTCATTCCCGGATGAATGCTCCATTTGATCTTGTGTCCTTCATCCATGATTAACCTTATCAATTCTGAATTGTAGGGCACACAAACTCTGTCCTTGCATCGTAGGATATTGTCAGTTCCTATCTTGAATTCCGGGTCTTTCCCTTGAATTACTAAGTTCCTCTTCTCTAGCAGAAACGCATCTTGCAGTTGTTGCTCTCTAATCTCTTCCATCAGTCCACTGGCGATTCTGATCATTCCGAACTTCAACTTTCCCTCAGACGGTGTCACACCTAAACTCATATCTCGAAATTGTTCCAGTAACTCCAGCTCTTTAACCATCATTGACGAGACATGCATCTTCCTACTCAAAGCATCAGCAACTACATTTGCCTTCCCAGGGTGATATTGCAACGTAAAATCATAGTCCTTGATAAACTCCATCCATCTTCGTTGCCTCATGTTCAACTTCTTCTGGTCAAACAAGTATTTAAGACTCTTGTGATCGCTAAATATCGTGAAAGTACAACCATAGAGATAATGCCTCCAGATTTTAAGCGAAAACACAATGGCAGCTAACTCCAAATCGTGAGTCGGGTAGTTCTTCTCGTGAGTCTTCAACTGTCTCGAAGCATAAGCCACCACCTTCCGATGTTGCATCAGTACACATCCCAAGCCTTGATGCGAAGCATCACAGTAGACCTCATAAGGTTCCTCCGGTTGTGGCAAAATAAGCACAGGTGACGTCGTTAAACGTTCCTTCAGTGTCTGAAAACTTGATTCAGACGCCTCGGTCCATGCAAAAGGTTGATCCTTCCTCGTCAGTTGAGTCAAAGGTCCAACAATCTTGGCAAATCCCTCAATGAAGCGTCTATAATATCCAGCTAAACCCACAAAACTTCTGATCTCTGTCACTGTCTTCGGTTGCTCCTAAGCCAAAACAGTCTCTACCTTCGCTGGGTCCACAGCTATGCCCTCCTTTGAGATAACATGGCCTAAGAAATTGACTTCCTCCAGCCAGAATTCACACTTGGAAGGGTTCGCATACAACTTTTTCTCCCTTAACACTTGTAAAACTTGGCGCAAATGTCCTTCATGTTCCTTCGCGTCCTTCGAATAGATCAGTATGTCATCAATAAACACCACCACAAACCGATCTAAGAATTCATAAAAGACGCGGTTCATGTAATCCATGAAAACAGCAGGTGCATTTGTCACTCCAAACGGCATCACTAGGTACTCGTAGTGTCCGTAGCGTGTTCTGAAAGCAGTCTTCGGTATATCCTCAGTCTTCACTCTGATCTGATGATAGCTTGACTTCAAGTCTATCTTAGAAAATACGGCAGCCCCTCGTAATTGGTCCATCAAATCATCTATCCTCGGCAACGGGTATCTGTTCTTGATCGTCGCCTTATTCAGTTGTCGATAATCCACACACAATCTCGACTTCCCGTCTTTCTTCTTGACTAAAAGCACTGGCGCTCCCCACAGTGAAACACTTGGTCGAATGAATCCTTTTACCGAAAGATCCTACAACTGAGATTTCAACTCTACTAACTCTGCAGGTGCCATACGGTAAGGTGCAATCGAAATCGGTCCGGTTCCGGGTACAATGTCGATCACAAACTCTACATCGCGTACTGGCGGTAGTCCAGGTACATCTCCAGGAAAAACATCCGCAAAGTCTCGAACCACCGGAATACCATGAACATCCGAAACCTTCTTCCCCTCCAGACTTAGCAATGAAAAGTACTTCTGAGTGCCCTCGCTCAACGATGCACTAATGTGGTTAGTAGAAAGATACTCGAAAAGATCCGAGTCTGGGAACACCACTGTCTTTCGACTACAGTCCAAAAGACAATGGTAGTGGGATAACCAATCCATCCCTAGGATTACATCTAGGTTTTTAAGGGATAAACATACTAGATTGGCATGAAAAGTTCTATCTCTATATACTACTGAACAGTGCATGCATGCGGCATTAGCAATTAGGGTCCTAGCAGGTGTAGTTACCATAAGATCAAAACTCAAAGCAGTAATAGGCAGATTCAGTCTTGATACGCAATCCTTAGAGACAAAAGAATGGGTTGCACCAGAATCAAAGAGTACAGTTAGAAGATTACCGTCGATTTCACATTCTCCTCTGATCAAACCATCCGCTCCTTCAGCCTCTTCACCATCCATTGTATACACTCTTCCCTTCGCCACTGGGCGCTTTCCACTAACAGCATTCACAGACGGTTCAGCCTTCGGTGCCTTGCAATCCACGGCCAGATGCCCCGATTTATTGCAGTTGTAGCATCTTGGTGGCATCGTGCAACTGTTTGCATAGTGCCCGACCGCTCCACATCGGAAACAGGTCACATCACGGTTTGGGGTACGGTTTCCCGACCCTCCAGAAGTAGCAGCAGCAGCCATCGGCTTGTACGATCTCGGGGTAAACCCTCTCCCCGCAGTACGATGATACGGCTTCCTCGCCTGAAATCTTCCCCTTCCCTAAAAATTTTGTGGTGTCGACCTCACTGGTCCTCCTGTTACAGCCCTGTTTAATCTCCTATCCTTCATCAATTCCACCTCTGTGGCTTTCTCAACCAATGCTTGAAATCTCATGATCCCTAACGGTCTCACTGAGTCCTCAATGTCAGCTCGCAGTCCCCTCACAAAGCGCTTGCACATGTAAGGCTCATCAACTTGGTCACGGAAAAATCGAAAGTGTTTTGCCAAAGACTCCAACTTAGCAGCATATTCCAGAATGGTCATGCTCCCTTGTCTAAGAGTCAGAAACTGTGATTCACGCTCGTCACGAGCACTGTCAGGAAAATACTTCTCGAGAAAAGCAGTTCGAAAAGAATTCCAGTTCACCTCAACATGGTTTGCTTCCATTATCCCTCTGGCTCCTCTCTACCAGTACTCAGCATCACCCAACAGCAGAAAGGCTGCCATCCCCACCTTGGCTCCCTCAGCAGTCTGTAACACGCCAAAGATCTTCTCTATTTCCTCAATCCAGAGATCCGCTTTGTCCGGGTCAGTACCTCCCGAAAACTTAGGTGGATCCTGTCTCCTGAAATCATTCAAACCCTTGTTCTGATCCAGAGTCACCTCCCTCTGACGCTGGTGTTGATCACGCGCTTCCTCCGCAGCACGCCTCAGAGCATTGTCATTCGCTTGATTAGTCATTGCCTGAGCCATAGTGGCCATCATCTCCGCTAGTTGATTCGTGTTCACCATCGTCTGTTACCCCCAAGAAAATTATTAGTCCTAATCGTATGTTAGCACCAAAACTATTCTATATGATTAAGTAATAATACAATCAATTAGAACGAAAAATCGTTCTGCAGGCAATCAATTTTTCACTCTTTGCAGAGTCACACAACCTAGCACAGAAGACCTATTCCCTAAAGACTCCCGAAAGACTCGACTAAGCTCTGATACCACAATGTAACACCCCGATTTCCAGGTGTCACTTTAGTAACTAAAAATAAACTTTACGCGGAAAACAGGTATTTTTTTTTTCGTTTGATTCCTTTTAATTAAAGCGATAGAAAATAAAAACATAACCCAGCAACTAAACTAACCGATATACAAATATATACACAGGTACAGCCTTAGCTGCACTCCAACGTCACGCGCACTCGCAGTGACTTCAAAGTAGTGTGCCCGTAGGCAAATATGTACAGAACCAGTAGTGTAAGTAAAAGTATCAAAAGTACAGTCATCCAAGAGAAAGTCGGCTCCCAAAATGGCCTGAACAAAAGACCCCTATAATCCGACAGACTCTCTGTGATTCCACATCAAGAGAACCACACAAAAAGCCATGTATCGGGAACCTACCCTGTCCAAAAAGTAAGACGAATCAGAGCTCTACAAAAAATATGACGCTACCTAACCTGCCCTCCCAGTCCTGCTCATAGCTCCTCCTCCTCCTCCTCGTCGCTTGGCGAGTAGCTGTCCCCACTGCTGTCGGAGTCCGAGTCGGAATCCACCGTAATCATCTCGGTGTCCAAGTCCACGACCTCCCTCCTAACTGTCCTGCGCACCGTCCTAGTCAAGCCCGTCTCCAGTAAGAATTCCCCAACCCGAAATATCAGATATCACCAGTTCAATGAATCCCCACTCCGAAGTCGCGTCAAAACGCACAATTCAATAACATCTCAATATCATAAGTTATGGAAAACATCATAACATTAATTCATCATCACAATCAATATCAAAATAAAGCATAAGTCGAATTTATCGACGCCTATCATGCAGTCTTAGCTAATAGTAGGTTGCCCTAACCTCGAGCTGCTCCAGCCTCTTGGTCAAGGTTCTCTTCACACAAATGCTCTGAAAAACCCAAAGTTCCTTCAACTGAACCTCGGAGAAAACAAAGCAGAAATCCAAACAAAATCGATTAGCTCGATCACCATACAACTAATTAATGATAGACAAAGCATTAAAGCTTCAGAATACAACAATCGGGTACGAAAAGACAAGTTTTCGAAAACGAAAAACTCCCCCCCCCTTTGCACAAGCTCTCGGCCATAAAGAGAAAAGAGCTCCGGCTCTTTTTCTTCGATCTAATCTGTTTACAAGGTAGTTTTAGGGTAAAACTAAGGCAAAGAAACTGTCGGAAAAATTTTCGGACGATCGGATCGAAATACGGCTATTCAGGGGTGTTTTGGTCCAAAATAAAAGCTCAAAACCTCAAAGTTAACACTTCGGAAAACAAATTTGACAGCGATGTTCCTAACGGCATTTGGAACAACTAATCCTAAAGACACGAAGTCGGATTACGACTTTTCGACGTTAAAGTTTCGAAATGTGCGCCAAAAAGGGTTTTGAATCAGTTTTTAGATCCTTGACAACTCGATCCAAATCGGCGAATACCGACGAAGGTTCTAGGCTCTTGGGCACGTACAGAAGATACCCCAATAGAGAAATCAGGAAAAACGGACAGTTTTACGAAAAGCTCGAAACTTTGAGCACAGAAACAGCTAAAGAAACGCAGTAGAAACAGTGATCAGAGGTAAGAATCAAGCTAGTTACCTCGATACCTTGAAGTAGAAACGAACTACGCGAAGATCGGTCAAGTTTCGGCAAAAAAATTTTCTCTCCTCTTTTCTCCTTGCTTGCGGCTCCTTTGGGAAGAAAATGAAGATATTTTGTATTTTTTTACTATTTATAGGAAGGTGAAATCGCGGGAAAATGAAAATTTCGCGATTCCGATTCCCGCGATTTCACCTTCCTATAAATAGTAAAAAAATCAAAATATCTCCCATTTCTTCCATTAGAGGCCGCGAGTTTGAGGAGAGAAAGGAGGAAGGAGATTTTCGCCGAAACTCGACCGATCTTCGAGCTGTTTGTCCCTACTTCAAGGTATCGAGGAAACTAGCTTAATTCTTACCTCTGATCGTCGTTTCTACTGCGTTTCTATATCTCTTTCTGTGCTCAAAGTTTCGAGCTTTTCGTAAAACTATCCGTTTTTCTTGATTTTTCGCTTGGGATATCTTCTGTACTTGCCCAAAAACCTAGAACACTCGCCGTTATTCGCCAATTTTGATCGAGTTGTCAAGGATCTGAAAAACTGATTCAAAACCCTTTTTGTGCACATATCGAAACTTTAATGTCGAAAAGTCGCAATCCGACTTCGTGCCTTTAGGATTAGTTGCTACGAATGTCGTTAGGAACATCGCTATCAAATTTGTTTTCCAAAATTTTAACTTTGAGTTTTTGAGCTTTTATTTTGGACCAAAACGCCCCTGAATAGCCGTATTTTGACCCGGTTGTCCGAAAATTTTTCCGACAGTTTCTTTACCCTAGTTTTACCCTAAAACTACCTTGTAAATAGATTAGATCGAAGAAAAAGAGCCGGAGCTCTTTTCCTCTTGTGGCCGAGAGCATGTTTGTGTGGGGGGGGGGGGAGTTTTTCGTTTGCGAAAACTTGTCCTTTCGTACTCGATTGTTGTATTCTGAAGCTTCGATGCTTTGTCTATCGTTAATGAGTTGTATTGTGATCGAGCTAATCGATTTTGTTTGGATTTCTGCTTTGTTTTCTCTGAGGTTCAGTTGAAGGAACTTTGGGTTTCTCAGAGCAATTGTGTGAAGGGAACCTAGACCACGAGGCAGGAGCAACTCGAGGTTAGGGCAACTTACCTATTAGCTAAGACTGCATGATAGGCGTCGATAAATTCGACTTATGCTTTACTTTGATATTGATTATGATGATGAATTAATGTTATGACGTTTTCCATAACTTATGATATTGAGATGTTATTGAATTGTGCGTTTTGACGCGACTTCGGAGTGGAGAATCATTGAACTGGTTATTTGATCTTTCGGGTTGGGGAAACAACCCTAGGCGAGTCCAAACAGGGGGGGTTTGAGACTTAGCCATTCGTTGGTATACTTAGACTTTCCCCGGGAGTTACATTTGGTGGGTTTTTGGAAAACTTAGAATAAATAGAATTTTGAAAACTAGAGACTTTAGGAAACTTAGACTTCGAGAAATAAACTCATAACTTGATTAATTCAATTCGAAACGTTTTCATTAACGAATAAATCATAGGGAATCTCAATGGGAAAATAATTGCGAAAGACGGGGAAATTTCGACTTTTGTTGTGGGTTCTGGAGAATTGGTGGACACCACGGGGGTGAGCCACGGTGATGAGTGAAAGTCACCGAGTACTTGGGTACTCTTGTTGTGGGAGTTTATGTTGTATTGACCGACATTAAACTCTTGGGTTTTGAAATTGGGTTTTGAGCAAAACACTTGCGTTGTGAGGACGAATCGATGTTTGGCTAACCATATTGCATCATGCATCATTCGAGGTTTGTACGATCGAAAGATTGGGCCTCGGTGAAGTCGGGAAAGCTTCACGAAGGTTGGGGAATTTCCTTCATCGAAGAACACATAGATGTATCTTCGGCATAGCGGGCAGAGTGGCACGACCATTGATGGTTGGGGCTGATCCGACTATGCATGGGTTTGTAAGCGACACCCGAGCAGAGTTGGCGACACTAGGCCTGTGTCGTGCTGTCTCGTGGTGCCCATCCCAAACAACTATCCGGATCATATTGAATTGCATTTCACGCATACATTCACTCTGACTGGAATTGTATGCTGTTTGAATTATTGAAGCATTGTTATAGCCAATAACATGCTAGGATTATTAATATATATATATATATATATATAAACATATATATATACCCCAATCACATGTTGAGTGTATAATTACCTTATTCCGTGAGTTGACCCTAGCGCCTTGGCTTTGGTTTCATGTTTGTGTTTGGGCGGTCGGCCTGCTGCCAGATGTCGACGGCGGATTGGGTTTCGATGGTCTCTCCCTCGGGGGGGTTCAGGTTTGAGCTGGTTGATCGACATGCCCCCACCGCTTGGGTGATCGATGTTGAGGATCATCGAGCGACGTACCGGGGAAGGGTCATGGAGGACCGGACAGACGAGCGTGGACGTTTGACGAGGGGAGTGCTACGACGCATGGTGCTGAGCTTTGACTTGCCGCCTTCAGTTCGTTGTGGACCAGGTACTGGTCGAGGACCACCTGCACCACGTCCGACTTCATCTTCTTCCGATGACGAGGACCCATCCGAGATCGAGGTTGATGTTGCTGCACCTGTTGCGCCACCTCCTGCTACTGCTATCGATCCTACCGATGTGGCGTCGTCCTCGAGGCTCGTGGAGCCGAAGAGGGAGTCTGTTGTTCCATCTGCCTCACGTCGTTTTCCTTTTACTCCACCGCGCGGCTACCGTGTGGAACCCCTGGTTCGGGTGGTGGAGGAGGATGTTCTTACTGGAGAGGTGGATGTTGAGACGGGCTTGACTAGGACGGTGCGCAGGACAGTTAGGAGGGAGGTTGTGGACTTAGACACGGAGATGATTACGGTGGATTCCGACTCTGACTCCGACAGCGATGTGGACAGCTACTCGCCGAGCGACGAGGGAGAGGAGGAGGAGCTATGAGCGGTACTGGGAGGGTAGGTTAGGCAGCGTCATATTTTGTGTAGAGCTCTGATTCGTCTTACTTTTGGGACAGGGTAGGTTCCCGATGCATGGCTTTTTGTGTGGTTCTCTTGATGAGGAATCACAGAGAGTCTGTCGGACTATAGGGGTCTTTTGTTTAGGCCATTTTGAGGCCGACTTTCTCCTAGTGGATTGTACTTATAACTTTCTCACTCACACTTCTGGATCTGTATATATTTGCCTACGGGCACACTACTTGGGGTCACTGCGAGTGCGCGTGACGTTGACGTGCAACCGAGGCTGTACCTGTTTATATATGTTTGTACATCGGTTAGTTTAGATGCTGGGTTATGTCTTTATTTTCTATCGCTTTAATTTAAAAAGGAATCGAACGAAAAAAAAAAAAATACCGGTTTTTCGCGTAAAGTTTATTTTTGTTACTAAAGTGACACCTGGAAATCGGGGTGTTACAAAGAATATGAGAAAATTACTGATCGTGATTCCGCTAACTGTATCCTTGATTCCTTAAAGATGACACATGAAGGAAACAAAAAGGTGAAAGAGACAAAGGCGTCGTCTCTGATCAGGCAGTATGAATCCTTCCAAATGGAACCTGACGAATCCATTGAGGATATGTTTTCCAGATTCCAGTTGATTATTGCTGGAATAAGACCCCTCAACAAAAGCTACACCACTGCTGATCATGTAATGAGGATCCTTAGAGGTCTTCCTGAAAGCTGGATGCCTTTGATAACTTCCTTGGAGCTCACAAGAGATGTTGAACAGATGAGTTTGGAAGAACTCATAAGCATACTGAAGTGTCATGAACTAAAGCGTGCTGAACATCAGGATCAGAAGAAGAAGTCTATAACCTTGAAATCCAAATCTGAAAAGGCTAAAGCTCTCCAAGCTGAAGCTGAAGAATCTGAAGAAACCTCTGAAGATTATGATGAAGATGAGCTAACCCTGATATCTAGAAAGCTCAACTGCATCTGGAAGCACAGGCAGAGCAAATACAAAGGTTCATCAAAGGACAAAAAGTCAAAGAAGCATTTCAAACCAAAGAAAAGTCTGATGGTGACTTTTGATGAATCAGAGTCAGAGGATGTTGACTCTGATGGTGAAGTTCAAGGACTCATGGCTATTGTCAAAGACAAAGAAGCAGAGTCAAAAGATGCAACTAACTCTGAATCAGCATCAGAGGAAGATCCTAACTCAGACGATGAAAATGAGGTATTCGCTTCTTTCTCAACTTCTGAACTCAAAGATGCTTTGTCTGAAATTATGGATAAATATAACTCTCTCTTGACTAAGCATAAAAAGTTGAAAAAGAATTTCTCTGCTGCCTCTGAAACTTCTGTTGAACATGAGAAAAAGATTTCTGAATTAAATGTGAGTAATCATGTTTTAGCTAACTCTAACTCTGTGCTCAAAAATCAAATTATTAAGTTAGAAGAAGTTGTTGATTGTGATGCCTCTAATAGTAAGAATGAATCTAAAAGCGTAGACATAAGCTTAATGGCTTCAATGATCTACGGCGTAAGCAGAAATGGAATATATGGCATTGGTTATTCTAAACCTTCTGAAGTTTCTCCATCATCTCTTAAGAAAGGAACTTTCTCTATGTCAAAATATCATGCTCAAATTCCTTTATATTATCCTGTTGAAAGACCCAAAGTTGTCAGAACTTCTGGGCTAACTAACAAGAAAGGACCCAGAAAGTGGGTGCCTAGGGATAAGATTATATATGTTGCAGATATCTTCAATAGGTCCATCGAAACTCCAACCATGGAACCTGGACAGTGGATGCAGGCAACACATGACGAGAGAAAGGCATATGTCCCAAGATCCAAAACTTGAACCTGAAGGTGAAGTTGATCTTGGAGGCATCAGTAGAGTAAGATTTGGTCAAGGAATCATTGGTTTTTGATAAGAACCCCTCTGTTGATATTCTGAACTCTATTCATGTTAAAATTAATGATAAGCTTGACTCTGACAAGTCAAAGTTAGCTGAAAAAGCTTGCAGAGATGAGCATGACTGTTTCAGAAAGTAACAAAGACTCAGAACTTGACAAACCAAAAGCAACAACAACAGAAGATGCTGCTACAACTTCTGACTTTCGTCATCAGAAGAAGAGTAGGTTCATAGCCTCTCATTCTGAAGTATCTGAAGATGGAATTTTGTCCAAAATGGAGATGTCACCAGAACCTCTGGACTTTGACACTTCTGCTCTCATCATAAGATATACTAATCAGAAGCCAAGTATCCCTTGGTATTCCTTCTGAGGGGGAGTATTTCGTTTTATGCTCTTACTAATTTTTTCCACCTTCATTCTTTTTGCTTATGACAAAAAGGGGGAGAACTAATAGTATCTTGACAACTCCCTTATGTGATCAATTTCTATGCTCTGACGATACATTCTGATTGATGTCATCTCTTTCAATGCTATGGTACATCTTATGACTCAATTAACACTGATCACATACTTCAATATAGCTCAGAATCTAGATACTTCTAACGTGGTTGATATTAAGTATTAGATTCAGGGGAAGCTTAGCTCAGAATCAAGCTCAAGTCTTGGATTCAGAAGGAGCTAGATAAACTATACACATCAGGATAAGTTTTGACTCTGATACCTTATACTCTGAGTGTATTCAGTTTATTTGTCTAGAGTTGTTCATCAAAATACATGGTTTTGTCATCATCAAAAAGGGGGAGATTGTAAGATCAAGTTTTGGTCATGTGCTACAACTCTATGTTTTGATGATAACAAGTATTTATTTGTGGATGAACAATTATGGTACTCTAATGTTTGTCTTGAGTGTTTTGACAAACAAGTTCTAATTCTGATACCAGAAGATATATTCATCAGAAGATCTGAAGATTAGAAGATCTGAGGATCAGAAGTTCTAAGGATCAGAAGATCTGAAGACCAGAAGCTCTGAAGGACCAGAGGCTCTGAAGGTCCAGAGGCTCTGAAGGTCCAGAGGCTCTGAAGGTCCAGAAGCTCTGAAGGTCCAGAAGCTCTGAAGGACCAGAGGCTCTGAAGGTCCAGAAGCTCTAAAGGTCCAGAAGCTCTGAAGGTCCAGAAGCTATGAAGTGAAAACTCTGAAGTCCAAGAGTAAGCTGACTCTGAAGACCAAGTACTTTCTACTCTGAGGTCCAGAAGCAGAAGTTACGAAGGTCAGAGGATCCAAGCTTCCCTCTGACTCTGATCACCAAGCTTCACAAGTTCCAACATGAAGCGTCGTTAGATCAGAAGTCAATGGTTAAAGGCAAATGTCACTATCAAGAAGTACAAGAGCACTGTACTATTATGACAAGCCTACCTACCAAGGTTCAGCCATAGCAGGTTCTGGAAGTTCCAGAAATGCCCTCCAACGGTCACATTCTCTCAACAGAAATATCCTTTGCACCTTGGACTATTTAAGGCTGAAGAAAAGAAGAAAGATAAGAGAGAGAAACCAAGAGCTGCAATACAAGAAAAGATTCAAGCCTCCACTTTCTTCATCTGTTCTTATTTAGTTTACACTTAGCTTATTCAGAAGCAAACCTTTGTAAACACCAACCTCAAACAGTTGTTTGTTTTTCCTTAAGGGACCGGGTAGGTCAGTATCCTTATGAAGACTAGGATCTGTGTATCTTAGTGGTGATTCCTTAAGGGACTAGTTAGGTCAGTATCCTTGAGAAGACTAAGAGAGTGAATCTTAGTGTTTACTAGTTCATTGTATTGTTAGTCACTGAGCAGGTTGCTAGTGCAGTTGTAACAAACTCTGAATAGTGGATTGCCTTCATTCTAAGAAGGAAGAAATCACCTTAATGGGTGGACTGGATTAGCTTGAGGGATTTATCAAGTGAACCAGGATAAAATACTTGTGTGCTTCTCTCTTCTCTCTATCTTTATTCGCAGCACCATCTATCTCAGATAAACCGAAAAGATTTACTTTAAATCTTAAGGGGAAAGTTTTTATATTCAAAACTCTATTCAATCCCCCCCCCCCCTTCTAGTCATTTTTCACACCTTCAACTAGGAGATAAATGTAGTCAGATCTATGTCTGCTACTTAAGATAGACTCTTGGTGATCTTATGTGGAAACCCGATCTTTCGATCCCACTAGCTCCACCGAGGTCCGACATTCCGTCGTGTATCCCCCGACATGAATGAATGATGCAATATGGTTAACCAAACATCGTATCGTCCTCACAAATGTAAGTGTCTAGCTAAGAATATTGTCTCTAAGATTCCCTAAGGTAATTGTCAAATTATCGACCTCGAATTCCCATAACAAAGAGGGCAAACACCCTTGATGACTGTTCGTGTCATTTGACTCATCTTTTCGATGGTCGAAATGCTTTGAGAGCAAAAGAGTACATCGTACTTAGAAACTTATTGGTTTCCTAGACTTATCCCTTAGGTAGTCTAAACATTAACTCTCGGTTGGACAAAGATGCAAAAGCACATAGAGATGAGGTATGGTACCCATAGTGAAAGGATCGTGATGTGAGAATCTAGAGAGAGTTTAGAGCGTAACCGCTTAGAGAGAGAAAGTAACTGAATTTCAAGCTTTTATTTCTCAATTGAGCTAAGAGTCCCTTACAATTGGTAACCGCCCCCTATTTATAGGCTAGGGGTTGGGCCTAGCGTTCCGAACTGTCCTTAGTGGGCCAGTTGGGCCTCCCGGGAGAGGCCCAACTCTCTGGCTCGCGCACCGCCCTGAAGCAAGCGCCCCTGGGCGAGGGCCCCTGGGGTCTCGCCCAGTCCAGGTTTCAACTTGCATTTTTTATAATTTCACAACACAACCACAATTATTTTTCGATTAGTACGTCTAACATAAAAATGTGCCACAAGCAAGATACTAAATTACATATGAAAAAAAGTTGAGCATCATTAATTTTTCTTCTCGTATGTTGTACTGAAAAAATGTACGTAACATGAGGTTAAAATTAATGTACGTCAATCTTTTCCAAACTACCACAAAGACTTTCATTATAATTAAAAGTTTTGAACAAAATTTGATTGTAAATGATTAACTTCCTTAGTATATCAATCTAGTGACTTTAGTCATAATTAACAATGAAGCTTACATGAAATTAACAATGAGTTTTAAAAATTAAATTTAATTACAAGAGAGTGTAAGATCAAGTTTTGATCATGAAGTACAACTCTATGTTTTGATGATTACAAGTTAACGTTTTAGTATGAAAAATTATGGTACTCTAACGTGTTTTCTGAGTGTGTTCATGACAGGCTCTGACCTTGATGTAATCTCACACAAATCAGAAGCACTTTGCTTAAAGAGTGACCCTAGCAATGCTTTCGCAATCTCTATGTTCAAACTGAACAGTAGAAAAGCTTCAGAAGATCTGAAGATAGTCAAGCTCTGATGTGGACTCAACTCACTTGAAGTTCTGAAGATCCAGACGTTCAGATAACCCAGACACTCTGAAGGTCAGAAGCTCTGATGGTTTAGAAGACTCTGAAGATCCAGAAGCTGAAAAGTGTAGCCTCTGAAGTCCAGAAGAAAACTGGCTCTGAAGACCAAGTACTTCTCCACTGAGTTAAGAATCAGAAGCTACAACGGTCAGAGGATCCATGCTTCCCTTTGACTCTGATCAAAAAGCTTCACAAGTTCCAACACGAAGCATTCCTCTGATCAGAAGTCAACAAGGTTAAAGGTCACGTCACTATCCAAAGTACAAAAGCAAGTGTACTATCTTGACGACCTAACCTAACATTCTCAGCCACAGCAGAAGCTGGAAATCCCAGATCTGCCCTCCAACGGTAGCATTCCCATGCAATGTTCAAACCCTAATCCTTGGAGTATATATAGAGGCTGAAGACTGAAAGATGCGGTTGGAAGAAACTTACACGCGCAAGCAATATTCAAATCTTCTTAGCAATCTTTCTTCATCGAATTCATTGTGTTTACTATAAGCTTTTCAGAAGCAATCTCTTTGTAAACAATATCTTTTAAACAGTTGTTTAGTTTACCTTTAGGAGATCAAGTTTGATCGGATCCTAAAGAAGACTAAGAGAGTGAATCTTATTGTGAGCTAAGTCAGTGTATTGTTAGTCACTTGTAGGTTTCAAGTGCAGTTGTAACAAATCTCTTATTAGTGAATTGCCTTCATTCTAAGAAGGAAGAAATCACCTTCACGGGTGGACTGGACTAGCTTGAGTGATTCATCAAGTGAACCAGGATAAAATCCTTGTGTTCTTTTCTCATCTCTTATCTTAAGCACTTTACTTGTGTCTCGAAAGATTTGATAAAATCTTAAGTGGGAAGTTTTATTCTGAAAACGCTATTCAACCCCCCCCCCCTTTCTATCGTTTTTCATACCTTCAATGGGTATCAGAGCGCAAGTTCTGATTACCACACCTAACAGTGTTCAGTGATCCGAGCCGGTGTGAAAAACAAATGGCTACCACCAGTGAAACGCAAAAAGATTGTTACAATGCAAAGCCTCCTATGTTCCATGGTCAAAGGTTCGAATATTGGAAAGACATAATAGAAAGTTTCTTTCTGGGCTTCGACACAGATCTCTGGGATATCATTGTGGATGGCTACGAGCGTCCAGTTGATGCTGATGGCAAGAAGATTTCCAGATCAGAGATGACTGCTGAGCAAAAGAAGCATTACTCACAGCACCACAAAGCTAGAACTATCCTTCTTAGTGCTATTTCCTATGAAGAGTACCAGAAGATTACAGATCGTGAGTTTTCTAAGGGTATCTTTGAATCCTTGAAAATGTCCCATGAAGGAAACAAGAAAGTGAAAGAATCAACGGCGTTGTCCTTGATTCAGAAGTATGAATCCTTCATCATGAAACCTAACGAGTCCATTGAGGATATGTTTTCCAGATTTCAGTTGCTTGGAGCTGGAATAAGACCTCTCAACAAAAGCTACACTACAAAAGATCATGCCATAAGGGTTATTATAAGTCTTCCTGAAAGCTGGATGCCTTTAGTGACTTCAATAGAGCTCACAAGAGATGTTGAGCGTATGAGTTTAGAAGAACTCATCAGCATACTGAAATGTCATGAACTGAAGCGCTCAGAAATGCAGGATCTGAGGAAGAAGTCTATAGCCTTGAAATCCAAATCTGAGAAGTCTAAATCTGAGAAGTCGCAAGCTCTCCAAGCTGAAGCAGAAGAATCTGAAGAAGCATCAGAAGATTCTGATGAAGATGAGCTGACTCTGATCTCCAAAAGGCTCAACCGCATCTGGAAGCACAGGCAGAGCAAATACAAAGGCTCTGGAAAGGCCAAAGGAAAGTTTGAATCCTCATCTGGCCAGAAGAAGTCCTCAATCAAGGAAGTCACTTGTTTTGAATGCAAAGAATCAGGGCACTACAAGAGTGATTGTCCAAAGCTGAAAAAGGACAAGAAGCCAAAGAAGCACTTCAAAACTAAGAAAAGTCTGATGGTAACTTTTGATGAATCAGAGTCAGAAGATGTTGACTCTGATGGTGAAGTTCAAGGACTCATGGCTATTGTCAAAGACAAAGAAGCAGAGTCAAAAGATGCAACTAACTCTGAATTAGCATCAGAGGAAGATCCTAACTCAGATGATTTAAATGAGGTATTCGCTTCTTTCTCAACCTCTGAACTAAAACATGCTTTGTCTGATATTATGGATAAGTGTAACTCCTTATTGACTAAGCATAAAAAGTTGAAAAAGGATCTCTCTGCTACTTCTAAGACTTCTGCTGAACATGAGAAAATTATTTCTGAAATGAAAAATAATAATCATGCTTTAGTATATTCTAACTCTGTGCTTAAGAACCAGATTTCTAAGTTAGAAGAAGTGGTTGCTTGTGATGCCTTTCATAGTAAGAATGAATCTAAATATGAAAAATCCTTTCAAAGATTCCTGGCTAAAAGCGTAGACAGAAGCTTGATGGCTTCAATGATCTATGGCGTAAGCAGAAATGGAATGTATGGCATTGGCTATTCTAGACCCAGTAGAAATGAGCCTTCTATGCCTAAGGCTAAATCTTTATATGAACATTTTGTACCCCCTGGTACTATATTACCTGAACCTTTACCTGTTAAAGTTGCTGATCCCCCTCTCAAAAAGGGAACCTTCTCCATGTCTAAATATCATGCTAAAATTGCTTTAAACTATCATGTTAAGAAACCCAAGGTGATCAAAACCTCTGAGGGAACTAACAAGAGAGGACCCAGAAAGTGGGTACCTAAGGATAAGATTATCTATGTTGCAGATATCCTTGATCGCTCCACTGAAACACCAATCATAGTATCTGGACAGTGGATGCTCGCGTCACATGACGGGAGAAAGGCGTATGTTCCAAGAGCTAAAACTTAAGCATGGAGGCGAAGTTGGCTATTGTGGCAACGAGAAGGGTAAAATTGTTGGTACTGGTACTATTTGTGTTGATAATAGTCCATGCATTGATAATGTTCTATTGGTAGATGGTTTAACTCACAACTTATTGTCTATAAGTCAATTAGCTGACAAGGGTTATGATGTTATTTTCAATCAAAAGTCTTGTAGGGCTGTAAGTCAGATCGATGGCTCTGTTCTGTTTAACAGCAAGAGGAAGAACAACATTTATAAGATCAGATTATCTGAGTTGGAATCTCAGAATGAGGAGCAATGGGTATGGCATAGACGGTTAGGGCATGCCAGTATGAGAAAGATTTCTCAGCTGAGTAAGCTCAACCTTGTCAGGGGCTTACCCGCTTTGAAGTTCTCTTCAGATGCTCTTTGTGAAGCATGTTAGAAAGGCAAATTCACAAAAGTCCCGTTTAAGGCAAAGAATGTTGTCTCAACCTCAAGGCCGTTGGAACTTCTGCATTTCGACCTGTTTGGACCAGTGAAAACTGAGTCTATAGGTGGCAAAAGATATGGAATGGTCATTGTTGATGACTTTAGCCGCTGGACATGGGTAAAATTTCTATCCCGCAAGGATGAGTCTCATTCTGTGTTCTCTACCTTCATTGCCCAAGTGCAAAACGAGAAGGCTTGTAGGATTGTGCGTGTCAGAAATGATCATGGTGGAGAATTTGAGAATGACAAGTTTGAGAGTCTGTTTGATTCCTATGGAATTGCACATGATTTCTCTTGTCCCAGAACTCCTCAACAAAATGGGGTTGCTGAGAGGAAGAACATAACTCTTCAGGAGATGGCTAGAACCATGCTCCAAGAAACTGGCATGGCAAAGCACTTTTGGGCAGAGGCAGTAAACACATCATGTTACATTCAGAACAGAATCTCTGTGAGACCAATTCTGAATAAGACTCCTTATGAATTGTGGAAGAATATAAAACCCAACATTTCTTATTTTCATCCTTTTGGTTGTGTTTGCTATGTTCTAAACACTAAGGATAGATTGCATAAGTTTGATGCTAAATCTTCTAAATGTCTATTACTTGGTTACTCTGATCGATCTAAAGGTTTCAGATTTTATAATACTGATGCTAAAACTATTGAAGAATCTCTTCATGTTAGATTTGATGATAAGCTTGACTCTGATCAGTCAAAGCTAGTTGAAAAGTTTGCAGATTTAAGTATAAATGTTTCTGATAAAGGCAAAGCTCTAGAGGAATCGGAGCCAGAGGAAGATGAACCAGACGAAGCTGGTCCCTCTGATTCACAACCTCAGAAGAAGAGCAGAATCACTGCGTTTCATCCTAAGGAATTGATTCTGGGTAACAAAGATGAACCAGTCAGAACCAGATCAGCCTTCAGAACCTCTGAAGAGACTCTGCTCAGTCTGAAAGGATTGGTGTCCTTAATTGAACCCAAGTCAATTGATGAAGCTCCTCAAGACTAGGACTGGATTCTGGCTATGGAAGAAGAACTGAATCAATTTCCCAAGAATGATGTCTGGGGCCTAGTGAAGAAACCTCAAAGCATTCACGTGATTGAAACAAAATGGGTTTTCAGAAACAAGCTAAATGAGAAAGGAGATGTAGTCAGAAACAAGGCAAGACTAGTTGCTCAAGGCTACAGTCAGCAAGAAGGAATAGACTATACTGAAACGTTTGCTCCGGTAGCAAGACTGGAAGCTATCAGACTACTGATCTCATTCTCAGTGAATCACAACATAATTCTTCATCAGATGGATGTTAAGAGTGCCTTCCTAAATGGTTACATCTCAGAGGAAGTCTATGTTCATCAACCTCCAGGTTTTGAAGATGAGAAGAACCCTGACCATGTTTTCAAATTGAAGAAATCTCTCTATGGTCTGAAGCAAGCTCCCAGAGCATGGTATGAGATACTCAGCTCATTCCTTCTGGAAAATAAGTTTGTAAGGGGTAAAGTAGATACAACTCTCTTTTGCAAAACTTACAAAGATGATATCTTAATTGTGCAAATTTATGTTGATGATATTATATTTGGATATGCTAATCCATCTCTATGCAAAGAGTTTTCTGAGATGATGCAGGCTGAATTTGAAATGAGTATGATGGGAGAACTCAAGTACTTTCTGGGCATACAAGTTGATCAAACACCAGACGGTACGTACACCCATCAGAGAAAGTACACTAAAGAACTTCTGAAGAAGTTTAACATGACAGAATCTACAATTGCTAAGACTCCAATGCATCCTACATGCATCCTGGAGAAAGAAGATGCAAGTGGTAAAGTTTGTCAGAAGCTCTATCGTGGTATGATAGGATCTCTTCTATACTTAACTGCATCTAGGCTAGATATTCTGTTTAGTGTTCATCTATGCACTCGTTTTCAATCAGATCCGAGGGAAACCCACTTAACTGCTGTTAAGAGGATCCTGAGATATCTGAAAGGTACCACTAACCTTGGCTTGATGTATAAGAAAACATCAGAGTATAAGCTTTCAGGTAACTGTGATGCTGATTATGCTGGAGATAGAACTGAGAGAAAAAGTACTTCTGGAAATTGTCAATTTCTGGGAAGTAACTTAGTCTCATGGGCAAGCAAGAGGCAATCAACCATTGCACTATCCACTGCAGAGGCATAATATATCTCAGCAGCCATCTGCAGCACTCAGATGCTCTGGATGAAACATCAGCTAGAGGATTATCAAATCCTTGAGAGCAACATCCCAATCTATTGTGATAACACTGCTGCAATTTCATTAAGTAAGAATCCTATCTTACACTCAAGGGCAAAACATATTGAGGTAAAGTATCATTTTATTAGAGATTATGTTCAGAAGGGCGTACTTCTTCTGAAGTTTGTTGATACTGACCATCAATGGGCATATATCTTTACAAAGCCCTAAGCAGAGGATAGATTTAATTTCATTCTGAAAAATCTGAATATGGACTTTTGTCCAGCATGAAGATGGATCAGAACCTCTGGCTACGATGCTTTTCTATCAGAAGATGTCTAGTTCAGAAGGTAACTCTATCAGAGGATAAGTACCCATTGGTGCTTACTCTGAAGCTGAGACAGTAAACGTGTGTCAGTTGCTATGATACATCGTTCCTTGTGCCCGTGCTGACAATCTGTTGTAATGAGTGTAGATGTGCTTCTCTCCACCGTGTGATATGTGTATTAACTGTTTGTAATGATGTCTTTAATTTTTATCCGTTGATTTTACTTTGCTTTTTAATCAACAACGGTTACCTTCAAACACGACTACGCACACACGTTTCCCATCACTTTCGGTTTTACCTTCTCTCTCCTGCTTTTGCAAAACCCTTATCTTCTTCAATTCTCTCTCGCTTTCAACCTCTTCACTTCTACCCAAACCTTCATCCTCCACAATGGTGAATCAAGAAATACCTGACTCCGGTGACAAGTCTGATTCCGCCGATGGAAGAGTTTTTCCCAATTTGGTTGTGGGTCTTCCAACTGGGCAAGTAGGTCCTGTTCTGCGTTCTCGTTCGACTGAGAATGTCCAACATGAAGTGCAAGATGCTGAAGATGTTGTCCCACTCTCTCAGAGACAATATGTGGTTACCTACTGCTTTGCTCCTGAAGAACTCCAGGTTCTTGCTGAATGGAAATTTGATTTTGATGTCACTGCTACAAATGGGTTTGACCTGCGTCCTGAGATTCAAGCACAAGGCTGGGAAGGGTACTTTCAAAGAATCAGTGGTCCGATGTATGAGAAGCTCGTGAAGGAATTCTGGAAACACGCAGATTGCAATGAGCACCAAGTAGTATCCTTCATTCTGGGAAAAAGGATCATCATAACTGAGAAAGCAATTGCAAGGCTTCTGGGTCTAGAATCAAGCAAGGGCTACAGGTTTCAGTTGCAAGAATCAAAGGTCTCAACCAACACCAAGGAGAAAGTCAACATGGCTCTTTACTCTACATGGAAGCCAGTAAAGAATGATTGCAAGACCAAGGAGCTTCACCCTGATTTGAGAATCTGGCACAAGATTCTTCTGCACTGCATCAACCAAAGACCAAAGGGAAGCTCTCCTGATTACATCAACTTCACCCAGAAGGTGTTGTTGTTCTTTGTCAAAGACCACAAGAAGGTGTGCCTGCCTTACTTCCTCTTCTCCTATCTAAAGGAGTGCATCAAGAAATCCAGAACCACCGCCTCACCAAAATCTGCCATAAAATACATACCTTTTGGTAGTTTGCTCTCTGACTTCTTTGTGGAAAGCAAATTGGTGCATGCCCTGCGAAGGTTGGGATGTTCTGAAGACTTGACAACAATAGCTGGAGATACTTTCAATGCCACATCTTTGAAAAGAATGGGCATGATTGAAACCAAAGTTGATTCTAGCACTGCTGAAGGAAGACCAAGGAAAAGGATTCCTCTAAAGGACTATCCTCTTTGGTCCAAGGCTGATGATCCAGAGGCTATCAGATACTATCTTGAGGATCTGAAGCAGCAAGGCTTTGAGATTGATGTGAACCAATTCTTCAGAAATTTCCAAGACCCTCCGGACTTCGAGTCCCCAAGGAAGAAGAAGACCAAGAGGAAGCAAGTTGAAGCATCTGAGGAGAAGGATCCCTCTGATGGTGATGACAACGATGATAATGATGCTCCACCGCCTAAGAAGAAGGCTAAGAAGGTCAGGATTGCACCTCAAGTAGTTATCGTGGAAACTACTCAGGAACAAGTTAGACCTGCACCCTCCATCAGAGTCACACGATCTGCAGCAAGAGCTTCAAGTAAGTTTGCTGCCCTTTCTGATGATGATTTAAATTTGCTTGATGCAACCCTTGATACAACCAATCCTGAACCTTCACCAACTCATCAACAAACCTATCACCCCTCACCTCCTAGAGACTCCTTCTTTCAACCTACCATTGAGGAAGAACCCCTTTGGAAAATGCTTCAATCCAACAAACCCTCTGCCTCCACTGCACCTATAATTCTTCCATACCATTCAGAAACATCTGAACCACAAGCCTCTGAACCACAAACCTCCACACCACAAGTGTAAGGCCCGAGTTTTTAAGTTTATGCTAAGTGAATAAACTTCTTATTCACGATTAGGGTTGATGTAATGTGAAGGGAAACCTGAACGAAAGTTTATTAAATGAAATATATTTATGAAGGAGAAAGTTCAGGAAAAGTCAAAGGATTGTATCGAAGTCGATTTAAGTTATAGCACGACTAATATTCGCATTTAAAACCTAGGACAAGAACCTTAGGAAACAAAACTATGTTCCAGCTTTGGAACACTATAGGAATATAATTTCCAACAAACTTCCAGCTTTGGAACACTGTAGGAATTTAGTCCAAAAATCTTTAGAGAAATATTAGAACTTCTCTTTTTCCATATATCACAATCATTTCGAGGCGAAACTCTAGGATCTACGAACGTCCGATTCCAATCATCGGAAGTTTGCCGAAACCGAATCCCTGGTTTTTCAAAACCCTAGAATCAACCGTCAATGAAGACTTTTTCTATTCAGAGCTTCAAATGAAGATTCTACACGCGTACACCCATTTCTCTTGATGATTTCAATCTTTCTTCAGAAGGAAGTTTTCCATTCCGACATTCGATGCAAAAAGTAACTTATCGGGTAAAATAGTTTTACACCGACTTTGCATTAGTCACCTAAAATATAAGGAGACCTCATTTTAGTTTTGGAATTCTTTCGCCAAAACCTATCTTAGAATTCATGGAGAATGAAGCCGGAAAAATCAGATTCGCGAAACTTTCATTTTACCGCGTTTTGCCAACCTCTATATATAGCCAAGAAATGAGAAAATATCACAAATTTCCACCATTTCTCTCCAAAACCTGCGAATTTGCTAAGAGGAAGAAGGAAGAAGAGCTTTTGTTCATTTCTTGCTTGATCGTCGATCAATCAGTTGCTACTTCAAGGCTTCGAGGTATAGTCGCTAATCCTTACCTCTGATCGCTTTTTCCATAGCTTTTCTGTAGAGTTTTCTGAGCGGATAGTTTATGGATTTTTGCAAAACTATCCTGAATCTTTCATTTCTGATTCTAAACTTGTTCCTTATGCGCCCAAGATCACTTCTGCCGGATTAGATTTTCCGTTATGTCGCCGGAATTCCGCCGGAATCAATTTTAGCCTTAAATACCCATTTTTGGAGTTTTTGAGGTAAAGCTTCAACCTTTAGGCTAAAAATTATCGCCTTAGCTTAGTGTTAGTAGGATTAGTTGTCATAAACGTCGTTAGTAACGTCCCTGCAAAATTTGGTTTTTGGGATTTCAGTTTTGAAATTTCTAAGTTAAAAATCATGACCAAAATACCCCTGCGACAGTTTTTGATCCGATAATTTTTCCGAGTTCAGAATACCCTTAGTTACGGCTAATGAAAGCATAGGAACCAAGTTTGATCGAAGAAAAATCGAGCCCCACAATTGTGAAAAGTGGCCGAGCCCTATAGAGGAGGAGGGGGAAAATTCCTTTTCCGAAAACTTGTCCTTTCGCGCTAGATTATCGTACCTCGGAGTATGAACTACTTCGTGTAACCTTAGTGAGCATTGATAGCTTAGTTTCCGATAGATTTTGATAGAATTCTGTGGTTTTACTTTAAAGGTTCTTTTGAAGAATTTCCTGAAGATCAAGGAGCTCATTGTGAAGGAACGTTTGAGGAGAACGCTGGAATAACTAGAGGTAAGGGCAACTTACCTTACTAGCTAATGCTTTAGGTGTCGACGCATTCGACTTGATTTACTGTTTATGCACTTGTTTGTGTATGATTGGGAAAATGTTTTCTGAGGCTTCGGCTGACAATGTAGATGATTCATCTACTGAATGTTTTTGAGAGTGAATTTCATGTTAAGTGCTAGGTGGGTAATCTAGGATGTGTGATGCATGCTTTATATGCTAAGTGCTATGTGGTTATTGCATAATATGTTGATTTGACATGTTGGTTGTTTGTGCTGAGTTAATTATGCATTTGCAATGAAATCTGAGTTTCTGAATAGTGAGAATAGCGGGCAGGTCATGCCGATTTTATTTTGAGAGTTTTGGGGAAAGTTTGATAGGACGAATGAGATTCGGGCCTTGTTATGGTGTTTTATGGATCGAGACATTCTCTGGAGTCATTTGGGGATTTGGAGATCCCGAGAACTTATAAGAATTGCGATAAGGCTAAAAGGATATTATTTTGTGAAGAAAACTCATAAGACCTTAAACAACCTCTAAATCTTTAAGTAATGAAAATAATCTCGAAGGAAGCTTAGGAGTCGAATCTTAGTTTTGGAAAACGAGAAGTGTCGTCGGATCCAAGTGTTGAGATATTGAGAGGTTTTGAGTATGTTGATACTCTTGTGCTCTGGGAGCAGTTGTGTTGTTGGGCTATCTGAGAGATAAGCCGGGAAACGGGTAGTTTCCGAGCATGTTGATGCTCTTTGCTCGTTGAGCAGTGTTGACCATCGGATAGAGATGAGTCGGATGATTTGGAGATCATCATGAGATACAGTTTATACCTTCGGGTACAGTTTATGCCTTCGGGTACGGTTTATGCCTTCGGGTACGGTTTATGCCTTCGGGTACCGTTTATACCTTCGGGTACAGTTTATGCCTTCGGGTACGGTTTATGCCTTCGGGTACAGTTTATGCCTTCGGGTACAGTTCATGCCTTCGGGTACGGTTTATGCCTTCGGGTACAGTTTATGCCTTCGGGTACAGTTTATGCCTTCGGGTACAGTTTATACCTTCGGGTACAGTTTATACCTTCGGGTAATTCGGACATCGACGGGGGATATGATCGACCGTGAGGTTAGGATCGACCTGTTGATTGTCGGGCATAGCGGAGGGAAAAGTCGACCCGCAGGGTTAGGACTGATCCGGCTATGTCAAGGTTGTAAGTGACACTCGGGAGTTATGGTCGACACAATGCCAGTGTTAGGACCGACTCAAACGTGCCCAGCCTACTCTTTCTGGAACCGTCGAGAGTGACGTTGCATTGACATATCATGCACTCTAATTGTATCGTTATGTGTTTTGATGAGTTGATGTTGATAAACATCGTTATGTGTTTTGATGAGTAGATGTTGATAGATATCGTTATGTGCTTTGATGATGGAATTGTATTAGAGTGTTGATAACATGCTATGTTTAAACCTTAGGGTAGACAATGCAGAACTTATATGTATATAGACAACATATATATATATACCCCTTATACTTTATCTGGTGTCTTGTATTCTCTATCCTATATTCCGTAAGTTGACCCTTGCACGTGCTACCTGTGTTTGGGGGGCTATGTATGCCCTTTTTGTCAGATGTCGTTGGGGGATTCTTCCGTGATTCCTCGTCGTTCGGGGAAGACCCGGAGCGAAATGACTACTATTAAGCCTTCGACGTGGACCCGGACTTCATGCATGACCAGATGGGAGTCGATGATGGAAGTATGGGGGATGGGTGATTAGAGTCTATTAAGGTTGGGTGTTAGTGTCCTAGCTCTGACTTATTCTTATTTTTGAGGGCTTGTGTTGCTGACAACTGACCTAACATTTTGGGATTGTACATTTTGCCTACGGGCGTTACACTTTTCTACTTTCCGTCACTGGAGGTTACTCGTGACGAGGTCGCTACTTACAGCGGAGAATGTTATATGTATTGTGTATTAGTTCTGTTACTTTTCGCATTTGGGTTTTATTTATTTCAGTCTTAGTTGTCATCAAAAAAAAAATATTTACGTTTTTCCGCATTAAGTTTATTTTGGTTACTAAAGTGACGCCACCGAAATCGGGGTGTTACAACAAGCCTCTGAACCTCAAGACTCTGATAAAACCACTACCAATCCACAATCACGTCATCCATCTGATCGTGACAATCTCTCTCCTATTCCATCTGTATCCTTTCCCACAAATGTTCCATTTTCTTCTCCATCCAACAAGTCAGAAGCCACCAGGCAGTTCTTTCAAATTGCTAGAGAAATGCTCTCTGAAATCCCTGAGCATTTCATCAATGTTCCTAGTCCTCGCCGCTACCCTAGACCTAGGCCAGAACCTTTGGTTCCTACTGACTTTCCCATCCAGGCAATCCCTATTGCCTCAATGCCTCCTCCTCCTCCTCCTCTTCAAGAGAATGCTGAGTCAGTCTCCAACCATTCACCAGATAACACACGGAATCCTGAGCCTGAAACTCTTCAACCAAACCCTGAGACCAATAACTCTGCACATCAAACTTTGCAGATTGGTTCTCCCTCTGAAGTTGCCAGCAGCAACCACTCCTCATCACCTGAACCAAACCTTTCCCTTATTCCCTACACTTACTCTGGACCAACCACCCTTCTTGACTGCATCAATGCATTTAATCATGAAGCATCATTAAGGATCAGCAATGTGCATGGTCGCACTAACCTAGGTGCAAGTCCAGACCTGGTTGTTGAAGAATGGGAACGTTTGTGTTCTTGGATGGTTGACCAAGTTCCTCTGATGATGGGGTTTCTCAACTCTGAGAAGGCACAATGTGTTGAAGCTGCTACCCAACGTCTCAGACGAAGAGAACTTCTGGCTGAACAACAGATAAGGGAACAACTCTATTCTGCTATTGAAGAAGCACGAAAGAAGAAAGAACAAGAAGAAGAAGCTGTAAGGATTGAAGAAGAGCAACGAGAAGCTGCAAGGTTGCAAACTCTGGAACAAGCTGCTCAACTTCAAGCTGAAGCTGAGGCTCTCAGAAATCAAGCTTTTAGCATTATTCCAGTTGCTTCTGTATCAGGTCAAGCTTCTCACTCTGATCAAGCTATAACATCTGCTCCACCTCAGTCAGATCCTAGGATTGATCTCATTGAACAACGCCTTGACTCTCATGATGCCATTCTTCAAGAGCAAAAGCAGATGTGCACAGAGCTTCTACGGAGAACACCCAATCCTTAGATTTTAGGAACTCTCTCTTCTTATTTGTTTTATCTGTTTTTATTTCTTTGTTTTTACTTTCTCTCTTTTTAAACTATGTTTTCTTCTCTTTACTTTTTATGTTATGTTTTTCTATTGCATTTCCCATTATGTGCTGCATATTAATTGTTCATCATAAAACGTTTTAACATTAATCAACAAACAACTGTTTCTTTTATTAATGGCAATTTCTTCATTTGCATCGTTACAATTAAAAAGGAGGATTTCTCCTCAAGTTCCTACATTCTCGATGCATCACTGCTTTCTCTAGCTCCAGACGATGCTGCTCATATTCCAGACGATTCAAGGTCAAACGAAGCTCCTGCTTCTCCGGACCCTCTGCCATGGACACCAGTGCGTCCCCCACTTCCTGTCTTCTCACCATGTTATCCAGTTCCCGCTGGAAAAGGTCTTGTAGCTTTTCTACAAAGGCCAGGAAGCCTCTGAGGATTGTGTCCATTTCTGGACTCAGATCCTTTCCCAAGAGCCAGTTGGTCAGATCATACACTGTTGGCTCCTCTGGATGGCGAATATTAAAGAACAAACTTTCATCAAATGCCTTCCTCCTCAGCTCTTCGATACAATCCTTGTAGGAAGCCATTGCTAGTTGTGTTCTTCTGTATCTGGGATGTGAAGACGGTTATGCTTTAACCGCTATTTATAAGCTCAATTCAGTCTCCAGACGTTAATGCTGAAGCTGTTTCTTGAGGATACGTTATTGGTAACTAAAGCTTCTCTTTACTCCCGTGGCCGGTGGTAAACGTTCTGCATATGCATTAACTCATTTCATTAATTCGCTAATTTATTTTTCTTCATTAATTCCTTCTCCATCTTTTTGAAACTTAGACCTTCTCTAAGGGGGAGTACCTTGTACTTCAAGCTAAGTTTTTCACACCCCACACTTTTTGCTTATGACAAAAAGGGGGAGTATAACCCAGTTTTTGATGTGTAAGCTGTGTTAGTGTGATTTTTTTTCTTTTAGAGAATTTAAGAGTTCCACCTTTATGACCATAGATGTTTCACTGGGCAAATACAAGGAATACATTTTCACTTCTTCTGAAGTGATATTGGTTGACTCTGATACCATACTCTGCTCGTGACTCTGAATACTTATGCGCTCTGGTTACTTCATTTCATCTATGTCATGCATTTTCACTCTGAACTCTTATATTATTTAGCTCAGAATCTAGATATCACTAACGTTTTCATTAAGTCTTAGATTTAGGAGGAGCTAAGCTCAGAATCAAGCTGTGACTTGGATTCAGAATGAGCAAGATAAACCATTCACATCAGGATAAGTCTAATTCTATTTCTCTAAACTCTGAGTGAATTCAATTTATTATTAAAGAATTGTTCATCAAAATATTTGGTTTTGTCATCATCAAAAAGGGGGAGATTGTAAGATCAAGTTTTGATCATGTAGTACAACTCTATGTTTTGATTATTACAAGTTAACGTTTTAGTATGAACAATTATGGTACTCTAACGTGTTTTCTGAGTGTGTTCATGACAGGCTCTGACCTTGATGTAATCTCACACAAATCAGAAGCACTTTGCTTAAAGAGTGACCCTAGCAACGCTTTCACAATCTCTATGTTCAAACTGAACAGTAGAAAAGCTTCAGAAGATCTGAAGATAGTCAAGCTCTGATGTGGACTCAACTCACTTGAAGTTCTGAAGATCCAGATGTTCTGATAACCCAGACACTCTAAAGGTCAGAAGCTCTGATGCTTTAGAAGACTCTGAAGATCCAGAAGCTGAAAAGTGTAGCCTCTGAAGTCCAGAAGAAAACTGGCTCTAAAGACCGAGTACTTCTCCTCTGAGTTCAGAATCAGAAGATACAACGGTCAGAGGATCCATGCTTCCCTCTGACTCTGATCAACAAGCTTCACAAGTTCCAACACGAAGCATTCCTCTGATCAGAAGTCAACAAGGTTAAAGGTCACGTCACTATCCAAAGTACAAAAGCAAGTGTACTATCCTGACGACCTAACCTAACATTCTCAGCCACAACAGAAGCTGGAAATCCCAGATCTGCCCTCCAACGGTAGCATTCCCATGCAATATTCAAACCCTAATCCTTGGAGTATATATAGAGGCTGAAGACTGAAAGATGCGGTTGGAAGAAACTTACACGCGCAAGCAATATTCAAATCTTCTTAGCAATCTTTCTTCATCGAATTCATTGTGTTTACTATAAGCTTTTCAGAAGCAATCTCTTTGTAAGCAATATCTTTTAAACAGTTGTTTAGTTTACCTTTAGGAGATCAAGGTTTATCGGATCCTAAAGAAGACTAAGAGAGTGAATCTTAGTGTGAGCTAAGTCAGTGTATTGTTAGTCACTTGTAGGTTTCAAGTGCAGTTGTAACAAATCTCTGATTAGTGAATTGCCTTCATTCTAAGAAGGAATAAATCACCTTCACGGGTGGACTGGACTAGCTTGAGTGATTCATCAAGTGAACCAGGATAAAATCCTTGTGTTCTTTTCTCATCTCTTATCTTAAGCACTTTACTTGTGTCTCGAAAGATTTGTTAAAATCTTAAGTGGGAAGTTTTATTCTGAAAATGTTATTCAAACCCCCCCCCCCCCCCTTTCTATCAATTTTCATACCTTCAGAGAGAACTTCATAACAAATATTTTCCAAAATCTTACTTGACAAGGAAAAAGGACAGCTGGAATAATCAACTTCCTTGTAAATTACATGCATTAGAAGAAAGAAAAAAAAAAGTCCTGTGAAAAGCTTCTTAATTTCAGTTAAAATTGATCAATCGAGGGTTTTTTTTGCATCGGTGACCTCTGGACATGGGTCAATGGTGCAAGTCTCAGCTTTTTCAAGAGTGCATGTGTTTTGTTGTTTTGGCGGATTGGAAATAGGTCTAAGTTGATGATCATTGGATTTTTGTCCAGTATATTTCTGAACCAAATCCTTGAACTCCTCCTTGTTTACTTCAAAGATTGGATACTTTCTTTTATTCTTCGTAGTTTTGTTCACGCCTAGATCATCGTTATTGCCGTTTTTTGAGCTCTCCATTTCTTCAAAGATGCCCAGAGTAGAATAAAGACTCTAGAAATTTCCACGAGGATACTGCACTGATCTTCAAAATGTAAAAATAAGAGCAGGAACCAAAAATTTACTTACCCCCAAGACTCTGAGATTCGCACAAGTTCTATAGAAAATGAGACTTTGAAGAACAATAGGAAGCATTAGACAAAGGGAAGACAAAAAAGAATAAAGGAAAACAATGTAGAAAGAAGCAAATGGTGATGATTTTATAGTATATCGTCATTAATAAAAAATGGTAGATGGTAAGTTAAATGGAAGTTCATAATAAATGGGTTAAAGTAAACCTGACGTCTTCATAGTGAATAGACAAATAGTTTTGCGGTTACCTAGAAAAATATTTAATATACTTTATCATATATTTACATTTTTTTATAGAATATAATACATATAATATGTGTATTTTTAAATAAAATATATTTTTTCTCCCCCAAAAGTTTGACCCGACTTTTTTTATTTGAATGATACTTGGCGGTTTCCAATTAGTTACTTTAAAATATATTTTTAAATTTAGCTTATTTAAGTGAATTATTATTTTAATTTTTTTAGTTGACATTTTTTTTTAACTTCCAAAAACAATTTTCACCGATTAAAATTTTTATTAATAAATTTATATATTTTTTTAAAGTTACAATTAAAAGTATAATTAGTCATTTGAAAATATAAATATTTACTGATGTTTATTAATAAACGTTTAAAAATTGTAAACATAAAACCTGTTGTAACACCCCGACTTTCGGGGTCACAATAGTAACTGGACAGGTCCCGCCTAGTAAGGAAGTGACGAGACCTTAAGGTTAGCTCAGCATGGATTTGGCATTTGTAAGTTGTACAAGTGACGAGTATGTGGAAGTTGTACAAGTATCCAGATAGGCTTAGTTAGGCGTATGGGTTAGTATCAAGGCCCAATAGACTATGGACGAGGCCCAAATGTAAAAGACTAGGGTAAATGCAATAGCCCCACTTAAAAGGCTAAGACTTCATTGAATAAACAAGTTCTCATTTCTTTATACATTGATTGTGCTTACGACTCAGAACCCTAGGACCATAAACCCTTGATCGGAGAGGCTCTTGGTCTTGTAAGAACACTTTTTGGGGCCCACCGTGGGGCCGACGGCAACACCCATCAGTCCCACAGGTGTGAGAACTGGCTGGTTTTACCAGAGTAGTGGTCGCGGCGAGATCAGCAGCAAATCGAAAGGAATCTCCGCGCATGGAGGAGAACGTCAGCATGAATCCGGGTTCGCAGGAGATTTTAAACAGACTTTTCAAGCTCAAGTGACGAAGCTAACGCAGGATAAGACGGATCATCAAGGATCAGACCGTCGCACGACGACGACGGTGGTCAATTTCCAACCCTTTTTCCGGGGCGACCGCGGAGGTGGAGATCCCAGAGCACCTAAAGACGCTTATTATGGAGCCTTATTCAGGGACCACTGATCCGAAGGGGCGCTTGGTTTATTTCAACAATGGATCGTGATCGCTGGAGTAAACGACGCCGTCAAATGCAAACTCCTTTCGTCTACCTTTCAGAAATCTGCTATGACATGGTTCACCACACTACCTGCAGGGTCAATCGCAGATTTCACTGAGTTCTCGACGAGATTCTTGTCGCACTTTTCAGCGAGTAGATCTGAGCAGGCGACCATAACGGCTTTGTTGACAGTGATCCAGCGGGAGAACGAGTCGATCAAGAGTTATATGACTTGATTTAATGAATTGTCTGTGTATTTGGAGGACTTGGTTCTGTCAGTGTGTGTGGCAGCTTTAAAGAATGGACTCAGGGAAGGATGCTTGATTGGCAACTTGACGATACATCCAGCAGCGTCCATGGTAGATATTCGGGCGCGTGCATGCAGTTACATACTGGAGGAATGTAAGACCCGGATTTGCAGAACTGGATTAAATGTTTGTTTTCCGACTCATGCGTAGGATCGGTGTAAGCGTGACAGGAGTTTGCTGTTTGGGAAAGTTTAATGAAGAAGAAAGTTCAGGAATTACTTGAGGATAGTACCATAGTCGTTTTAGGAGTTAGTGCGAGTCGTCTGCACACCCGCCTTATGGCGAGAGTGTCCAGAATAGGTTAATTCCGCTCTTAAAGCATTGTTTAAGCGAAATTCTAAATCCTTGGAAAAATAAGAAGTTCTCTTTATTTTTCCTTCGACCAGTGTTTCATTTCGGAACTCTTGATTGTACGCACGATAGATTTCACTTCACGGAAGTCCGACGACGCTAAATTCTTTTCTTTAAAAACTCTAAATTCAAACGCTGAATGAAGACTTTTTCCATTCGGAGCTTCTAACGAAGTTTCCATCCGCGATGCCAGATTTCTTTCGACGTTTCCAATCTTTCTTCAGAATGAAGTTTTGTCATCCGACTTTCACAGCAAAAAAGTTTTATTAAGGATAGGATAAGTATGAATAGATATTTATCAAGATTGGATAAGTATGAACAGATATTTATCAAAGATTGGATAAGGTTGAATAGATATTTATCAAAGATTGGATAAGAATGAATAGATATTTTGTAAACCGGTACAGTTTTATTTAGATATCGGAGGATTTAACTCATAGAGTTAAAATAAAAATATAAAAGCGATCCCGATTTCTTCCTACTGATTCCAACGTATTTTAGACACGATATTCTCCCCGCTGAATCTTCTAATTCTTCAAAGAAATATCGGTATGATTTTTGGTTTTCGAGGCTTGTTTTTAATGCTATATATAGAGGTTGGAAAACGCGGGAAAATGAAAGTTTCGCGAACCTGATTTTTCCGGCTTCATTCTCCATGAATTCTAAGATAGGTTTTGGCGAAAGAATTCCAAAACTAAAAAGAGGTTCCCTTGTATTTTAGGCGACTAATGCAAAGTCGGTGTAAAACTATTTTGCCCGATAAGTTACTTTTTGCATCGAATGTCGGAATAGAAAACTTTCTTCTGAAGAAAGATTGAAATCATCAAGAGAAATGGGTGTACGCGTGTGGAATCTTCATTTGATGTTCTGAATAGAAAAAGTCTTCATTGTCGGGTGATTCTAGGGTTTTGAAATACCAGGGTTTCGGTTTCGGCAAACTTCCGATGATTGGAATCGGACGTTCGTAGATCCTAGAGTTTCGCCTCGAAACGATTGTGATATATGGAAAAAGAGAAGTTCTAACATTTCTCTGAAGATTTTTGGAATAAATTCCTACAGTGTTCCAAGGGTGGAAGATTTTTAGAAATTTATTCTTATAGTGTTCCAAGGGTGGAAGATTAGTCTTTTCCTGAACTTTCTCCTTCATAAATTTATTTCACTAAATAAACTCTTGTTCAGGTTTCTCTTCACAATACGTCAAACCTAATCGTAAATGGAAATCTCTCCCACTTATTCTAAGCTTAAAAACTTGGGTCTTACATTACTACCCTCCAAAAAGAAAGTTTCGTCCTCGAATCTTAGGGTTCAGTAAAAACTCTGGATATTATTCCTTGATCTTCTCCTCTAACTCCCATATGGCACCGTCTGTGTCTTTGTTCCAAATAACTTTCACTAAAGCACTCAGCTTTCCCTTCGATTGTTTCACTCTTCTAGTCCCAATGTTGACCGACGGCGTCTCAACAGACCTATCATCTTCAACTTTCCGAGATTTAACTACAATCGTAAATGCTAACAGCACTAAATCCCTTATTCGGTTGCAGTCCAAAAGACAATGATAGTGGGACAACCAATCCATTCCCAGGATAACATCTAGGTTCTGTTAAGTCAATCAAACAGTTAGTACTCATCATGAGATAGTATCTAACATGCTATACAATATGATTAAGCACTAACTTCAATCAATTCTAAGCGAAAAATCGCTTGCAGACAATCAATTTTTTACTCTTTGCAGAGTCACACAACCTAGCACAGAAGACCTATTCCCCAAAGACTCCCGAAAGACTCGACAAGCTCTGATACCACAGTGTAACACCCCGATTTTGGTGGCGTCACTTTAGTAACCAAAAAGAAACTTAAGCGGAAAAATGTGAATATATATATTTTTTTTATAATGGAACCAAAGACTGAAAGAAATAAACTCCCAACAAAAGATAACAGAATTAATATCTATTATAAATACAGCCCCCGCTGTAAGTAACAGCCCACGTCACGAGTATCCTCCAGTAACGGAAAGTAGCGCTCGTAGGCAAAAGTTACAGACCAAAAGAAAGGTCAAGTGTCTGCAACATTATCCCTCAAAAATGAGAATAAGGCAGCCCAAACGGCCTAAAACGAGACCTCCTAGTCCAACCAACTCTCTGTGATTCCCGTAGAGAAACCACACAAAAAGCTATAGGCGGGAAACTACCCTGTCCCCAAATAGAAAACATGACGGTCAGAGCTAAGACTCTACTCCTACACTAATCTTGTTTCGAGGAGCTCACACTAACACTCAATCCTACATGCTAACGTGATCGTCGTCCGAATCTGAAACCAGAACGACCAAGTCTATGTACACCATCCGTCCTCCTCTCGCTACCGCGATGCGCTCCTGTTCCAGCATCTCGAACCTAGTTCCCCCCGAAGGGTGAACCGCCGTGAATCAGTCCACCATGGACATCTGACAATGGGCGTTTGTCCGCCAAAGCACACACAGAAGACGCGAGGGTCAACTCCAAAGAATTACGTAAATAATAAATCCAATAGATACAGATAGATATAGCTACTTAGGCTTATAAGTTAGAGATAGCATCCTAGGGTTGTACAGTTCACAATGAATATAAAAGACGATAATAACAATTAACATGCATCAGATAAGATTAACAATTATCAATCACACACAGCAACTAAGTCAGTATGCATGTTGCATGAAATGCAAATGACGGTTAACCCAGTTAACCAAATGCATTCCGGAAACGGATGGACATCAACGGATCAGCCCTAACACCAGCCACGGTAGGACCATTTCGGCCCGCGTGCCTCTTACACCACACAAAGGTAGCCAGATCAGCAGTAAACCCGAAGGTCTGCCATTTCGGTCTGCTACAAGAGTCGTCTACAAACGCTCTTACACGGCATTCCGGGTCTTATGACCATTTTGGAAACCGACGAGGTCCAGAGTACGTCCTGTGTTAATACCTCATTAATGTTGCATGAATGCAGGATGATTAGTCAAACAACGTCTCCGAATCTCACTCGACACGTCGCCACGTGTTCTAGCTAAATTAATGTCTCTAAAAGCTTACCCTAAGGTAAAGTCGATTCTGCGACAAAAGACACACTTCACAACAACACATTATCTCGTGATGATCTCCAAATCATCCGACTCATCTCCATCCGATGGTCAAAACTGCTCAACGAGCAAAGAGTATCAACATACTCGGAAACTACCGGTTTCCCGGACTTATCCCTAGGATAGCCCCACAACACTACTGCTCCCAGAGCACAAGAGTATCAACATACTCAAAAACTTACTAGTTTTCTCAGCTCTTGGACTCGACGACACTTCTCATTTTCAAAACTTAATGTTCAAGCCCTAAACTTTCGTCTGAGTCTTTTATCATTACATTAAGGGTTTTGAGGTTGTTTAATACATTATGGAGGTTCATTATGCAATTGTTTAAGTTTCGTCTCTAATCCTATTAGTTTCAAAGTTCTCATAATTCCAATGATTCCCTGGAGAAGGTCTCAAAACAAAAGGTCCATCATCACCCAAGTAATGGCCCGAGAAGTTCCCAGGTAAGCTGGCCGGGCACAATGCCTCATTAAAAGCCCTTCTTACCTTAGACAGAACAACCCAAGTTCTTACGTGACTTCAAATGGGGTGTTTCCAATATCATTTTCAAACTCATTTTCCTTTGAGAAGGTCTTGATCCATAAAACAATAATAGGGTACGAACCTCGGTCCGTCCCATCAAACTTCCCAAAATCCCAAAATAAAATCGGCATGACATGCCCGTTATCCTCACGCTAAGGCATAACAGATATATGTGTAATAGCATAGTTAAGTTAGCACAATTCAACAATCATAGCTCATATATCAACACATCCTAAGTTAACCACATAACACTTAGCATATAGAGCAGATAGCACACATCCTAAATTAACCATTTAGCACATAGCATGTAAGTCAATCTCAAAAACAATCAATAGATGAATACTCATCATTGTCAGCCGAAGCCTCAGAAAACATTTTCCAGTCAAACACAAACAAGTGCATAAACAATAAATCAAGTCGAATTCGTCGACACCTAAAGCATTAGCTAATAGTTCAGTGAGTAGCCCTCACCTGTAGATTCTCCAGGGTTCTCTTCAAACGCTCCTTCACAATCCTCTTTTCCTGCTCCAAGTGTTCCTCCAAACGAATCTTTTTTGCAAACGAAGCGAAGGTCAATCAAAACAAGTCAATTCGGTCAATACAATACTAACTAGCGTTTAGACAAAGCTTAAGAAGCTTCAGAGTACAATATTTAAGCATGAATAGACGACAGAACCTCGTTCGCTAAAACGAGCATAACTCGAGCTACAGAACTCGGAATGGCACGAAACCAGCACCAAAATTTCGACAATCGAAAGAGCTACGCAATGGCTCAGTCGAGAGTTTTAAGCCCAAAGGTTGGAACTTTAGCCAAAAATGGGTATTATGAGCAGAATTGAAACTCGGCAGCAATTCGGCGAGAATCAGCAAAATGAAATCCGCTAAACATGCTCAGGGGCACGCATGGAATAAGTTTAGAAAGAAAGATGAAGTCATTTGGATAGTTTTGCAAAAATCTCAAAACTTAGAGCACAGAAAAGCATAGAGAAAAGCTATGGAAACGACGATCAGAGGTAAGGATTAGCGACTATACCTCGATACCTTCAAGTAGCAACTGTTGAATCAACGATCAAGCAAGAAATGAAGAAAAGCTCTCCTCCTCCCTCTTCTCTCCAAGCCGCGGATTGTGTGTGTGTGTTTGTGAGGTTTTTGTTTCAAGCTTCACATATTTATAGGGAATGAAATGGAAGATATTTATTAAGGATAGGATAAGTATGAATAGATATTTATCAAGATTGGATAAGTATGAACAGATATTTATCAAAGATTGGATAAGGTTGAATAGATATTTATCAAAGATTGGATAAGAATGAATAGATATTTTGTAAACCGGTACAGTTTTATTTAGATATCGGAGGATTTAACTCATAGAGTTAAAATAAAAATATAAAAGCGATCCCGATTTCTTCCTACTGATTCCAACGTATTTTAGACACGATATTCTCCCCGTTGAATCTTCTAATTCTTCAAAGAAATATCGGTATGATTTTTGGTTTTCGAGGCTTGTTTTTAATGCTATATATAGAGGTTGGAAAACGCAGGAAAATGAAAGTTTCGCGAACCTGATTTTTCCGGCTTCATTCTCCATGAATTCTAAGATAGGTTTTGGCGAAAGAATTCCAAAACTAAAAAGAGGTTCCCTTGTATTTTAGGCGACTAATGCAAAGTCGGTGTAAAACTATTTTGCCCGATAAGTTACTTTTTGCATCGAATGTCGGAATAGAAAACTTTCTTCTGAAGAAAGATTGAAATCATCAAGAGAAATGGGTGTACGCGTGTGGAATCTTCATTTGATGTTCTGAATAGAAAAAGTCTTCATTGTCGGGTGATTCTAGGGTTTTGAAATACCAGGGTTTCGGTTTCGGCAAACTTCCGATGATTGGAATCGGACGTTCGTAGATCCTAGAGTTTCGCCTCGAAACGATTGTGATATATGGAAAAAGAGAAGTTCTAACATTTCTCTGAAGATTTTTGGAATAAATTCCTACAGTGTTCCAAGGGTGGAAGATTTTTAGAAATTTATTCTTATAGTGTTCCAAGGGTGGAAGATTAGTCTTTTCCTGAACTTTCTCCTTCATAAATTTATTTCACTAAATAAACTCTTGTTCAGGTTTCTCTTCACAATACGTCAAACCTAATCGTAAATGGAAATCTCTCCCACTTATTCTAAGCTTAAAAACTTGGGTCTTACACCGAACACGAGGTTTGAGACCTAGCTATCGTTGGTATACTTAGACTTTCCCCGGGATTACATTTGGTGGGATTTTGGCAAACTTAGAATGAATAGAATCTTGGAAACTAGAGACCTTAGAAAACTTAGTCTTCAAGAACTAAACTCATAACCTGACTAATTCAATTTGAAACGTTTTCATTAACGAATAAACCATAGGGAATCTAAAAGGGAAAATGATTGCGAAAGGCGGGGAAAAGTCGACAAGTCTTGAAGTTACTGGGAATTGGTGGACACCACGGGGGTGAGCCACGGTGACGAGAGGAGGTCACCGAGTACTTTGATACTCTTGTTGTTGGAGTTTATGTCGTAGGGTCGACATTAAACCTTTGAGTTTTGAAATTGAAAATTAAGTTAAACACTTGCTTTGTGAGGACGATTCGATGTTTGGCTAACCATATTGCATCATGCATACATTCGAGGTTGAGACAGTCGAAAGATTGGGCCTCGGTGAAGTTGGGACGGCTTCGGTCGGGCTTCACGAAGGTTGGGACGGTCGAAAGACTGGGCCTTCATCGAAGAACACCTAGATTGTATCTTCGGCATAGCGGGCGGAGTGGTACAACCTAGGGTGGTTGTGACTGATCTGACTATGCATGGGTTTGTAAGCGACACCCGAGCGGAGTTGTCGACACTAGGCCGGTGTAGGGCAGACTCGATGGTGCCCATCCCAAACAACTATCCAGATCATATTGAATTGCATTTCACGCATACATTCACCCTGACTAGAATTGTATGTTGTTTGAATTATCGAATTATTGTTAGAGCCGATAACATGCTAGGAATATATTTATATGTATACATAAACATATATATATCTATACCCCAATCACATGTTGTATGTATAATTACTCTATTCCGTGAGTTGACCCTAGCGCCTTGGCTTTGGTTTCATGTTTGTGTTTGGGCGGTCGGCCTGCTGCCAGATGTCGATGGCGGATTGGTTTTCGATGGTCTCTCCCTCGGGGGGGATCAGGTTTGAGCTGGTTGACCGACATGCCCCCACTGCTTGGGTGATCGATCCTGTGGATCATCGTGCGACGTATCGGTGAAGGGTCATGGAGGACCGTACTGACGAGTGTGGACGTCTGACGAAGGGAGTTCTACGACGCATGGAGCTGAGCTTCAACATGCCGCCTTCAGTTCGCTGTGGACCGGGCACTGGCCGAGGACCACCTGCACCACCTTCATCTTCATCCGATGACGAGGACCCATCCGAGATCGAGGCTGTTCATGAGGCACCTGTCGCGCCACTTCCTGCTACTGCTGTCGATCCTACCGACGTTGTGTCGTCCTCGAGGCTCGTGGAGCCGAAGAGGGAGCCTGTTGTTCCATCTACCTCTCGCCGTTTTCCGTTTACTCCACCGCGCGGCTACCGCGAGGAACCCCTGGTTCGTGTGGTGGAGGAGGATGTCCTTTCTGAGGAGGTAGATGTTGAGATGGATTCGACTAGGGTTGTACGCAGGTCAGTCAGGAGGGAGGTCGTGGACTTGGATACTGAGATGATCACGTTGGACTCTGACTCTGACACTGATGTCGACTACTACGTCGGGAGCGACGAGGAGGAGGAGGAGGAGCTTTGATCGGTACTGGAGGGTAGGTTTAGGCAGGCGTCATATTTTGTGTAGAGCTCTGATTTGTTTTGCTTTTGGGACAGGGTAGGTTCCCGACGCATGGCTTTTTGTGTATTTCTCTTACTGAGGGATCACAGAGAGTCAGTCGGACTGTAATGGTCTTTGCTTAGGCCGTTTTGAGGCCGACTTTCTCCTAGTGGATTGTAATTATAACTTTCTCACTCACATTTCTGGATCTGTATATATTTGCCTACGAGCACACTACTTGGGAGTCACTGCGAGAGCGCGTGACGTTGGAGTGCAGCTGAGGTTGTACATGTTTATATGATGTACATCGGTTAGTTTTAGTTTGCTGGGTTATGTCTTTATTTTCTATCACTATTATTAAAAAGAGAAAAAGAATCAAACAACGAAAAAAAAAATACCTGCTTTTCCGCTTAAAGTTTATTTTTGAGTTACTAAAGTGACACCCGGAAATCGGGGCGTTACAAGGAAGAGGACAGCCGTTAGAAGCAAAAGCGTGACGGGTCTACTTCAGGTAGAAGTGCGCCATAGTCGGGTCCTGCTTCTAAATTTATCCAAACAAAGTCGAATCGGCCAAAACCTTACCCGGCGCGACCCGAGGAAGGGCCACCCGCCCCGAAGTCACTAAAAGCAGTTATTGCGGCAGGACTCGCACGGGGCAGAATCACTTTGAACACGCCGGTTTCTCAAATTTTGAAAGAAGTGACACGTCTGAAGCTGATAACATACGCAAAGGAGCGCTCTAAACCCGCATTAAATGCTGTTCTGGAATAAATGGACATATAACTGATAAGTGCTGGACCTTAAGGCATGAAATTGAGTGCTTAATCAAGAAGAGTCACTTGTTAGAATTTGTGACGGACACCAGAATAGATAATGAAGTGGCGCCGTTGGAGGAGGAGGATTCCGATTCGGATGACCCCTGTAACACCCTGACTTTCAAGACGTCACTTTAGTAACCAATTATAAACTAAAAGCGGAAAATGCAAGTATTTTTTTTTAAATTAAAACAAGACTTGTCCAACGAGGACTTAAATTAAAACTCAAGACATACCCCGATAAACAAGACTTCTCCTCGTCAACCATGCGAACCAAAGGTTGCACGCGGTATCCATGAGAGGAAATAGACGTTCCAAAATGAGTTGGAGGCATGGCGAGAGGCTCCTCCTTTGGCTCAACGAGCCTCGAAGAAGCACAAGGTTCGTAGGGTCCACAAAAGTAGGCAGTGTCGGTCCAGAAGGTGTCTTAGCAGCAGCCTCGATCTCGGAAGGATCTTCCTCATCAAACGACGACGATGGCGTAGGTGGTCGTAATCCACAACCAGGTCAGAAACGAACCAGCGGTGGCAGGTCAAAGGCTACAATGTACTTCCACAGAATTCTAGTCGTTAGATCTCCATGTCAATCAATCACGTCCTCCATCAATCTACCCTTATAGGTCGCACGGTGGTTGGCGAAGTCCAACTCCCATGCGGCAGGGTCAACTCAATCAATCATCTCGTACTTGATTCCCTCGGAAGGGCAAACCAATGTGAACCACTCCCCTAGCGACATCTGGCAGTTTGTCGACCGCCCAAACACAAACAATACAAATAAGGCAAGGCGCGAGGGTTAACTCACATAATAGGGTAGATAATATATACAACAAGTAAAGCACAGGGATAGATATACATAAGTTCGATAAATCTTATCATGGCATATAATATCACATCCTCAGGTTACTACATCAGAATGCATATATCATCAATTTAGCAAAACACATAACGATGTTTATCAACATCAAATCATCAAACTCATAACGATGTTTATCAACATTAGATCCTCAAGTGCATGGTATGAAATGCAATTTTATGCTAAAATTATGCTCCGGGCAGACTAGGAGATAAATGTAGTCAGATCTATGTCTGCTACTTAAGATAGACTCTTGGTGATCTTATGTGGAAACCCGATCTTTCGATCCCACTGGCTCCACCGAGGTCCGACATTCCGTCGTGTATCCCCAGACATGAATGAATGATGCAATATGGTTAGCCAAACATCGTATCATCCTCACAAACGTAAGTGTCTAGCTAAGAATATTGTCTCTAAGATTCCCTAAGGTAATTGTCAAATTATCGACCTCGAATTCCCATAACAAAGAGGGCAAACACCCTTGATGACTGTTCGTGTCATTTGACTCATCTTTTCGATGGTCGAACTGCTTTGAGAGCAAAAGAGTACATCATACTTAGAAACTTATTGGTTTCCCAGACTTATCCCTTAGGTAGCCTGAACATTAGGTAGCCTAGCATGGCATAAACTCTCGTTACCCACACTTTGACGATTCCATAGTATATCTATAAATAATTTCACAATCAGTTAGTACAATCCAATAAAGCATATTCACATATATCAACACATCCTACAATTAGCCACTTAGCACATAAAGCATGTGATTCAGTCAACATCAATCATAGAACAATCAAAGCATGAAGACCTATGTCGGCCGAAGCCCCAGAAATCGGAGACACAACTCTCAAGTTTTAACCACGCCCGAAGCCTCAGAAAACATTTTCCAATTCAACTCAATCAATATCAAAACAATCAAATAAGAAAGTCAAAGTTATCGACGCCTAAGTCATTAACTAGCAAGTAAGTTTCCCTCACCTCCCACTCGTCCAGCTTCACAATCCAAGGGTTCCTCACTTATTTCCTCAGCAGCTCCAAGAGTTTCCAAAGTCAAACCTTTGAGCAAATACAACATTACTCAGTCAAAAGCAATCAAAACAACCTAAACAATATCAACTAACATCCGACGAAACTTTAAAAGCTTAAGAGTATGATAATCTAAGACAAAAGACAAGTTTTCACGAAAAAGAATTTCTCCCCCCTCCCCCTCACAAACATGCTCTCGACCACTCCCTCATTTTTAGCGTTTCGACGCTTTTTCTTCGATCTAATTTAATTCCTAGGTAATCTAGGGGAATAATTAGGAATTGAAATGCAAATAGGGGTATTTGGGTCAAGACTTTAGGCTCGAAAACTCAAAGTTGAAATTTTTGAAAAATAATTTGATAGGGTCATAGAGAATGACGTTTATAGCAAATAATTCTAAAGGCACTAGGTTAAGTCGTGACTTTTTGGTTCAAAAAGAAAACCTTTGGGAGAAAATGGGTATTTAGTCCCGGGCACGCCAAGGAGTAGTAGGGAGTCGTAACCGTCACGACAGAGGCCGCCACAAGCGGCAACAATCGCCTCGACATCTTCAAGGGATGAATAAAAAGACGGGACCTTGAAATCTAGGTTGTAGCCGCCATAATGGATCTAAAGGTTTGTGTAGCGAGATATCGAGCAATTGAGATCTGGCCACAGGGAGATAAGGGTTTAGGGGGTGACAGAGGAGCGTCGAGATCTAAGTGGAGGAAACGCCAGATGCCTCGAAAACAGCAGCGGCGAAATGATTCTCTAGAACAAGGGTTTGGAAAGTCAAGCACGGTGGTCGGAGAAGAAACTTGGTCACCAAAAGAAAAATGTGAATACTCTTTAATGGCTGGCCAGAGCACCAGTGAAGAGAGGATAGACAAAAGAAGAATCAAGAAAATCACACAAGGGAAAACAGAAACAAAGAAGGAGAAAAACGTACAGGTGAGGGTAATCAGAACGGGGCGTGGGTTTGCGTGCGTTGAAGAACCACCGAAGCCTTGAACAGCGTTCGGGGACGAGGAGTTCTTAGCGGCAGCGGCGCCAGAGTTGAGGTTGTCGGAGGCCATGATTGGAGTTGCAGCGAAGAGAGTTACAAGAGGTCGAAGGAAAGCTTTAGAGGGAGAGTTTTGAAAACAAGACCAAAAAGTTTTAAACTTGAGGTCGTGGGTTCTTATTTATAATGAAGGGAGGCGACGGAAGCGAGTGGACGCGCCGTTTCACGAGCTGTTTTGGTTGGCTCCCGAAACGGTGCATTAATGGTTAATCACGCAGTCGTGGGAGATAATGATTGCGTTGGAAGCGGATTTAATGTTATTCGGCTGCATAACCCATGCATTCCAAGACGATGATGGTGCTTTATGTGAAAAGCGAGACCTTTGATTTCCTTCAACGAGTATAAAGTTGTCAGTTGACGTGACGCATCGAGGATGATAAGACATGATTTGATTTTCAAAAGAGAACAGTTGTTGACAACTGTGACATGCACGTGGCGCTTCGGGCAAGGATGAAAGATCTGAAGGGGAAATCGCTAACGCTATCTCGAGGTCTCGAGGACTAGTGCACATGTGGGCATGTTAGCGATGGATATTTTGGGGTGTGACTATGGAAAAAATAAAGATGCACTTCACCTTTCCTGTAAAGGGTTTGAGCATCTTGCGGGCATGTGGACACGCCATCAGGAGGTGTCTAGGAACGGGACTGCTACAATAATAAAGATGCACTTCACTCTTCTTGCAAAGGGTTTGGCATCTTGTGGGCATGTGGATAGGTCCCTCCAAGTAAGGAATTGGCGAGACCTTAGGGTTAGGGCAACATGGATTTGGCGAGTATGTGGAAGTCGAACAAGTATCCAGATAGGCTTAGTTAGGCGTATGGGTTAGTATCATGGCCTAATAGACTATGGACGAGGTCCAAATGTAATAGACTAGGGTAAATGTAACAGCCCCACTATAAAAGGCCTTTATTGAATAAACAAGTTCTCATTTCTTTATACATTTATTGTGCTTATGGCTCGGAACCCTAGGACCAGAAATCCTTGATCAGAGAGGCTTTGGTCGTCTAAGAACAGTAACTTTTCGCAAATTAATATGCAATGCTTTCCAAAAAGGATTTATAAAAGCGGGTATTTTTTCTTTTCAAAGAATTTCTAAAACATGTCAGGCATATTATCAACCGTAGATATATTTACATCTAGCCTTGAACAAGGCAAGTACCCGAAGGTTCAACAGATGATTTCAACTTACAAACCTAAACAATAGAATTAGATTCAACATAGATTATGTTATGCAATGACATCATATATCTGATATGCTCCCTATGATTTCCACATTAGAGAATCACAAGAAAGCAATTCACGGGAACCTACCCAAAACTTCAAACAATACTCATAAAATAATCCTGTAAGCTTCAACCAACAATGGTAAGCTCTCTACTATTCTTCCTCGTAGAGTAGCATCAGCTCACATTGCCATCTATCATCGTCTTGTAGTTTGCCGACGCCCAAACACAAACGAACAAACAAGGCAAGTGCGAGGGTCAACTCACGGTATACAGTATAATACAAACAACATGTGAGAGATAATAGGATATATATATATATATATATATATATATATATACGTATATAGGTTATGCATGGCCTATCCTAGTGTATATACATAACATGTTATCATAACACAACTAACCAATATCTATTACGTATTTTCAACATTTTAATCCTTAACTACAAAGTCACACTTCATGACGTTTTTTTTTAAGTAGTTTCCCCAACTATGTACTTTAAGTAGAACCTGGAGGTTTATTTAACACATTAAAACTATAGTCGACACATTGTTTAATTAGACAACATATATAAAATCAGGACGGAGGGGGGGGGGGTGAGAAGATCTAGCTGCACTCTGATCTCGGGTCTTTTTTTTATATCTTGATTCTATAGTTCTTATTATTTTATTGTTTGAATGCTCACAATGAAGTTATGAAAAACACTAGAAACGGGGGAGGGGGGTTTGAATAGGGTTTTGACGTCTTAAAGCTTTCCCTCTTAGATTTTAACAAATCTTTTCGGTATAGAGAACACAAAGTGCACAAGTAAGGGATAGAGAAAAGCACGCAGTTATTTTATCCAAGTTCACTTGATGAATCACTCAAGCTAATCCTTTCCACCCGTTAAGGTGATTTCTTCCTTCTTAGAATGAAGGCAATTCACTATTCAATGATCGTTACAACCGCACTAGCAACCTTGCTCAGTGACTAACAATACAATGAACTAGTAATCACTAAGATACACAAATCTTAGTCTTCTCAAGGATACTGACCAACCTGGTCCCTTTAGGAATCAAACTAACTGTTTTAGAAAAGGTTTGGTTTACCATAGTTAGCTTCTGATCAAGCAGAGGTAAACACAAATAAGAACGGTGAAGAAAGATTACTAAGAGGATATCTTTAGTATTTTCGCTTGAATATGCAATAAGTTTCTTTGTTGCTTTCTTCTGTCTTCAGCCTTTTTATACTCCAAGGTGTAGGGTTATATCCGTTGGAGGAATCCATCTGTTGGAGGGCAGTTCTGGGATTTCCAGAACCTGTTGTGGCTGAAAGTCATAGGTGAAGCAGTCAGAATAGTACATATGCTTTTGTACGAATGACAGTGACCTGCCTTAGCCTAGATGACTTCTGATCTTTGGCGACGCCTTGTATTGGAACTTGTGAAGCAGGGAGATCAGAATCAGAATGAAGCTCGGATCCTCTGACCTTCAGAACTTCTAATCTTCAGAGTGTGAAGTTGCTTGGTCTTGGATTCCAGCTTTCACTTGGACTTCAGAGTCTTCAAGTCTTCAGATTGTGGATGGTTCAATCAAAGTATCTGATCTTCACATCTTGAATCAGACTGAGTCCTCATTAGAGCTTCAACCTTCAGAGCATCTGCAGCATTTTCTATCGTTCAGAAGAACGTAGTGATTGCAGAAGCGTTATGTTGGCTACTCTTGGGTCTTCATGATCTGATATATATACGACTTTGAATCAGAGTCAGAGCCTGTTTATCACAACTTAAAAGATAAACGTTAGAGTACCATAATTGTTCATACACAATAAAAAACTTGTTATCATCAAAACATAGAGTTGTACCACCTGACCAAATCTTGGTCTTACACACAACACCACCACCACTTTAGAATATTCAATTTTCTATACTATGAAATCATCCCCTAAATTTAGTTTTTTTTCATATCCTCTTACAAAACTATGTTACTTCAGATTGATAAATGAGACTTACTATCCTATGTTACTTGAGGGATATCGTGTACTTTCTATGGGTTGCACAATTTTTTTTTAGCACAACAAAACTCTTGAATTTGTGCCAACATATGGTCGCTGATAATAAACACTTACTACGAGAAACTTCACTTGTTCGACTGCAAGAGGAAATGACCCTAAAATATCAATCTCGTTGATACCAATGCGAAGGAATGTTTGACGAGTTTAACTCAAATGGAAAGCATGTGGGTTCTTAAGGGTTAGTGAGAGAGAGAGAGAGAGTAATGTAGGGATATCTTAGTGATTTTATTATTTTTAATATTAAACACTATCCATTAAATTTTTAATATTATATCCAAATTGATTTTTTGTGTACCCTCAAAATCGATTTTTTATTTACTTGTACCAAACGAAAGTGAAAGGAAAAAATATGAAAATATTGAAGGAAATAAAATTATCTCATTTTCATAAAAAATATTAAACATGAATAATTTTAACAAGTAGGGTTTTAATCTATTGTTTGCAACTTCTTTTATTGCTTGCAACGTAACATGTTTTAGAATCTCGTTGTTACATCACGACCACAATTGTGGTTTCAACTTGCATTTTTGATAACTTCAAAACACAACCACAATAATTTTTCGATTAGCTACGTGTCACATAAAAAATGCGCCACAAGCAAGATACTAAATTACATATGAAAAAAAGTTGAGCATCATTAATTTTTCTTCAAGCAAGTTGTACTGAAAAAATGTATGTAACGTGAGGTTAAAATTAATGTACGTTAATCTTTTCCAAACCACCACAGAGACTTTCATTATAATTAAAAGATTTGAACAAAATTTGATTGTAAATTATTACTTCATTAGTATATCAATCTAGTGACTTTAGTCATCCTTAACAATGAAGCTAACATGAAATTAACAATTAGTTTTAAAAATGAAATTGAATTACAAGAGAGAACTTCATAACAAATATTTTCCAAAATCTTACTTGACAAAGAAAAAGGACAGCTGGAATAATCAACTTCCTTGTAAATTACATGCATTAGAAGAAAGAAAGAATAAAAACTCTGGTGAAAAGCTGCTTAAGTTAAGTTAAAATGGATCTGTTCCGTGCTAGAACATAGAGAGGAAAGGTAGTACCCAAAGTGTGAGGAGAATGATGTGAATGCTTAGAGAGAGAAGCTCTAACCGCTTAGAGAGAGAGAATATAACTGAATTTCAATGATATTATTTCTCAAATGAGCTAAGAGTCCCTTACAATTGGTATTCCCCTCCTATTTATAGAGGTGGAGTTGGGCTTTGGCGCTCTTAGTCTGTCCAAATGGGCCAGTTGGGCCTCGGGAAGGGAGGCCCAAGGCCATGACGCGTCCCACGCCCAAAGTTGAGTCTTTTGGGCGAGGGACCCTGAGGTCTCGCCCAGTCCACAAGTCCACAAGACACCGAGCTTGAAGCATGAGAGCTAAGTGTGTCTTTAAGTAAGAAATACGGCGAGATCCCTAAGGATACTGACTAAAACTTAAAAACTTAAAATCTAGAAGTGAAAAACAATGGCCAACCTGGCCTGATAAATAGAGCCCTTTGCAATCAACACTTTTGGACCTCCAGTCGCACCCTCTTCTTCTGGGCAACCCAAGTCCACAAGCAGGCTTGTGGCGACGGCCTTTAGTCCGCCCGCCTCAGCATAGTTGCGCACGTGCCCTGAATCGTGATATTTTGTCGCACGTTGTGTCTATCCCACGCGTCGTGCCTTGAAGTGACGCCAAGGTCAATGAATCCACAGAATCTCAACCGCTACCTTTGACATATCTTTTCCAGCCACGTCACAACTTTGACAATTTGAATTTCAATCAACTGGCAGCAACCGTTGCAGCTTTCACTCAATGCGGCACCCCCGTTTTTCCAAAATCTATGTCACGTCTCCTGAGGCAATCATTCCACCTTTGTCATGATGGGGCACGATTTCCCAACCGTTTCTTATCCTAACTTTTAAATTCAACTTCTTTCTCTTACTTGCCACCTTTAAAACCCTCAACGACCTTGCAAAGTTACCCAAGCTATTACCCCAGCATCTTCTCATCTTCCGTCTTAGTTCCTTTCTGCAAAAGATGACTCCTCAACGCCGCACCAAAGGACCCTCTCGACTCCAGGGTCCCGCTCAAACATCCCGCGCCCCGGCCATTCCCCCTCCGGCCGGGGGACTTCCCCTTAAAGAAAATTAGAAAAATGCCTTCTGACACCAAGTCCTTTCCACCCTCCCTCCATCTGCCACCCGGGAACCCGTTCTGAAAGCTATCTGCCAACCCTCTGACTTGTCCACCGACAAATCCATCGCCGAGTTGGCCCGCCGGGTCGGAGGGTTATGACACGAAAAGTCCCTCGAAGATGTCCTTATCACCAGCCGGGGCTTGAGCATCTGTCGCCCTTGGAAGTGCCGCACACTCGAACAAGGCGCGGAAGAGCCTCATTTCTTTTATGTTTATGAGTACTTCTTTCTTGATCTGGGGATCAAACTACCCTTCTCCCCTTTTCTTTGCCAGGTTTTGAGGGAGATCAATGTAGCCCCAAGCCAACTTCATTTGAACGCCTGGGCTTTCATTCGATGCTACGAGATTCTGTGTGACGCCGTCAACCTCGAAGCTAAAACCTCCCATTTCTTCTACTTCTACGGCGGGGAGCCAAGATCCTTGAAAGCCGAGACTCCCGGGTGGGTCTCCCTGAAGTCCCGAACGGGTCGGCAGCGTCTCCACCCTTATAAAAGCAATATCAAGATGGGGCCCGGGCGCCGATATTTTCGCATAATCGTGCACCCCTCCTACCCTGAAGCTTTCACACGCCGGGATGGGACTGCTTCGTTCCCTTTTATTGGACCGAGGATCCCTGCGACGTTCCTCCGCCACCCGACGCATCACTGAATAATGAAGATAAAGTCATCCTCGGCTTCCTCGCCGGGTTCCCCATCCTTGAATGCTCCCAGTTGCTCGAAGCCGCTCGTGAAAACACACTCCACGCCCTCTTAGAAGGAATTGAATTTACTGTGGCCGCGCTACAGCGCGCCTTAACTGCTGATTCACTCGAGTTTCCTCCTGTTTTCAATACCCAGGTGAGCAAGAGGAAACGCATCGTCGCCGATTCTGACGCCGAGACTGCCGTTCTTCCGTCGAAGAAGGTCAAAAGATCTTCTTCCATTGACCCTGCTCCAGATGTCGTTGGGTCTGATGAGGCTACACCGGGTGTCGCCCCATTGCCCACAACTGACGATCTGGTTCCCAGATCCCATGATGACGCCGCTCCGCCTTCCCCCCCGAAGAGGTCCCAGAAATCCAAAAAGGTTAACCCCGATCCAGAGGGAAAATCTGGGGTCGAGACTTCCTCGCCTCAGAAGTTGAAAAAGAAGAAAAAGAAGGGTAAGAAACCTCCAGCTGGCGAAGCATCTGCCCCACACCTGGCGGGCGAAGAGACTTCGAAACCCTTGGGCGGTGCTGAGTCTTCACCTTGTCCAGAGGGAGTTTCCGCTGGTCAACAACCTCCTGAAGATTCTCCCCAAACAATTCCTTCCTCTGGTCAAGTCGGGGCGGACCCAACTGGAGTATCTTTCGCCCGACCGGTGAGCCCTTAGGACGAAGGTACAAACCCCCAAGCGTCGCCAGTCTTTTGCCCCCCCAGTCCTGAAATCAACCATGCTACTACCGGCGATCAAACGAGATCTTCACCAAGCCAAACCCCTTCCACCATCGACTTCATGTTGTCCAACGCCTTTCTCGGCAATATGAGAGCAGCTGAGATTCCTGACCTTGACATCGCAGCGCAGGAAGCCCTCAACCACCTCTTGCGGGCGGGGTGTCTCTTCACCCAACTATCCCAAGACTCAGCTTCTTCCGCAGAAGTGGAGAAACTTCAACAAGAGGCTGAGGGTTACCGCGCGGCCACGTAGGAGGCTCATAATGAATGGGACAAGTTGCTGACCTAGGTGGTAGCTCAAACGAGGAAACTGGCCAACGTAGGCGTTGATATGGACAAACTGCTTGCAAAGAGAGGACGTATATTTGGAGTTGGATTGGTATAAACTACAGGAATAGGTGAAGGCACTAACGAAGACGCCGGCAGGGCCACTTGCATCGTCCAAGGCAAGGAGATCGCGTTCCTTCTCAGTGAGCTAGGTGCGACGAACGAGGCCCTGGCTGATGTGAGGTCACAACTTGAGGTAGAAAACCAAGCCCTCGCGGATATGGACTCCAAAATCAAAACCTCTCAAGCCCGGTTGGTGGCTGACGTTGCTGCTGAGGTCGTGGAAGAACGTGGTCGCGGCTTCTTTCTCGCCAAGGCTCAGGTTCAACATCTCTACCCAGGAATTAACCTTGATGGAATGGGAGCTTTCAAGAAGGTTTCCTCGCATGGGCTCGTTGGCCTTGACGAACCTCCAGGTTTCACTGCCGAGCGTTTCGCCGCTGCTGAAATTGAGAGGGAAAATTTGTCAATGTAAATATAGCTATGTTGCTCTTTTTTTTTTTGACTCTCTTTATCATCCTTTGTAATCGATTAATGTTCTTATATTTTTCCTTAGTTTGAATTCGTCTCGCGTTTGCCCGTTGCCATTTAAGCCATTTTTTAGGAATTTTCGCCTTGCGTTCGCCTGTCGCCATTTAGGCAATTTTTTAGGAATTTTCGCCTTGCGTTCGTGTAGCGATTTTGAAGGTGTGCCGAAGAAACTAGGACTTTTGCTCATTTTGAGGCTTTTATTCACACCAATATTTCCCGTAAGAGCAGGTGTGGCTTTGGCGGTTTCATCCCGCCAAGGGCCTACACTGCTGGGGGCCCAATGGCCATATAGGTTTACCCAAATTTATGCCTAGTTTATTTTCTCGCCCATATTTTGGGGAGGCCTCGTATTCCCAGATTTCGGGGAGACTAAGGGGATAAGGGACCCACCCCATTTTGGGGATGAGTCACTTTCCTGCACACATCGCCAACGAGAGGTCAGCGTTTCGCGCCGGACTTTCCCGGAGCCATCCCCAGACATCAAGGTCGTGTTGGGATTGCCACCTTCGGGGAATTTTTCCCACCGAGCAAACGTGACGTGTTAATTGAGTTGTTATCTGGGTAGCATCGGTTCGCGCCGGACTTTCCCGGAGCAATCCCCAGACATCAAGGTCGTGTTGGGATTGCCACCTTCGGGGAATTTTTCCCACCGGGCGAACGTATCTTTGTAATTTGAGTTAGGAGTATAGCTAGTGAATATCCTTTTGCAATTCATCTGAATAAGAGCTTTCTTTCTACATCGAGGGATGCCTCGTTAAAAAACTCTCGTGTCGGAGAAAAAGAGTGCATCTTTATTTTTTATCCTACTTGTTTTGATCTGATCCTTCCGCCGCGCTCTCGCCCTTGTCAACAAACTTCCAGGTCAGAGTATCGTGCCCAGAGCCTCGTCCTTTGTTCCTGACGTGCTTGCCACCCACTCCATGCCGCCGCAGATTTGGCGTTCCCGCCAGCGGGTTGCCAATTCGCTCTCTCGCACATTCCTCTTATCTTTCCTGCCCTTGAAGAGCTCTCCTCTCGCCGACTTCCGCTGCCTTGCCTTGGCCTTACCCTTATCCCTGATGCGGTACGTTAGGCTTCTTCGTCCTGCCTTTTGCTTATCCCAGTTCTGTCCAAATGGCTCTGTTCTTTCCCCCTTGCCTTCTTGGCGTTAGAGAATTCTTAAGTTTGCCCCTGGGCTCACCACCCCTTTTACCTTTCGCACGCTCGATTCCTTGCTCATCAGAGCTGGTGTCCTGAACTGCGGAAGTTCCCAAAATTCCATATCTTTCGGGCTCCAGCTGAAGAGGTCAAAATTTTCCTCTACCAACTTTTCCAAACGCTGTTCCTGTTCAGACGTGAGCCCGGGCTCAATTGCCAACACTCCTCTACTGAATTTGTACCTTTCTAGATCGTCGACTATTCCCGCCCAGCGCTCCTCTGCCATAATGTCTGTGAACAGTCCCCTTCTTCCTGTTCCCTCAACCTCTTTTACCTGCCTTTGATTCTTCCGTTGTCTCTTTACCTTTTCACCGGCAGTCTCTCCCATCCTGCGCTCCTGTTTACCCCTCTTGTTCTGGTTTCCGTCCTGAATCTCAATTTCATGACACCGATGTCCCTCGCCAGCTCCTTTTTTGCCGTACATGCTGAGGCAGTTGTTGTAACATTCTCTGGCTCGCCTTTGGTCGACTGCAATCTTTCCCACTCGTCCGCACATCAGCGGATACTTGACCGCCAGATGGGCCGTGGAGATTACCGCACAAAGGCGGTTAAGTGTATTCCTTCCTATAATGACGTTGTATGAAGCTACGACCTGTCTCACGAGGTATCTCACACGAAGGAGCTTGGCATTCTCATCGATCCCAAAGATTGTGTCCAAATCTATATATCCCCGCACCCAAACTTGCTCGCCTGAAAACCCCACCAGAGTTCCTGTATAAGGCATTAAATCTTTATCCGTTAATCCCAGCTGATCGAATGCATCTCCATAGATGATATCAGCAGAGTTGCCTTGGTCCAGAAGGACTCGGCGGACATTGAAACTGTTGATCCTGATCATGACGACTATACGGTTATCCTTGTGCGTTTTAACCCCCTCAAAGTCTGCCGTTGAAATTACTATGTCGGGATGCTGGAACCCAAAAGGAGTCTCGTATTGTTGCACCGGCGTCACCGCCCTAGCGTGTCTTCACCTTGCTGAGGCTGTTACACCACCCCCGCCGAAACCACCTGCAATTGTATTTATCGTGCCAATCGGTGGCTCAAGATCCTTATTAAAGGTTTCCTCTGCTCCTTTCTTTCGTGCGGACAGTGTCTCATTTTTGTCAGTCTTCGGCGTGTGGCGACGATCTTCCCGCCGGCGATCGTCTTGCTGGCGAGACCCCTTGTACCTATTTCCCTGCTGTCGCTCTCCGTTCCAGCGATCGCCGCGTTCATTCAGCTGCGACTGCCCCGCTCGGATGAGTCTCTCGATCTCATTCTTCAGAGTAAAGCAATCCCCCGTGTCATGTCCTGCTGAGCGGGGATATTCACACCACTTGGTCTTGTCTGTCGTTGTCCGCGGCGGGTCAGTCCCTCTTTCGCCCTCTTTTTAACTGCGTGTGTCGCCTTAACTTCACGCAGCAGCTCTGTCAGGTGGGCGTTCAAGCTTTTTCCTGCCTCCTCTCGGCGATGGGGTTCAGCCTGATGCTAGGGCCGGCGCCGCTCAAAATTTTCCTTTTTGGGATACAAAGATTCCCTCGGTGCTCTTTCCCCTGTTTGAACCTTCCTGTCCCTTCTTCTGCTTCCTTCTACTTTCTCCTTGCTCGGCTTATCTTCTGGTGACACATCCCTCTGGTCGCCATCCTTCTTTATCTTCGCGCGTCTCCGCTTAAAAGCGTCATCCTCTTCGTCGAGTATGTACGTGTTCGCCCGGGCTCGCACCTCCGCCATTGACTTGGCTGGCTTTCGGCTCAATTTACTATTCAGCTTCTCTGGCTGCAATTCGTTTTTAAAGGCGCGGGCACATGCATTTGGCTCGGATTCCTCTATCTTCATTGATGCAGCGCTGAACCGCTTCACGTACTGTTTCAAAGTCTCGCCCTTAGATTGACGCACGTTGTACAAATCTTCAATCGTCACCTGCTTAGTTTTGCTCGCCGAGAACTGGACAAGGAATTTGGATGAGAAGTCGCGAAACTTCCTGATGGATCCTCGTGGTAGAGTCGTGAACCACGCCATTGCTGTGCCTTTGAACGTGGCTGGAAACATCCTACACTTGACCGCATCAGAAGCGGCGCTGATCACCATCTTTGTGTTGAAATACAGCAGGTGCTCCTTGGGATCAGCCTTTCCACTGTAGGTCTCCAGCACTATATTCTTCATATTGTCTGGAATGGCAACTTCCCTTACCGCGCTGAAAACGGTTCAAACTCAGCCACAGCCTTTGCTTCGCGCTCTCCCTCATCTTGCTGCTCAAAATCGATAATACTCTAGCTGCTCTTGAAGATACTCGTTTCGTTGTCGTATATCATCAATACTACTAATCACACGTCTCCTATCTTGGCTGGAGATCGGTGCCTGAGGTGCCTAAGTCTCTCCTCCTGACGCTGTGGGTGACCTCTGCCGCTCTGGCGAGGACGGCGGTGAGGGCAACAGAGGCGTCGGAGAAGGAGGAGGTGGAGGCGGAGCAGCAGGAGTCACCTGATCCGTCTCCTCACGTTGCACCTGCGCACGTCGCGGCCTGCCTCTGACACGGCGTGACGGTGAAACATGCCGATGTCCAGGATCTTCATCACGTCGTCTGCGACGTGTTTCCATCGGAATTGGAGAATTTCTTCGGAAAAACTCGGAAACGGAAGAAACTATACGGAAAATCAAGGAATCCTCTTCTGGATCACAATCTACGAAAAACTCGAGAACAATTGCTTAGAAGAACAAGCTTCACTCCAATGAATCGTTATCCACGTAGTCCGGGAATAGAAATCTACTGTTCCCCACAGACGGCGCCAAATGTTCCGTGCTGGAACATAGAGAGGAAAGGTAGTACCCAATGTGTGAGGAGAATGATGTGAATGCTTAGAGAGAGAATCTCTAACCGCTTAGAGAGAGAGAATATAACTGAATTTCAATGATATTATTTCTCAAATGAGCTAAGAGTCCCTTACAATTGGTATTCCCCTCCTATTTATAGAGGTGGAGTTGGGCTTTGGCGCCCTTAGTCTGTCCAAATGGGCCAGTTGGGCCTCGGGAAGGGAGGCCCAAGGCCATGACGCGTCCCACGCCCAAAGTTGAGTCTCCTGGGCGAGGGACCCTGGGGTCTCGCCCAGTCCAGGATCAGTCGAGGTTTTTTTTTGCATCGGTGACCTATGGACATGGGTCAATGGTGCAAGTCTCAGCTTTTTCAAGAGTGCATGTGTTTGGTTGTTTTGGCGGATTGGAAATAGGTCTCAATTGATGATCATTGGATTTTTGTCCAGTATATTTCTGAACCAAATCCTTGAACTCCTCCTTGTTTACTTCAAGCATTGGATACTTTCTTTTATTCTTCGTAGTTTTATTCACGCCTAGATCATAATTATTGCTGTTTTTTGAGCTCTCCATTTCTTCAAAAATTCCCAAAGTAGAATAAAGACTCTAGAAATTCCCACGAGGATACTGCACACAGATCTTCAAAATGTAAAAATAAAAGTAGGAACCAAAAATTTACTTACACCCAAAACTCTGAGATTCGCACAAGTTCTATAGAAAATGAGACTTTGTAGAACAACAGGAAGCATTAGATGAAGGGAAGACACAAAAGAATAAAGGAAAATGATGTAGAAAGAAGCAAATGGTGATGATTTTATAGTATATCGTCATCAATAAAAAATGGAAGATGGAAAGTTAAATGGAAGTTCGTAATAAATGGGTTAAAGTAAACATGACGTCTCCATAGTGAATAGACCAATGGTTTAGCGGTTACCAAGAAAAATATTTAATATACTTTATCATATATTTACAATTTTTTATAGAATATAATACATATAATATGTGTATTTTTAAATAGAATGTTTTTTTTCTCCTCCAAAAGTTTGACCCGACTTTTTTTATTTGAATGATACTTGGCAGTTTCTAACTATTTACTTTAAAATATATTTTTATATTGAGTTTTTTTAAGTGAATTATTATTTTAAATTTTTTAGTTGAAATATATTTTTTTAAACTTACAAAAACAATTTTCACCGATTAAAATTTTTATTAATAAATTTATATATTTTTTTAAAGTTAAAATAAAAAGTATAATTATTCATTTGAAAATATAAATATTTACTAATGTTTATTAATAAACGTTTAAAAATTGTAAACATAAAACTTGTTGTAACACCCGGACTTTTGGGGTCACAATAGTAACTGGACAGGTCTTGCCAAGTAAGGAATTGGCGAGACCTTAAGGTTAGCTCAACATGGAATAGGCGAGTATGCGGAAGTTGTACAATTATCCAGATAGGCTTAGTTAGGCGTATGAGTTAGTATCAAGGCCCAAAAGAGTATGGACGAGGCCCAAATGTAATAGACTAGGGTAAATGTAATAGCCCCACTTAAAAGGCTAAGACTTCATTGAATAAACAGGTTCTCATTTCTTCATACGTTTATTGTGCTTACGACTCAGAACCCTAGGACCATAAACCCTTAATCGGAGAGAGGCTCTTGGTCTTGTAAGAACACTTTTGAAGGTATGAAAAACACTAAAAATGGGGGATTTGAATAGGGTTTTGCAAGAAAAATGTTTCCTTTTTAAGTTTCACGTAAAACACTCGGTAGCAAAGAATGAAAGGAGCAATTGATAGAGAAAAGCACACAAGGATTTTACTCTGGTTCACTTGAACAAATCCTCAAGCTACGTCCAGTCCACCCGTTAAGGTGATTTCTTCCTTCGTTGAATGAAGGCAATCCACTAATCAAAGGTTGTTACCACTGCACTAGCACAACTTGCTCAGTGACTAACGCACCTAAGAACTAGCAACCGCTAAGACACTCATGTCTTAGTCTTCTCAAGGATCCTGACCTAACCGGTCCCTTAAGGAATACAAACAGTATAACCAAAGGTTTGTGTTTACAAAGAGTGCTAAGGTATTCGCTTGAGAGTTGAGTGTATGCAGGAATCCTCTAAGGTTCTCACTCTCGAGAATTCCTTTTGGATGTAGAAACTCCTTCTTCACATTGTGTTCAAGTTTGAACCATTGTTGCTTAAATTATGCGCTTCGATGATTCAGTTCACGAGAAAATTTGATTTTGGCACGACTCACAATTTATTAAATAAAATTTTATGAAATAATTTTATTATTATTACTACAATAATACATAAATTGCTTGAACGTTGTTTGTTTGGTTGTATTTTATGAATTGGTTGTTGTTGATTGACTAACTGTTGCCGGAGTTATGAAAATGTTCAATGGCATAATGTGTGGAAATTACTGTAAGATCAAGTTTTGATCTAGTAGTACAACTCTATGTTTTGATGATTACAAGTTAACCTTTTGATATGAACAATTGTGGTACTCTAACGTGTTTTTCTGAGTGTGCTATTTGCAGGCTCTGACCTCAACTCAATCTCACACAAATCAGAAGCACTGTGTATAAAGAGCTACCCAAGCAACGCTTTCGCATTCACCATGTTCAGTATGAACAGTGGAAAAGCTTCAGAAGTTCTGAAGTTATACAAACTCTGATGTGGACTCAGTCACTAGAAGTTCTGAAGATCCAGAAAGTCTGATAACCAAGAAACACTGAAGGCTCAGATGTTCTGATGGTGTAGAAGACTCTGAAGATCCAGAAGCTGAATAGTGGAAACTCTGATGTCCAGAAGCAAGAAACTCTGAAGGCCATGTTCTTCCCTCTGAGTTCAGAATCAGAAGATACAATGGTCAGAGGATCTGTGCTTTCCCTCTGACTCTGATCAACCGGCTTCACAAGTTCCAATATGAAGCATTCCCCTGATCAGAAGTCTCCTAGGTTTAAAGGTCGCGTCGCTATCCAAGTACAAAAGCTACTGTACCTTCCTGACGACCTACCTAACGTTCTCAGCCACAGCAGAAGCTGGATTTTCCAGAACTGCCCTCCAACGGTAGCATTTCCCATGCATCGCTCAACCCTAATCCTTGGAGTATATAAAGAGGCTGAAGACTGAAAGAAACGGCTAGAAGAAGAAGCATTCACATACGCAAGACATATTCAAAATCTTCTAAGTTTTCTTTCATCTGAAATTCATTGAGTTTACTATTAGCTTTTTAGAAGCAAATCTCTTGTAAACAATTCCTTGATAAACAGTTTGTTTAGTTCCTTTAGGAGATCAAGGTTGATCGGATCCTAGAGAAGACTAAGAGAGTGAATCTTAGTGTGAGCTAAGTCAGTGTAATTGTTAGTCACTTGTAGGTTTCAAGTGCAGTTGTAACTCTTACCTGATTAGTGGATTGCCTTCATTCTAAGAAGGAAGAAATCACCTTAACGGGTGGACTGGAGTAGCTTGAGTGATTTATCAAGTGAACCAGGATAAAATCCTTGTGTGCTTTTCTATCTCTTATCTTTAGCACTTAAGTTCTCGAAAGATTTGTCAAAATCTTTAAGGTGGAAGTTTTATACTGAAAACGTTATTCAAACCCCCCCCCCCTTTCTACCGTTTTTCATACCTTCAATTGGTATCAGAGCGCAAGTTCTGATTACCACACCTAACAGTGTTCAGTGATCCGGGCCGGTGTGAAAAACAATGGCTGCCACCACCAGTGAAACTCAAAGAGATGGTTACAATGCAAAGCCTCCTATGTTCGACGGTCAAAGGTTCGAATATTGGAAAGATAGACTGGAAAGTTTCTTTCTGGGTTTCGATGCAGATCTCTGGGATATTATTGTGGATGGCTACGAGCGTCCAGTTGATGCAGATGGCAAGAAGATCCCAAGGTCAGAGATGACTGCAGATCAAAAGAAGCTGTACTCACAACATCACAAAGCAAGAGCAATTCTTCTAAGTGCTATTTCCTATGAAGAGTACCAGAAGATTACAGATCGTGAGTTTGCAAAAGGCATTTTCGAATCTCTGAAGATGTCTCATGAAGGAAACAAGAAAGTCAAAGAATCAAAGGCATTGTCTTTGATCCAAAAGTATGAATCCTTCATCATGGAGCCAAATGAGTCCATTGAAGAAATGTTCTCCAGATTTCAGTTGCTTGTAGCTGGCATACGACCTCTCAACAAGAGCTACACAACAAAAGATCATGTCATAAGGGTCATCAGGTGTCTTCCTGAAAGTTGGATGCCTTTGGTGACTTCAATAGAGCTCACGAGAGACGTTGAGAATATGAGTTTAGAATAACTCATCAGCATTTTGAAATGCCATGAGCTGAAGCGCTCAGAGATGCAAGATCTGAGGAAAAAGTCCATAGCCTTGAAATCCAAATCTGAAAAGGCTAAGGTTGAGAAGTCAAAAGCTCTTCAAGCTGAAGAAGAGGAATCTGAAGAAGCGCCAGAAGATTCTGATGAAGATGAGCTGACTCTGATCTCCAAGAGACTCAACCGCATCTGGAAGCACAGGCAGAGCAAGTTCAAAGGCTCTGGAAAGGCAAAAGGAAAGTATGAGTCCTCAGGCCAGAAGAAGTCTTCAATCAAGGAAGTCACATGCTTTGAGTGCAAAGAATCTGGGCACTACAAAAGTGATTGTCCAAAGTTGAAGAAGGACAAGAAGCCAAAGAAGCACTTCAAGACGAAGAAGAGTCTGATGGTGACATTTGATGAATCAGAGTCAGAGGATGTTGACTCTGATGGTGAAGTCCAAGGACTCATGGCGATTATCAAAGACAAGGAAGCAGAGTCAAAGAGAGTTGTTGACTCTGACTCAGAATCAGAAGGAGATCCTAACTCAGACGATGAAAATGAGGTATTCGCTTCTTTCTCTACCTCTGAACTGAAACATGCATTGTCTGATATTATGGATAAGTATAACTCCTTATTGTCTAAGCATAAGAAGCTGAAAAAGAACTTATCTGCTGTTTCCAAGACTCCTTCTGAACATGAGAAAATTATTTCTGATTTGAAAAATGATAATCATGCTTTGATCAATTCTAACTCTGTGCTTAAGAACCAGATTGCTAAGTTAGAAGAAATTGTTGCCTGTGATGCCTCTGATTGTAGAAATGAATCTAAGTATGAAAAGTCTTTTCAAAGATTCCTAGCTAAAAGCGTGGATAGAAGCTTAATGGCTTCAATGATCTATGGCGTAAGCAGAAATGGAATGCATGGCATTGGCTATTCTAAACCAATTAGAAATGAGCCCTCTGTGTCTAAAGCTAAATCCTTGTATGAATGCTTTGTTCCCTCTGGTACCATATTGCCTGATCCTGTACCTGCTAAAGTTGCTAAAAACCCTCTTAAAAAGGGATCTTTCTCTATGACTAAATATCATGCAAATATTCCTTTAAAATATCATGTTGAGACACCCAAGGTGATCAGAACCTCTGGGGTAACTAACAAGAGAGGACCCAGAAAGTGGGTACCTAAGGACAAGATTATCTATGTTGCAGATATCCTTGATAGCTCCACTGAAACACCAATCATGGTATCTGGACAGTGGATGCTCGCGTCACATGACGGGAGAAAGGCGTATGTTCCGAGAGCTGAAACTTAAGCCTGGAGGCGAAGTTGGCTTTGGAGGAAATGAAAAGGGTAAAACTGTTGGTACTGGTACTATTTGTGTAGATAGTAGTCCATGCATTGATAATGTGTTATTGGTAGACGGCTTAACACATAACTTATTGTCTATAAGTCAATTAGCTGACAAGGGTTATGATGTTATATTCAATCAAAAGTCCTGCCGGGCTGTAAGTCAGATCGATGGCTCTGTTCTGTTTAACAGCAAGAGGAAGAACAACATTTATAAGATCAGATTATCTGAGTTGGAGGCTCAGAATGTGAAGTGCCTTCTGTCTGTTAATGAAGAGCAGTGGGTATGGCATAGACGGTTAGGGCATGCCAGTATGAGAAAGATTTCTCAGCTGAGCAAGCTAAACCTTGTCAGGGGCTTACCCAATCTGAAGTTCGCTTCAGACGCTCTTTGTGAAGCATGTCAGAAAGGAAAATTCACAAAAGTCCCTTTCAAGGCAAAGAATGTTGTCTCAACCTCAAGGCCGTTGGAACTTCTGCATATCGACCTTTTTGGACCAGTGAAAACTGAGTCTATAGGTGGCAAGAGATATGGGATGGTTATCGTTGATGACTATAGCCGCTGGACATGGGTAAAGTTTCTAACCCGCAAGGATGAGTCTCATGCTGTGTTCTCTACCTTCATTGCTCAAGTGCAAAATGTAAGACCCGGGGATTTATTTATGTTTTGTATTATTGAAGAATAATATAAAGTACGATGTTTTATTTTCAGTAAGGAGAAAATACTGATTAATTGTTACTATAACGCTTGTATAGTAATTTATTACGTAATTAATTATTACGTAAAGCGCGAGTAGTCGATATGCATGCATGCACATGCATAATTTTGGGTAGTGCATAAAATATGCAAAAAGGGAATTTTCGAGACTCATATCTATTATATTGGAGGAGGAGTTTTATTTATTTATTAAATAAATATAAAGTGTTATGGGAATTTATTTAAATCAGATTTTTATTTTGAATTAATTTATTTTGAGAAGATAGGATTTGAAAATTGGAGATATACTTTTTTTTTATGTTGGCCGAAAATTTGGTTTAAAAGGGCAAATATATTGGAGATATTTTATAATGAAATAAATGCTTTGGGTCATCTTTATTTTAAAAAATAAAAATAATAAATTCAGATTTTATTTAAACTAATATGGAAGGTTTTTAATTTTTGAAAATTGGTTAAGGAGAGAGAGAGTGGCCGAAAACTCTAGTTGCTAGGGTTTAGGGCTTTATTTTGAAATTTAAACCAATTTTCCTTGATTTGAGGGTTTAATTGAAGAGAAAATCAGAAAAATATCCTAACTACCTAGATGAGGGGGGCGGCCAAGGCATCTTGGAGGGGATCTTGGGATATTTTGATTTTTCTTGGTGATTAAGTAATTAATTTGAATTAAAGTTTATTAAAATTATATTTTAACCCTGGGCTTGGGCTGAAAATAAGGGTTTTATTGTATTTTCACCTCCACACCCTCCACTATAAATAGGAGTCTCTAGTGCAGGGAAAATCACAACTCAGAGCTCTCCAAATTTTTGTGAGTCTCTATCTCTCCCTCTCCAGAGTTCTTCTTGACCTCTATAGGAAATAATTCCTATAGTAACTAAGCTCTGCTTCCTTCGGGAAGTAGTGAACTCAAGTATTTTTTCTTCTTGTTTACAAGAAGAAGATGAAATATTGTTTGGTTTTAGGGGATGGGGTCCGAATATTTGAAGGGGGGAAATGATGCTCCTTTTTCCTTCAAATTCTAACCCTAGTTTGTTGGTCCGTGCAGGTTCGCGCACGGAAAGGTTAGATCGAACGTACTCGATCTCGCGTGGAAAGCGTAGCCAAGGTGAGGGCACTTCCGTCTAGAGAAGTCTTACTGCTTTCCTGCATGTGAAGTTGTATGCGAGTGTGGTTGATAACATGCTTAGTATTAGTATTCAATATTATGCTAAGTGATGATATGATGTATGATTTATTACTAAGTTAATATGATAAATTCTTAGTATGCTATAGAACTAGTTAGTTGATGTATGCTAGTTCAAGTATGCCTTATTTGCTAAGTGAAATTATGCATGATGTTATTTAATTTCAATAACATGAGATAAAATGCCTGTCTATTTACTTGAAGTAGTAACATGAGACTAGGATTTTATGATGTTTACTCGCATGCAAGTAAATTATGATTAGTGGAACATAGGTCTGGTTAGGACTATGAACCATGAGAACAGTGGTTCCGTTAGAGACAAAACGGATAACTTGCACGCGAGGGTGAATGCGGTTTGAACCGTGATGTTATGACTTGTGGGTGTCTGACCCATGGTGTGCTGTGGTCGTTCCAAGGAACGCCATGATGTTGTGAGCTTTGCTCATGGTGTTGTTCGTCTGCTGGACGAATGGTGTTGGATCCAAGGTGAAAGGTGGTTGTGTGAAAAGTGAGGACGCATAGACTAAGTGAAACTTAGGCTATGTGATTAACCTTTTAGTTATGTTCTGTTGATTAATGATGATATTATATTGTCTATAACATGCTAGAGACTAGAGATATTTGAGAGTCAGAAGTTGACCCTCTCTATTTGCTATTTGTCGTTTGGGCGCTTAACGCCAACAGATGGTGATCCGGAAGGAGCTAGTGGATCAGGACTGGGAGATTTATCTCCATAGTTTTGATGAGGACACGGCCTGGGGTGTCGACTACCGCCAGGAGAAGAACGTGTACGTCGGCGGCGCGACCATCTTCAAAAGAGACCAAGCTGGGCAGATTGTTGAGACTCAGCCTATCAGAGGGAAGATTCGGTTTCCTCACGCACCCTTCCGTTTTGGACTCCCCTTAGGGATGGATTTTCTCAGCGGTTCGGAGTCGGACCCTAGTGAGGGGCCAGGCTACGAGTCAGGCGAGGGGAGCGAGCCTTCAGTGACTTCCGAGTACCGGAATCCGACAGAGGGACTTTTGGTGCCGAAGGAGGAGCCGGTGAGCCCCATTGCACCACCCGAGCAAGAGCTGAATCAGGGACTCATGGATCCCGTACCATTAGGGTTTGGGTGGAGCTTGGAGGCATTGAGGCAGTGGAACCTGGACATGAAAGTTGAGCTTCCGAAGCCAGGAGAGGAGACGCCGGAGCCTTCCAACATGTGGGCCAGAGAAGATGCAGACTGCAACGAGTGGCCTTGATTGGGTTGAGAGCGCTGTTTTATTTTTGGAGCTTTTATTTTACTTTGAAGTACTTGTAGTTGATTTTCAAATGTAAACAATTTTGTCAGATTACTAGGGTGGTTTTGTTTACACACATGGGTGTGGCCACCGTACATTATTTCAGTTATTGGATTTATATCAATCGTTCGTTTTCCTTACTCGCACGTTTGTTTATTTGATTTATATTTAACGCTGAGAACTTTCGTAATAATTGGATCTTTGTCATTTAATGAAGATTAATAAATGGACGGCGAAAATTCTTTGTGAAAATCATGATTTTTGGTTTTTCGTGACGTCCGAGAAATCGGGGCGTTACATTGTGGTATCAGAGCTCCGGTTGAGAAACCAGAGCACTAAGGGTTTTGGGCTTACGAGTTTCCGAACTCGTGGTGTTTTGTTTGATAAATGTGTTTTCAAAACTTCGCGGTGAGATTGGGTAGACTTGTTTGCTAAGATGTTTGAAGTGTGATCTTATTTGGAGTGGAGTATCAATGCCATGATGCTTTGGTTGAAAGTTTTTACTGTTAGATGATCTCTCTGACTGAGGAACTGACGTTTGGTTGTGGTTTTATCAACAAGCAGGTTTGACATCATGCCTCCTAGACAGGACCCAACTAACGCTCAGCTCGCTCAGGCCATGGCTCAATTGGCCCAAGTGGTGACTCAGCAGGCCAATGCTAGTGTTACGATGGCCGCTGCCCAAGCACAGAGAGAGGCTGAAGAACATGCCAGAAGGGCGCAGAGGTTGGAACGGGAGCTGAACCAGGATCAGGTCAGGATGAGAACTGATTTCAATCGGCAGAACCCGCCAAAGTTTGAAGGGGAAGTTGAACCCGAGAAAGCGGATCTTTGGATCCAAGAGCTGGAAAAGATTTTTGAAGCTTTGCACACAACTGATGGAGAGAAGGTGAATCTCGCTACCTTCATGCTGAAAGGGGATGCAGAGTACTGGTGGAGGAGCACCAGGCTGTTGATGACGACTAACCAGGTGGCTATTACCTGGGATTCATTCAAAACAGCTTTTATGAACAAGTACTTTCCAGAGACTGCAAGAGATGATATGGAGAACCGTTTCCTCAGACTGAAACAAGGAAGCATGACTGTTGGGGAATATGCAGCCAAGCTGGAGAGTCTGTCGAAGTACTTTCGCTTCTTCCGAGAACAAGTTGATGAAGGGTATCTCTGCAACCGTTTCATGATTGGTTTGAGGGATGAAATTGAGGAGTCCGTCAGACCTTTGGGAGTCAGAGTCTTTCAACAACTGGTTGAGAAGTCTCGCGAGGTTGAGGTCATGAAGAATCGTCGAGGGAACCGACAGGAAAGTGGAGGGCCAATCAGGTCTGGTCAGAAACAAGCTGGGAAGACTGAAAAGGGTAGGGCTGGTCAGAAGAAGCCTTATCAGAATGCAACTGGTAGGACATCATCTACCAAAGTCGGAGCAAATACTCCGAGAGAAGATGTTACTTGTTTCAAGTGTAATGAGAAAGGGCACTATGCCAATGAATGTGGGAAAGAGATTACTTGCTGGAAGTGCCAGAAGACGGGGCACATCTCGACAAATTGTCCTGATGCGCCAAAAGCTGAACCTGTGTTGAATACGGCAAGGGGGAGACGTCCAGTTGCTAAGGGACGTGTCTTTGCTGTTACTGGCAAGCAAGCTGAGGGTGTTGAAGATCTTATTCAGGGTACGTGTACTATTGCTGGTATCTCCTTGATGGTTTTGTTTGATTCGGGTGCTACGCACTCGTTTATATCTGATGAGTGTGCGAAGAAAATAGGGTTGCTAACCTCAGAGTTACTTTTCGATATGGTGGTGACAACCCCTGCTGCCGATCGCTTAGTTACTCGCACGGCATGCTTGAAATGTCCGTTGGTTTACGAGGATCGGAAGTTCCTTGCAAACCTTATATGTTTAGGGCTTAAAGAGCTCGATGTGATTCTGGGGATGGACTGGTTGGCGCAATATCATGTTCTTTTGGATTGTGCTAACAAGGCCGTGGTATTTCCGGATTCAGGCGTTACGGATTATTTGAATTCGTACCATTTGAAGAAGGGTTCACCGGCGTTCGTGAACTCTATCGTGGCGGAAGCAAGAAACGATAGTGATGTACGGAACATCTCGATAGTGCAAGACTATGTGGATGTTTTTCCGGAGGATGTGCCCGGATTGCCACCAGTAAGGGAGACGGAGTTCTCCATTGACATCATGCCCGGCACGGGACCGATATCGATGGCGCCGTATCGGATGGCACCAGCGGAATTGATGGAATTGGCAAAACAGTTGGATGATCTCTCTTCAAAGGGATTTATTCGACCGAGTGTGTCTCCTTGGGGAGCGCCAGTGTTGTTGGTAAAGAAGAAGGACGGGAGGTCCAGGTTGTGTGTAGATTACCGACAACTAAACAAGGTGACAGTGAAGAATCGTTATCCGATGCCTCGGATAGACGACTTGATGGACCAACTTCGGGGAGCAGTTGTTTTCTCGAAGATTGATCTGAAATCAGGGTATCACCAGATTCGGGTGAAGGAGGCTGACATTCAGAAGACGGCATTCAGAACTCGATATGGACATTATGAATATCTCGTGATGCCATTTGGAGTTACTAATGCACCCGCAGTTTTTATGGACTACATGAACCGTGTGTTCAGGCCATTCTTGGACAAGTTCGTGGTGGTGTTCATAGACGATATTCTAATTTACTCGAAGAGTAAGGAGGAACATGAGGAGCATTTACGTCAAGTGCTAGAGGTGTTGCGGAAGAAGGAACTCTATGCTAATGGAGGAAAGTGTGAGTTCTGGATGGAGGAAGTGAAGTTCCTTGGTCATGTCATATCTAGAAAAGGTGTGGCAGTGGACCCCAGCAAAATTGAATCAGTTTTGGCATGGGAACAACCGAAGACAGCAAGTGATATCAGAAGTTTTGTTGGGCTTGCTGGCTACTATCGGCGTTTCGTGAAGGATTACGCCAAGTTGACTGCACCGTTGACTCATTTGACAAAGAAGGATCAACCGTTTGCGTGGACGGAGAAGTGTGAGGCTAGCTTCCAAGAAATGAAGAAGCGGTTGACCACCGCACCTGTACTAGCTTTGCCAAAGGAGGGAGAACCATACGACGTGTACTGTGATGCGTCGCATAATGGTTTGGGTTGTGTGATGATGCAAGAGAAGAGGGTGATTGCTTATGCTTCGCGACAGTTGAAAGTCCATGAGAAGAATTACCCTACGCATGATTTGGAGTTGGCTGCTATAGTGTATGCTCTCAAGATCTGGAGACATTACTTGTATGGCAGTACGTTCACGATCTATAGTGATCACAAGAGTTTGAAGTACTTGTTTGATCAGAAGGATCTGAACATGAGGCAGAGACGGTGGATGGAGTTTCTGCAAGACTATGAGTTCTCATTACAGTATCATCCGGGGAAGACCAATGTTGTAGCTGATGCTCTGAGTCGAAAGGCTATACATGTATCCTCGTTGATGGTCAAGGAGTTAGAATTGTTGGAGGCTTTCCGTGATCTGAGTTTGAATGTTGAACTCGCACCGGGGAAGCTGAGCTTTGGAATGGTGACGGTGTCTAGTGGACTCTTGGATGAGATAAAGTCGAAACAAGAGACCGATGAAGGGTTGATTGAATGGCGCAAGCTTGTGGCACAAGGAAAAGCGTCTGAGTTCGCTATTGGGAACGACAATATTCTGCGTTGTAAGGGACGAGTTTGTGTACCCAATGATGCAGTAATGAGGAAGCTGATCTTGGATGAAGGTCACAAAAGCAGATTGAGTATTCATCCGGGGATGAATAAGATGTATCAGGACTTGAAACTTCATTTCTGGTGGCCTGGGATGAAGAAACAAGTAGCTGAGTATGTGTCGACATGTTTGACGTGTCAGAAGGCGAAGGTGGAACATCAGAAACCAGCAGGAAAGCTGCAGTCATTGGATGTCCCGGAGTGGAAATGGGATAGCATTTCCATGGACTTCGTGACGGCGTTGCCGCTTACACGAAGGAAGTTCGATGCAATTTGGGTTGTAGTTGATCGATTGACGAAGACTGCTCACTTCGTGCCAATCAATCTGAACTACAAGGTAGAGAGGTTGGCGGAGATATACATTGCTGAGATTGTACGCTTGCACGGTGTGCCATCTAGCATTGTGTCGGACAGAGACCCGAGGTTTACCTCGCGTTTCTGGGAAGCTTTGCAGCGGGCTTTGGGAACCAGGTTGAAATTGAGTTCCGCTTATCATCCACAGACGGATGGGCAAACCGAGAGGACCATCCAATCCTTGGAGGATTTGCTAAGATCTTGTGTGCTGGATCACAAAGGCAGCTGGGATGAGATGTTGCCATTGATCGAGTTCACTTACAACAACAGCTTTCATGCAAGCATAGGGATGGCCCCTTATGAAGCGTTGTATGGTCGGAGGTGCCGTACACCCTTGTGCTGGCATCAAGATGGGGAGAACTTGGTTGTTGGACCTGAATTAGTTCAGAAAACCACAGAAGAGGTGAAGCGAATCCAAGAGAAGATGAGGGTTTCGCAGAGTCGTCAGAAAAGTTATGCTGACAATCGCAGGAAGGAGTTGGAGTTTCAAGCTGGAGATCATGTCTTCTTGCGGGTTACCCCGATGACAGGAGTCGGAAGGGCGATCAAGTCAAAGAAGCTTACTCCAAAGTTTATCGGACCGTACCAGATTACGGAGCGTGTTGGACCCGTGGCGTATAGGATTGCCTTACCACCGTTCCTATCCAACATACATGATGTGCTGCATGTGTCGCAACTTCGGAGGTATATGGCTGATAATTCTCATGTGATTGAACCTGATGATATTCAGCTGAAGGATGATCTAACGATGGAAATGCCGCCCATCAAGATCGTCGACAAAAGCACCAAACGCTTGAGGAACAAGGAAGTATCCTTAGTGAAGGTTGTATGGAATCAAGCTACGGGCGATGCGACTTGGGAATTAGAGGATAAAATGCGGAAATCACATCTCGAGTTGTTTGTAGACCCTTAAGTTTCGAGGTCGAAACTATTTTAAGGGGGGGAGTATTGTAAGACCCGGGGATTTATTTATGTTTTGTATTATTGAAGAATACTGATTAATTGTTACTATAACGCTTGTATAGTACGCTTGTATAGGTCGAAACTATAAAGTACGATGTTTTATTTTCAGTAAGGAGAAAATACTGATTAATTGTTACTATAACGCTTGTATAGTAATTTATTACGTAATTAATTATTACGTAAAGCGCGAGTAGTCGATATGCATGCATGCACATGCATAATTTTGGGTAGTGCATAAAATATGCAAAAAGGGAATTTTCGAGACTCATATCTATTATATTGGAGGAGGAGTTTTATTTATTTATTAAATAAATATAAAGTGTTATGGGAATTTATTTAAATCAGATTTTTATTTTGAATTAATTTATTTTGAGAAGATAGGATTTGAAAATTGGAGATATACTTTTTTTTTATGTTGGCCGAAAATTTGGTTTAAAAGGGCAAATATATTGGAGATATTTTATAATGAAATAAATGCTTTGGGTCATCTTTATTTTAAAAAATAAAAATAATAAATTCAGATTTTATTTAAACTAATATGGAAGGTTTTTAATTTTTGAAAATTGGTTAAGGAGAGAGAGAGTGGCCGAAAACTCTAGTTGCTAGGGTTTAGGGCTTTATTTTGAAATTTAAACCAATTTTCCTTGATTTGAGGGTTTAATTGAAGAGAAAATCAGAAAAATATCCTAACTACCTAGATGAGGGGGGCGGCCAAGGCATCTTGGAGGGGATCTTGGGATATTTTGATTTTTCTTGGTGATTAAGTAATTAATTTGAATTAAAGTTTATTAAAATTATATTTTAACCCTGGGCTTGGGCTGAAAATAAGGGTTTTATTGTATTTTCACCTCCACACCCTCCACTATAAATAGGAGTCTCTAGTGCAGGGAAAATCACAACTCAGAGCTCTCCAAATTTTTGTGAGTCTCTATCTCTCCCTCTCCAGAGTTCTTCTTGACCTCTATAGGAAATAATTCCTATAGTAACTAAGCTCTGCTTCCTTCGGGAAGTAGTGAACTCAAGTACTTTTTCTTCTTGTTTACAAGAAGAAGATGAAATATTGTTTGGTTTTAGGGGATGGGGTCCGAATATTTGAAGGGGGGAAATGATGCTCCTTTTTCCTTCAAATTCTAACCCTAGTTTGTTGGTCCGTGCAGGTTCGCGCACGGAAAGGTTAGATCGAACGTACTCGATCTCGCGTGGAAAGCGTAGCCAAGGTGAGGGCACTTCCGTCTAGAGAAGTCTTACTGCTTTCCTGCATGTGAAGTTGTATGCGAGTGTGGTTGATAACATGCTTAGTATTAGTATTCAATATTATGCTAAGTGATGATATGATGTATGATTTATTACTAAGTTAATATGATAAATTCTTAGTATGCTATAGAACTAGTTAGTTGATGTATGCTAGTTCAAGTATGCCTTATTTGCTAAGTGAAATTATGCATGATGTTATTTAATTTCAATAACATGAGATAAAATGCCTGTCTATTTACTTGAAGTAGTAACATGAGACTAGGATTTTATGATGTTTACTCGCATGCAAGTAAATTATGATTAGTGGAACATAGGTCTGGTTAGGACTATGAACCATGAGAACAGTGGTTCCGTTAGAGACAAAACGGATAACTTGCACGCGAGGGTGAATGCGGTTTGAACCGTGATGTTATGACTTGTGGGTGTCTGACCCATGGTGTGCTGTGGTCGTTCCAAGGAACGCCATGATGTTGTGAGCTTTGCTCATGGTGTTGTTCGTCTGCTGGACGAATGGTGTTGGATCCAAGGTGAAAGGTGGTTGTGTGAAAAGTGAGGACGCATAGACTAAGTGAAACTTAGGCTATGTGATTAACCTTTTAGTTATGTTCTGTTGATTAATGATGATATTATATTGTCTATAACATGCTAGAGACTAGAGATATTTGAGAGTCAGAAGTTGACCCTCTCTATTTGCTATTTGTCGTTTGGGCGCTTAACGCCAACAGATGGTGATCCGGAAGGAGCTAGTGGATCAGGACTGGGAGATTTATCTCCATAGTTTTGATGAGGACACGGCCTGGGGTGTCGACTACCGCCAGGAGAAGAACGTGTACGTCGGCGGCGCGACCATCTTCAAAAGAGACCAAGCTGGGCAGATTGTTGAGACTCAGCCTATCAGAGGGAAGATTCGGTTTCCTCACGCACTCTTCCGTTTTGGACTCCCCTTAGGGATGGATTTTCTCAGCGGTTCGGAGTCGGACCCTAGTGAGGGGCCAGGCTACGAGTCAGGCGAGGGGAGCGAGCCTTCAGTGACTTCCGAGTACCGGAATCCGACAGAGGGACTTTTGGTGCCGAAGGAGGAGCCGGTGAGCCCCATTGCACCACCCGAGCAAGAGCTGAATCAGGGACTCATGGATCCCGTACCATTAGGGTTTGGGTGGAGCTTGGAGGCATTGAGGCAGTGGAACCTGGACATGAAAGTTGAGCTTCCGAAGCCAGGAGAGGAGACGCCGGAGCCTTCCAACATGTGGGCCAGAGAAGATGCAGACTGCAACGAGTGGCCTTGATTGGGTTGAGAGCGCTGTTTTATTTTTGGAGCTTTTATTTTACTTTGAAGTACTTGTAGTTGATTTTCAAATGTAAACAATTTTGTCAGATTACTAGGGTGGTTTTGTTTACACACATGGGTGTGGCCACCGTACATTATTTCAGTTATTGGATTTATATCAATCGTTCGTTTTCCTTACTCGCACGTTTGTTTATTTGATTTATATTTAACGCTGAGAACTTTCGTAATAATTGGATCTTTGTCATTTAATGAAGATTAATAAATGGACGGCGAAAATTCTTTGTGAAAATCATGATTTTTGGTTTTTCGTGACGTCCGAGAAATCGGGGCGTTACACAAAACGAGAAGGCTTGTCGGATTGTGCGTGTCAGAAGTGACCATGGTGGAGAGTTTGAGAATGACAAGTTTGAGAGTCTGTTTGATTCCTATGGAATTGCACATGATTTCTCTTGTCCCAGAACTCCTCAACAAAACGGTGTTGTTGAGAGGAAGAACAGAACTCTTCAGGAGATGGCTAGAACCATGCTCCAAGAAACTGGCATGGCTAAGCACTTTTGGGCAGAGGCAGTAAATACAGCATGTTACATTCAGAACAGAATCTCTGTGAGACCAATTCTGAATAAGACTCCTTATGAATTGTGGAAGAACATAAAACCCAACATTTCTTATTTTCATCCTTTTGGCTGTGTTTGTTATGTTCTCAATACTAAGGATAGATTGCATAAATTTGATGCTAAGTCTTCTAAGTGTCTATTACTCGGTTACTCTGAGAGATCTAAAGGTTTTAGATTTTATAATACTGATGCTAAGACTATTGAAGAATCTATTCATGTTAGATTTGACGATAAGCTTGACTCTGACCAGTCAAAGCTAGTTGAAAAGTTTGCAGATTTAAGCATTAATGTTTCTGACAAAGGCAAAGCTCCAGAGGAAGCTGAGCCAGAGGAAGATGAACCAGAGGAAGAAGCTGGTCCCTCTAACTCACAAACTCTGAAGAAGAGCAGAATCACTGCAGCTCACCCTAAGGAATTGATTCTGGGCAACAAAGACGAACCAGTCATAACCAGATCTGCCTTCAGACCTTCTGAAGAGACCTTGCTCAGTCTGAAAGGATTGGTGTCCTTAATTGAACCCAAGTCCATAGATGAAGCTCTTCAGGACAAGGATTGGATTCTGGCCATGGAAGAAGAACTGAATCAATTTTCCAAGAACGATGTTTGGAGCTTAGTGAAGAAGCCTGAGAGTGTCCATGTTATTGGAACGAAGTGGGTATTCAGAAACAAGCTGAATGAGAAAGGAGATATAGTCAGAAACAAGGCAAGGCTAGTTGCTCAAGGCTACAGCCAGCATGAAGGAATAGACTACACTGAAACATTTGCTCCAGTAGCAAGACTGGAGGCAATCAGACTGTTGATCTCTTTCTCAGTAAATCACAACATAGTTCTACATCAGATGGACGTAAAGAGTGCCTTCCTAAATGGTTATATCTCAGAGGAAGTCTATGTTCATCAACCCCCAGGTTTTGAAGATGAGAAGAAACCAGACCATGTGTTCAAATTGAAGAAATCACTCTACGGTCTGAAGCAAGCTCCCAGAGCATGGTATGAGAGACTTAGCTCATTCCTTCTGGAGAATGAGTTTGTAAGGGGTAAAGTAGACACAACTCTTTTTTGCAAGACTTATAAAGATGATATCTGAATTGTGCAAATTTATGTTGATGATATTATATTTGGTTCTGCTAATCAATCTCTATGCAAAGAATTTTCTGAGATGATGCAGGCTGAATTTGAGATGAGTATGATGGGAGAATTAAAGTACTTTCTAGGAATACAAGTTGATCAAACACCAGAAGGAACATATATCCATCAGAGCAAGTACACTAAAGAACTTCTGAAGAAGTTCAATATGCTGGAATCTACAGTGGCCAAGACTCCAATGCATCCTACATGCATTCTGGAGAAAGAAGATAAAAGTGGTAAAGTATGTCAGAAGCTCTATCGTGGCATGATAGGTTCACTTCTATACTTAACTGCATCTAGGCCAGACATACTATTTAGTGTTCATTTATGTGCTCGATTCCAATCAGATCCAAGGGAAACCCACTTAACTGCTGTTAAGAGGATCCTAAGGTATCTGAAAGGCACCACTAACCTTGGCTTGATGTATAAGAAAACATCAGAGTATAAGCTTTCAGGTTACTGTGATGCTGATTATGCTGGAGATAGAACAGAGAGAAAAAGTACTTCTGGAAATTGTCAATTTCTGGGAAGCAATCTAGTCTCATGGGCAAGCAAGAGGCAATCAACCATTGCACTATCAACTGCAGAGGCAGAATATATCTCAGCAGCAATATGCAGCACTCAGATGCTCTGGATGAAACATCAGCTGGAGGATTATCAGATCCTTGAGAGCAATATCCCAATCTATTGTGATAACACTGCTGCAATCTCATTGAGTAAGAATCCTATCCTGCATTCAAGGGCAAAGCACATTGAGGTAAAGTATCACTTTATTAGAAATTATGTACAGAAGGGCGTACTTCTTCTGAAGTTTGTTGATACTGACCATCAATGGGCAGATATCTTTACAAAGCCCTTAGCAGAGGATAGATTTAATTTTATTCTGAAAAATCTAAACATGGACTTTTGTCCAGAGTGAAGATGGATCAGAACCTCTGACTACGATACTTCTTGATCAGAAGATGTCTAGTCCAGAAGGTAACTCAATCAGAGTGTGTGTACCCACTGGTACTGACTCTGAAGCTGAGACAACAACACGTGTGTCAGTATTTCTGATGCATAGTTCCTTGTGCCCGTGTGACAGTCTGTTATGATTGCGTGTAGATATGCTTCTCTCCTGTGTGTGATTTGTGTATTTTACTGTTACTATCTATCTTTAATTTTCAACCGTTGATCTTAAAGTGCTTTTTGAATCAACAACGGTTATTTGTTAAAACCCACTATACACACACGATCTCTTTCACTTCCGGTTTTTACTCTCGCTCTCTCTGCTTTTTCAAAACCGCTTATTCTCGATTTCTCTCTCGATTTCTCTTCATCTTCCAACCTTCATCTTCTACCTCAAACCTTCAACCACTTCAAAAATGGTGAGACAAACCAGAAGAGCTACTGCAGATGCACCCCAGTTCCCTCACATGGTAGTTGGTCTAGCAACGGGTCAAAGGGGCCCTGAGAATCCGACACAAGATCAAGGTCAGGCTCAAGAGCAGATTGTTCCAATTGCAGAACGGGGCTGTGCCGTTCACTGCGTATATCCTCCTGAGGAACTCCAAGTCCTGGCAGAATGGAGAATCAACCTCGACAACCTGGCTACAAATGGGTATGATCTTCGTCCTGAAGTCCAAGCTCAAGGTTGGGGAAATTACTTCAACAGACTTCGAGGACCGGTGTATGAGAAACTGGTAAAGGAATTCTGGAAGCACGCCGACTGCGATGATACTCAGGTGGTATCTCACATTCTTGGAAGAAAGATCATCATCACTGAGAAGTCATTCGTGAATCTGCTGGGTGCAGATACTGCTTTTGGGTATCGTTTCCAACTCACGGAATCGAAGCTGAAACCCAGCACCAAGGATACAATCAACCAGGCCCTGTACACCACTTTCAAACCGGGCAAGACGAGTTACAAGGTGATGGACCTTCACCCCAAGCTCAGGATCTGGCACAAGATCCTGCTCCACTGCATCAACCAGAGACCGAAGGGCAGTTCTCCAGACTACATCAACTTCAACCAGAAGGTGATGTTGTTCTTCATCCAAGACCAGAAGAAGATCTGCCTTCCCTACTTCCTGTTCTCCTACTTGAAGGAATGCATCCGGAAGTCTCGCACCACTGCCTCCATCAAGTCAGCAATCAAATATATCCCCTTTGAGAGACTGCTCTCAGACTTTCTCATTGAAAGCAACCTGGTGCAAGATCTGGTCAATGCTGGATGTGTAGAGGATCTGAGCACCATTGTCAGTGATGTCTTCACTGCAAATTCTCTGAAGAAGATGGGTTTGGTCCAGAAGAAGATTGCTCCTGCTCATGAAGACACATCTTCTGAGATCAGAAGCAGAAGGATGCCTCTCACTGACTACCCTCTGTGGACACAGGCAGACAATCCTGACGCCATCAGGTGCTATGTTGAAGACCTCAGGGCTCAAGGATTCGAAATTGATCTTGATGATTTCGTCAGCAGACTACTGCCAGCTCCAGAGTTTCCTTCTCCTCCCAAGAAGAAAGCTCAGAGGAAGATGGTTCTGGAAGAATCCTCTGAGGAATCAGATGTCCCTCTGATCAAAACAAAGAAGAGAAAGCCTGATGATGGTGATGATAGTGACAATGAGGATGGTCCTCCTAAGAAGAAGAAGAAGAAGCAGGTCAGAATCGTGGTGAAGCCTACTCGGGTGGAACCAGCTGCTGAAGTGGTCAGAAGGACTGAACCTCCTGCCAGAGTGACTAGATCATCAGCACATTCAAGTAAGCCTGCACTTGCTTCTGATGATGATTTGAATTTATTTGATGCACTCCCTATTTCTGCCATGCTCAAACACTCCTCAAATCCCCTCACTCCTATTCCTGAATCCCAACCGGCTGCACAAACCACCTCTCCACCACATTCCCCAAGATCTTCATTCTTTCAACCTTTCCCTACTGAAGCACCTCTCTGGAATTTGCTTCAGAACCAACCCTCTAGGTCAGAAGAACCAACCTCTCTCATTACCATCCCGTACGACCCATTATCTTCTGAACCCATCCTCCATGAACAACCAGAGCCCAACCAAACAGAACCACAACCCAGAACGTCTGATCACTCTGTTCCCAGAGCATCAGCACGTCCTGCTGCCACAACCACGGATACAGACTCTTCCACAGCCTATACACCTGTATCCTTCCCAACCCATGTTGCTGATTCTTCTCCCTCCAATAACTCTGAATCCATTAGAAAATTCATGGAGGTCAGAAAAGAAAAGGTGTCTACCTTAGAGGAATATTACCTCACTTGTCCAAGCCCTAGGAGATATCCTGGCCCTAGACCTGAACGTCTAGTTGACCCAGATGAACCTATCTTGGCCAATCCTTTACAAGAGGCAGACCCTTTGGCTCAACCAGCTCACCCTGTCCCTGACCAACAAGAGCCTATTCAACCAGAACCTGAACCCGAACATTCAGTGTCTAACCAATCCTCGGTTAGATCACCCCATCCTCTGGTTGAAACTTCAGACCCTCACCTTGGAACCTCTGAACCCAATACTCAAATGCTTAACATTGGTTCTCCACAAGGTGCCTCTGAAGCTCATAGCAGCAATCACCCAGCCTCTCCTGAAACCAACCTCTCCATAATTACTCACCTCCAACCCACATCTCTCTCTGAGTGCATCAATATTTTCTATCATGAAGCCTCTTTGAGGCTCCGCAATGTGCACGGTCAGACTGACCTCAGTGAGAATGCTGAACGTGTGGCTGATGAGTGGAACAATCTGGGCACTTGGCTGGTGGCTCAAGTTCCAATTATGATGCAGCTCCTGCATACAGAGGGAAGTCAGAGGATTGAGGCTGCCAAGCAAAGGTTTGCTCGAAGGGTGGCTCTTCATGAACAAGAACAGAGACACAAGCTTCTTGAAGCTATTGAAGAAGCCAAGAGAAAGAAAGCTCAAGCAGAAGAAGCTGCACGTCTAGCAGCAGCTCAAGCTGAACAAGCCAGACTAGAGGCAGAGCGACTTGAAGCTGAGGCTGAAGCTCTTAGATGCCAAGCACTTGCACCAGTTGTGTTTACTCCTGCTGCTTCTGCTTCCATTCCAGATCCTCAAGCTGCTCAGAATGTTCCTTCCAGTTCTACTCAGTCAAGCTCATCCAGACTCGACATCATGGAACAGCGTCTTGACATTCATGAATCCATGTTGATTGAGATGAAGCACATGATGATGGAACTTCTGCGACGCACTGATAAACCTTAGTTTTTAGGATCTCTTCGTTTTTCCTTTTCTTTAACTTTGTTTTATTTTTTTGTTAAACTCTGTTTCTTCTTATTTATTTATTCTACTTTGTTCGTTTGTGATTATATATGCATATCTATATATATTTATGTCACATATGTTTGCAAAAATCCTTTTATTCATCATATTTTTATGTTTACATCATACATTCCTTCCCTAAAAGTCTAGAATGGAGGATCTCTCCTCATTCTTCTGCACTCCTGGCGCTGCTCTGACCTATTCTTCTCCAGACGCTCCAGTACATGCTGGATGTTGCTGAGCCTGTCCTTTAGCTCATCCCTCTCCAGAATCTCTTCTGCAGTCTTGAGCTTCTCTTCCAAACTTTCTTTTTCTTCCAGCAGCTTGAGTTCAAGCCGGCTGAGTTCTTGCACCTCCTCAACGAAGGCAAGAAATTCCTTCAGGTCTCTCTCCAACTCTGGACGCAGGTCCTCTTCCAGCAGTGTCCGTGTCAGCTCCGAGATGGTCGTTGTACCCTCTGGATGCCTGATGTTCAGGAACAAGTCCTCCTCAAAGGCCTTCTTCCTCAGCTCTTCTAGTGCTACGATGTATGATGCCATTTTTTTCCTTACTGAAAATTGTTCGAGGTGTGAAGCTTACCTTCTCTCCAACGCTTTATATAGGCTTCACTTTCTCTCTGAAAGTTAATGCTCCTACGGTTTCTCGAGGTTAAGTTCTTGGTAACTGACCCTTCTCTTTACTCACTTGACCGGTGGTAAACGTTCTTCTCTTGCATTAACTCTTCTATTTATTTCGCCTAACTCTGATTCTTGCATCGTTTTCTTTTCCTTTAAACTTAGACCTTCTCTAAGGGGGAGTACCTTGTACTTCAAGCTAAGTTTTTCACACCCCAAGCTTTTTGCTTATGACAAAAAGGGGGAGTAAACCCAGTTTTTGATATGTAAGATGTGTTAGTGTGATTTAATTTTCTTTTGGAGAATTTAAGAGTTCCACCTTCATGACCATAGATGTGTCACTGGGCAAATACAAGGAATACATTTCACTTCTTCTGAAGTGATTCTAAGTTGACTCTGATACCCAAGACTCTGATACCTTGTCCGTGACTCTGATTACTTATGCGCTCTGATTATTCGTTTTTCATCTATGTCATAAGTTTTTCACTCTGAACTCTTATATTATTTAGCTCAGAATCTAGACTTTACTAACGTTTTCATCAAGTATTAGATTCAGGGGGAGCTAAGCTCAGAATCAAGCAGTGACTTGAATTCAGAATGAGCAAGATAAACTATTCACATCAGGATAAGTCTTATTCTATATCTCTAAACTCTGAGTGAATTCAGTTTAATGTTTAAGAATTGTTCATCAAAAATCTTAGTTTTGTCATCATCAAAAAGGGGAAGATTGTAAGATCAAGTTTTGATCTAGTAGTACAACTCTATGTTTTGATGATTACAAGTTAACCTTTTGATATGAACAATTGTGGTACTCTAACGTGTTTTTCTGAGTGTGCTATTTGCAGGCTCTGACCTCAACTCAATCTCACACAAATCAGAAGCACTGTGTATAAAGAGCTACCCAAGCAACGCTTTCGCATTCACCATGTTCAGTATGAACAGTGGAAAAGCTTCAGAAGTTCTGAAGTTATACAAACTCTGATGTGGACTCAGTCACTAGAAGTTCTGAAGATCCAGAAAGTCTGATAACCAAGAAACACTGAAGGCTTAGATGTTCTGATGGTGTAGAAGACTCTGAAGATCTAGAAGCTGAATAGTGGAAACTCTGATGTCCAGAAGCAAGAAACTCTGAAGGCCATGTTCTTCCCTCTGAGTTCAGAATCAGAAGATACAATGGTCAGAGGATCTGTGCTTTCCCTCTGACTCTGATCAACCGGCTTCACAAGTTCCAATATGAAGCATTCCCCTGATCAGAAGTCTCCTAGGTTTAAAGGTCGCGTCGCTATCCAAGTACAAAAGCTACTGTACCTTCCTGACGACCTACCTAACGTTCTCAGCCACAGCAGAAGCTGGATTTTCCAGAACTGCCCTCCAACGGTAGCATTTCCCATGCATCGCTCAACCCTAATCCTTGGAGTATATAAAGAGGCTGAAGACTGAAAGAAACGGCTAGAAGAAGAAGCATTCACACACGCAAGACATATTCAAAATCTTCTAAGTTTTCTTTCATCTGAAATTCATTGAGTTTACTATTAGCTTTTTAGAAGCAAATCTCTTGTAAACAATTCCTTGATAAACAGTTTGTTTAGTTCCTTTAGGAGATCACGGATCCTAGAGAAGACTAAGAAAGTGAATCTTAGTGTGAGCTAAGTCAGTGTAATTGTTAGTCACTTGTAGGTTTCAAGTGCAGTTGTAACTCTTACCTGATTAGTGGATTGTCTTCATTCTAAGAAGGAAGAAATCACCTTAACGGGTGGACTGGAGTAGCTTGAGTGATTTATCAAGTGAACCAGGATAAAATCCTTGTGTGCTTTTCTATCTCTTATCTTTAGCACTTAAGTTCTCGAAAGATTTGTCAAAATCTTTAAGGTGGAAGTTTTATACTGAAAACGTTATTCAAACCCCCCCCCCTTTCTACCGTTTTTCATACCTTCAATTACTTATGAAGTAATATCATCATTGTTGTTGTTGTTGTTGTTGTTGTTGGCTTTAATTGATTGACAGCATAGGAATTAGTTCTGTAGTCAGGCAGTTATCTGTTAAACGACGGAAATGAATATTTATTAGAATTGGACTTAGGATAATTATTAAATTAATTATATAAGTCATCAAAATACAAATAAAATAGAAAGAACTCCCTTATTATGGTAATTTTCGTGAATAGTGACTAGGAGAGCGAAAAAGCGAGTTGGAAGATTTAGTTTGGAATTAAAATGGGGTTGTTGCACAAATTCAAATAAAATCTTTAAAAATTAAGAAGAGTGTGATAAATTGATGATAGGTGTCCCCGTATGATAGCTCAAGTGGTAGGAGCTGGGGGGGGGGGGCATATGGGTTGGGTAGGGGGAGGTCCAGGGATCGATTTCTGGCTGGTGCAATTTATCTTTCCAATGTACCAAAAAAAATGATGATAGGTCTGAGTATGACTTAAAATAATTATTTTGATAAAAATAAATACATTCCATAATGTTTTGGGAATTATTTTGATTAAATGATGAAAAGATGAATAGGAAACTATATCATTGGAATATCTTTGTAAAATTCAAAAGTTGGGCTATTAAAGTTATGGAAAATAATCTGAAAAAAAATAAATATTTTTGAGGTAGAAAAACAATTATTTTTGGAATTTGGCTGTTTTTAATTTAGATTAATCAATAAAAGTTGAAGTAGCTTGAAGAATAAGTAAACTAGGTGAGTTTGAGTTCAAACTTTTTGTGGAGCTTCTAAAAGGTAAAATCATAAGAAAACTAAATATGATCAGTTTATTTGATGGATAATTTAAATAATTAATTTAGGAGTTTTTAGAAGAGATTGGTTGGGTTTTATCTAATAAATTCAAAAAGAAAAGGTTAGTAAATGAACCTAGACCTAAGGCGGGGAAGGAGGGGATTAAAAAAAATCCCTCTTTAGGTGGGTTGGCTAACTTGCTCAAGGGGTAGGAAGGTGTGAACCTCTCCTATAAATAGGACCTTAGAGTGAAGCATGAATCATCAACCCAAGTAGCTGCTTCCCTCACTTAAAAGTTCACTTGAGACTCATCAACCTCAAGTGCCTTACTCCCTCTTTTTGGCCGCAACCTTCCCTCGCCCTTGGTAGTTCATTAGCGACCTTCTCCTTTCTCCAAATATTTGAGGTCTTTCATCTCATGCGCTATAATCTAAGGAGGTAAGGGTAGCTTCTTAATTAGTGTGTGCGTCTGCCTGTTTTCTATTTTCTTGCATGTACTTGAGATGAAGTTGGTGTTATGGCGTTTAGTTGTTTACTTGAATTTTCCGTGTTGCTGTATTATTGTTTTATGGCATGCTTTAAGTGTTTTAAGTGTTGAATATGCCTTGACGATGTAGTATTTGATCTTGTTGTATGAAATTGAAAACGACATGTTGTTGGGCATTGGGGTGACCGTGTGTCACTTGTTTTGCTTTTGTGATATGAACATATTTGAATTGTTCATAAGTTGTTTATCTTCTATCCTTTAAATCAAGATTATGATGTTGTTGTTAAGTGATAGAGATAGAAATTTTGCTGTTATCTTCTTGTTATCTTAAGATGATTTTAAAATTTGTTATCTTGTCTTGAGATTTGAATTCAAAATTGGATATCTTATCTTGATTTTGAATTCGAGTTTTGGTTGTTTTATTTTTGGAGCTAACCCATAATGTTTGCTACTTGTCTATGTGGGCGCTTAACGCTTTAGTCGATAAGCCGTTAAGTGGTGAAGTCTGAATTTCTTGACGATAAGGAGTCGACGGCGAGGATTGCAATTAGGCGACGAGAAGCTTAAAGCACTTGCAAAAGTGGAACGTTATATGATAGACTTTGTTTTATTTATCGTTGGATTTTATTGAACATCATTATTTTATTTGAATCTTTGCGCTATCGATTTTATTTAATTATTCGGATTTATTATTATTATTGTTATTGCGATAGCGGACGATTTATTTGAATAATATTACTCAACCGAGTTTTGAAAACCAAATGATAAATTGATTCAAGCTTTTGAAAAGTTGATTAAAATGGATTAATCGAATTGATTTTGAACTTAAAAGTATAATTGAATCGTTTTGAAAATATTATCAAAAACCTCATTTGAGTTCAAGTAAGAACTCGGGTTGTTCTGTCTAAGGAAAGAAGGGCTTTAAATGAGGCATTGTGCCCGGCCAGCTTACCTGGGAACTTCTCGGGCCATTGCTTGGGTGATGATGGGCTTTTTGTATTTTGAAATTTATCACCTCTTTTCGAAGAGAAAAAAAACCCGAGTTAGTTCCCAGTTTAGAAATTGGAGCGTTACAATTTATCTTTGGGGAAAAGTTTTTCCACATACAGCCAAATATTCTTCCGAGAATATGGACTGCAGCTCCCCTTGAACTTTACGGCAATGCTCAACCTTAGTTGGCATGAGAATGCGGTGGATTTGGCCTCGAGCGTAGGGGGAGTACTTGCAAAAAAGACTTTGACGCTCAGGTGAGCATGTGAGCAAGAAGAGAATCCATGAGTCTATGAAGAACTCAAGGAAAGTGAAGAATGAATCGCATGTTATGTAAATGAGCGACATAACTTGTATTTATAATAGCATTTTGTGGACGGCTGTGACGTCGTCTAGTGTTGGTAAATCCGCAAGTGTACGAATCCACCCAGTTTTAAATATCGAACCACAGGGATTGTGAGTGAATAGATTCGGTTTAAGCCTTGAGTATGAAGGTTTGTTTTATTGAAAAAGAGATATGTCGAAGTAGTAAAATGGAAAAAGGAAAATAAAAAGATAATTCAGAAAATAACATGCTTTGGGTTCTTGTTCAACTAGTCAATTTAAGCACATCATTCTAAGCACATGAACTCATGAATCTCTCCTTGATGCTATAGCCTAGTTACTAACTTATTGATTCCTCACATAAGCAATTCTCTCATACTAAAAGCTAAGCTCAATTCCTTGTGTACTTAGTCATTTATATGAGGTTTTATATGATGCAATTTCAGGCCAACAAACCCCAACCCTTCCTCTATTCCTAGTAGCCAAGATAGAAGGGTAATCCCAAATCGGTTCCCTAATCTATAACAAACTTTCGTTCTGATTATAGAAAAGCATAAAGCAAGCATGCATACAAGTTTAGATTGAAATTCAGAAAATGGGATTCACGGAAAGAAGAAGATCATGTGGGAAAGAACTTAAGATTATAACTTAAAGATGAAAACTCTTACAAGAAAACCAAAGCAATAGAAGAGATTAGCCAAGCATGGAGGCTAAGAACCTGAATTATAAGCTTTGAAGCCCTCTCTCACTCTCCTAGATGATCCTCTACCTCTGAATTTTACAAAGTATGAAAAGATACAAGAGAAAATGACTTGAATCCTATTTATAGGCAAAAGGGGCGAGTCTGGGCGCTCAAGCATTGGCAAAGCATGCTTGAACGCCCCAGAAACAGAAAGTTTCTCCCAAGGGAGCGCTCAAGCACTGGCCCAGGGCGCTCAAGCGCCAGCTTCAGATGCTGGCAGCCTAGCCCTGGCGCTCAGGCACCAGACAGGGCGCCTGAGCGCCCTTTACACGCTCAAAAACGCCTGAATTTCATTTTAACTCCATTTTAATGCCTCCTTACTCCACTTTAATGCCTCCTTCAAGTCTCCAAACCTCTAGACACTCCCTCTTCAGCTGTTACAACCTGAAAACTTGATGACAAAGCTAGGAAATATCTAGAAATTCAAAGGTTAGTTTTGCACAAAGGCTCCAAAACAAGTGGAAATTGCTTATGACTCCTAAACTCTAATAAAATGCAACTAAAGCCCTTATAAAACTACATAATTACTAAGCTAATGAAAATGCACAAATAAAAGTATAAATTCATTAGAGTGCATGAAACACTACATGAGACATAAGAAAAAGACTCAAAACTAGCAAAGAAAAGACCCTAAAAACACTACTAAGTCCGGGTCATCATCTAGCCTAATGGCTTAAGAGCTGAACCGGAACAAATACAATAACAGAAGTGGAAATTAAATTTCAATTAAAAAGTAGGCTTAAAAGCATTTTTGGTCCCTCACTTATCACGATTTGATCGTTCGGGTTCTTCTAAGAATTTATTAGCCTACAACGTCCCTCATGTTTACTAGTTGTTGCAGTTTTGGTTTTCCGTCAACTTTCATTCAATACTTAACGATTTTTAATTAAAAAATCAATTAAAAATAATTCTTGAAGAACAGTTTTATGTAATTTGATTAACAATTTTATGGTTTATGGTTTTTTTAATTGATTTTTTAATCAAAACCCGTTAAATATTGGATGAAAGTTGACGGAAAATCAAAACTGCAACAATTAGTAAATGTGAGGGACGTTGTAGGCTAATAAATTCAATGAAGGACTAAAACTGTCAAATCACGATAAGTGGGGGACTAAAAGTATTATTAAAAAGTATATTTAAAATGACATGTGTGTATGTTTGAGCCACTTGAGACATGACAATGTTGACGGAACTCGGCTTCGACGATGACTAGAATTGAACTTTTTCTTAAAACAGATAGATGTTTCTCCGATTTTACGTTAGGAAATGACTAAAAAAATAGCTAATCCTAAAAAAAACTTATGAGCCATCTTTTTTGGCAATAAAAAAAAATTGGAAAATGCTATAAGGCACAAAGGATATCTGTCATGACTGGGAACGACGAATAATTTGGTTACACGTGTCAACTTTTTCAAACTCTCTTTCCTCTAGTTTTTTCTCGTTTCTAACTTCCCTGATTTTTGTTTTTTTTTTTCCTTGCTTTTAATTTCAACCTCTCATCCAACTTTATCTTTTCCAAGCCATTCTCATTGGATGTGTTTTCTAATTTTGAGGCCCAAAATCCTCAGATCTAGCCAAGCATCGCCTAATCGCAGTCGAATCATTGTGGTGGGCTCGCTGGCACTTCTTCCCTTCTATCTCGTGGAGCAAGTCTATAGTTGGGGCTGATGATTTTTATTTGGTCCTGGCTGTGCGGTGAAGTGGCAAAGTGAGGGAGGTGAGATGGTGTAAGGCCCAAGTTTTTAAGCTTTGGATAAGTGAATAAAATATAAGAGTTTATTTGGTTAAATAAATTTATGAAGGAAAAGGTTCAGGAAAAGCCCAAGAATTTTATCGAAAACCGATAAGAGTTATAGCACGACTAACATTCGCCTAATCCTAGGTCAAAGGTTTTAGTGAATAGTTAATGTACACATTAGGACACGATGGAAGCTAATTCCAAAAATCTTCAGAGAAGTGTTAGAACATCTCTTTTTCGTCTATAAACAAGTGTTTCGATGCGAAAGCCTGGAATGTACGAACGCCAAATTCCAATTCTCGAAAGTTTGCCGAAACGGAATCCCTGATAGTTCAAGAAACCTGAAATCAACGGACGATGAAGACTTTTTCCATTCGAAGCTTCAAATGAAGATTCCACCCGCGTTCACCTATTTCTCTCATTATTTCTAATCTTTCTTCAGAAGGAAGTTTTCTCTTCCGACGATCACTGCAAAAAGTAGTTTTTCGGGATAAACCGACTCACACCGACTTTGGATCGTTTGGTTTAATTCCAAGAATCCTGTTTTGAGTTCTGGAATTCTGTTGCCAGAACCTATCTTAGAATTCGCAGAGGAACGCGCAGGAAAAATCGGAATCGCGAAAAAATCATTTTTCCGCATTTTCCAAAACCTATAAATAGCTAGAAAAATGAGATATTTTGCAAACTCACCCATTTCCCTTGCCCAAACCCGCGAGCTCCAAGAGAGAAAGAGAGGATCCTGATTTTTGCCGTTTCTTGCCCGTTTGCTTCACCGATCGTTGCTAATCGAAGACCTTGAGGTAGGTAAACTATATCTCTCTTCTGATCGTCGTTTCTGTCGACTTCTTCACTACTAGAAAAAAGACTTTTCACATCAGGGTTTTCACATAGGTTAATCAATAACCTGATGTAAAAGATGACGCGGTGGCAATATTGAAATTATAGTGAACTTTTATGATAGTTTTCACATCGGTTGGGAATATGTCTGATGTAAAAAGTAGTTAGGAAATACTTTTTACAACGGTTTTTATAATAAGCGATGTGAAAGCTAAATGCGGTGGCATTTTTGAAATTTTAATGAAGTACTTTTTACATCGGTTGAAGTATAAGCGATGTAAAAAGTCCATATTTTCTTTAGTTTTAACATCGGTTATGTTATAACCGATGTGAAAAGTCTCAGTTTTTTAGTTTTCACATCGGTTTTGTTACAACCGTTGTGAAAGATCATTCTTTTTTTAATTTTTACACAGGATACAAAGAGTAGTATTCGTTCAAAGTGCTTTCTTCCTCTTTCACCGTTGAAAACCTAAGTCGCCCTACGCTCTTGCTCCTCTTTCACCGTCGCTTGCCGTCGCTCGCCGTCGCTTGCCGTCGCTCGTGCGTTGTGCAGGTCCGGCCTGTTTCGCCGTTGTTCGCCCACTCCACTAAATCCCTATATTCCCTTCACTCCATTGATTCCCTAAATCGTGAATCCGTAATACTCACTCAGATTCTCCTTCTGGTTTTCTCTCCTGTTCGCAGGTCCCTCCCTCTTTTCACGCAATCCCTAAATCCTTGCTGAAGCTCAAATCGTCGTCGCACTGCTGGAAGCTCTCAACTCAGGTACCACTTTTTCTCGCCCCCAACTCAGATTTAGCCGCATACTCACTCACTCTCCTCCACCGCAAACTCACCCTCACCACCGTCTGTCGTTAAACTTGCAGGAACCACGGTTCACTGCTGGAAGCACTGCCGCAGGTACCTTCTTTATTTGTGTTTAATATTCCCTTGCACACATTTATCCTTAATTCCTTATCATACACAAGATATCAACATCATGAATTTAACTTGTTAGAGGTGAATTAAACCTGTCCGTACACATCGACCTGACATTTAAAATGAACCTATTCGGTGCCTTTCAGTGGGTTGCTGCATATTTCAAATATCAGTCGAGCTGAAATTACTTCTGTCAGCGATATACTTTCAGTTGATGAGAACGTTAAAGTTCTGGTGGTGAAGTCAGCATTTCCTGATAAAATTTCTCTGAGGTAATAGATTTCAGTATTTGATTTTGTTCTGTAATTGCTGGTTGCATTTAGTTTGTTACAGTTTTAATTGGCCTCTATTAGTTAACCTTGATGAGGCTCATATTTCTACCCTCCCAGCAAATAAGACAAACTCCTTACAAAAATAACACCTCTCCATAAAAATGAGAAAATGAGATTATCATGAAATAAAAAGTGGTTTAATCCAACCTGAAAAGTGCAGCTTTTCCAATTATAGGACATGGTTGCACCTCATGGCATGAAAGACTAAACTGTGGAACTGAAGATGTATAAAACTTTCAACTAATAACAAATTAAGATGTTAAAGAACTTCATTTTTATTCCTCTCGGTTTTGTTTAAGCTCTTATTTTAACTAGCTTGGGTTTGGATGTTGCTCTATGTTAAATTGGCAGCAGAGAGTCCTTGGTTTTTACCCATAACTTGGCCTCTTCTTTTTCTCGTGATGATGTTTAATTGGCCTTAGCCTTCAATCTAATAAGGATTTTTTGTTGGTCAGAGTTATTGGGTACTTGCATTCTGTTATGTTGCATTTGCAGTCACAAAGGAAAGAGTTATTGGGTACTTGCATTCTGTTATGCTTCAATCACTCTAGTTTCTTGCAATTGCAGTCACAAAGGAAGAATTATTGAATCAGAGGAAAGAGCAAAGCAGGGGTCAAGGAGCCGCAGCCCCAGGAGAAGGTATGTCATGTGCTGTTTTAGTGGCTGCTGATTTTTGTTCTGAGAATTTTGGAAGTTGAAAGCACCAATTTCAAATTGTTTTTCGTTGTGATAATAGAAGTTGGGCAGTGATGTTTCAGTTACACGCGATTTGTGTTAATTTCTGTCTCTATGTTCCAGATGGACACATTTTATAGCTGAAACCATCTCTGATCTTTGGAAATTTCACTGCTTAATTGAATGCATTCATTTTTGCAGCATTTTGTATAGTATTAATTAAGGTAGCCTCAGCGTGGCACCATGCTTATAGTTGACTTCACCTGATTCCTCTGCTGTTACTTTTGATGAAAGAATTAATCTTTTTATGCTAATTTTGGACCTGCTTTGGTTAATGTCTTATTCCTCAACCATCAGTATGAATGAAATAGACTGTAGATACAGACCAGCATGATTGGCACCATTCTTATGTATTCATTAATGCCTGAATATTTGCAGGCATCGTGATGATCACAGATCCAGCAGAGACAGGGATTACAGGAATTTTGATTGCACACTGTTTTCATATTTTAGATAGGATTTCTAGTTTTTGATTTCGGCGAACTCTTCCAGCCACTCCAGCTCCGGCGAACTCTTCCAGCCACTGCAGAACTCTTCCATCTTGCTGTAAGTTTGTTTTCTCTGAATTCGTGATTCGTTTTTGGCTTATTTAATTTGAATGCTTGTTCATGTTCGATTTTTTACAATTAATTTTTAGGTTGTCTTTAGCTTATCATTTGAAAAATGTTGATGAGTTTGGTTCTAGGGTCACAATTCTTTAATTTAGTATGTGATAATTTGCAGAACGTAGTTATGGATCGTAGTTGGATGAGAGCTAATCGATTAAGTGATGAGTTTGATAATGGAGTGGTTGAATTTCTAGAATTTGCTGAAAAGAATCTTCCGAACAATACTCTAGTACTCCTTTGTTCATTACACAATGATCTTCATTCACCAATGAAGGATATTGTTACAAAGTAAGTGTATATTTTATGTCGCTTTTGTTATATATTATTATGTCCTATTACACTGAAATGTTTAATTTTCTTTGATGATTGTTTTCAATTTTTTTGATATAGAGCTATGGAGGTTTATCAAATGGCCCAGGGTAAAAGAATAAAGCCTCAATGGCTTCATCCCAAAGTAAGTGTTGTTGTTGTTTATGCGTCTTTAATATGTAAAGTCACGATATATATTCAGTGTATAAAAATTGAATTCATTTGTAGGCAAGGTTGCAGCCTAATGGGAATGATTGTGGATATTATGTGATGAAGAATATGCTTGACATTGTATCTGCTAATATTACTAAGTCTTGGATTGAGGTATTCTAATTTTATGAGAAGTTAAATGTTTGTCTCCTGTTGAGTTCTTCATCAAAATGTTACAAAACATGTATTTTAACCCATTGTACAAATTGCAGGTATTCAATGATCCAACAGAATTAACAGAACAAGAGTTATATGATTTGCGAAACAGTTGGGCAACTTGTTTTCTTGACTTGCTTAAACCTTAGAATTTATCAGGTATGTATTTAAAGTTTGTGCCTAAACTGTCTGAATTCCCTTTATTGGCTCATGCTTTATCCCTTGTAGAGTGGTTAAAGGTCTAAATTCTGAGATCAATAGATTTGGGACTGTGGTATTTATTTTGTCATATATGTATTCATAAGTACCCTCTAATTTTACCTCACACTACTACTAGTTCCTGTTTATGCACTTTTCTGTGACTTTATTTACCAAGGGTTTATCACTGATGTGCTGCTTAGTTGATTAAAGTTAGAATCTGTGAATCATGTAACATTTTTAACAATTTATTGTTGATATATGCTAATGTGCTGCGTTAGTTGATTAAAGCTTTTCCACTGTTTTGCAAGTGAAATATTCCAGATTGATGCTGCTAATGCTTGTTTCTGCGCTTGGACATCCTATGATTGGTGCTGCTAATGTGAAATTTGGTTTCTGCTATACCACTGCCATATCACCACTAGTTTTTCAAGCTGAAGGGAATTTCAATTCTTCTTGTGGGTAGCTTGTTATAGTCAATGGGATACTCAAGTCTTTAATTTTCTGCACTTGTTACTGATGTAGATGTTTTCACATCTTTTTATTTCTTGTGCTTTTGTGCATTTGTCTCTGCACCTTTTTAGTCTAGTTTTTGATTCACTTAGTCTTTGTTTTGGCTATGCTACTCGTTGTTTAGCTGAAATACTAATTAAACCTTTAGTGATACCAAACTCTAATATTAGTTTGCTACCCTTCACTTCATTTCTTCATCATTTTTTTAGCACTTTGCTGATCTATTTATATTTGGTCATTTCTTTAGCACTTTGCTGATCTATTTATATTTGGCAATGTTGTTGATATTCAGCTAAAATTTCTGTAAAAAAACCGCAAAAAAATAGAAAAAAAATATCTCACAACGGTTAGAAAGCTGATGTAAATATGGAAAAAAAAAATTGAGACTTTTCACATCGGATATTTTTTCTAAACCGTTGTGAAATCTATACATTTCACAACGGTTATTTACTCCCAAGCGTTGTGAAAACATGACTTTTCACATCGGTTATGTGTCGCGACCGATGTATACCCGATGTGAAAAGGTGGGGACATACCACATCACCTTTACCCACATCGGTTTTCCAACCGATGTGAAAAGTACTTTTCAACCGATGTGAAAAGTCCTTTTCGTAGTAGTGCTTCTATGTCTTTCTGTGCTCAAAGTTTTGAGCTTTTTGTAAAACTGTCCAAATAAGCTGATTTCAGTGTCTAAACTTATTCCCTGCATGCTCCTGAGCGTGTTCTGCGGATTATATTTTGTCAGATGTCGACGAAATGCCGCCGGAATCAATCTTTGCATCAAATACCCATTTTTAGGCAAAGTCGCAACCTTTAAGCTGAAAACTATCGACTTGGCTTAGTGCTAGTAGGATTAGTCGTCATAAAAGTCGTTGTTGATGTCCCCATCCAATTTGTTTTTCAAAAATCCAATTTTGAAATTCTGAGCTGAAAATAATGACCAAACTACCCCTATATCAGTTTTCGATCCGAAAATTTTTCCGAGTTTAGATTCGCCTTAGTTACGGCGTATGATAACCTAGGAACCAAGTTTGATCGAAGAAAAATCGACCCTCCCAATTAGGGAAAGTGGCCGAGAGCTATACCAAGGGGGGGAGGAAATCCGACTTTTTCGAAAACTTGTCTTAACGCGTTAGATTGTCGTACCACGGAGGTTGTAATGTACCGTGTAATCCTAGGACTTATTGTAACACCCCGATTTCGGTGGCGTCACTTTAGTAACCAAAATAAACTTAATGCGGAAAAACGTGAATATTTTTTTTTTGATAATAACTAAGACAAGACTGAATTAAATAAAACCCAAATGCTAAAAGGTAATAAAACTAATATACAATATATAAACAGCCCCCGCTGTAAGTAACAACCTCGTCACGAGTAACCTCCAGTGACGGAAAGAAAACTGTAACGCCCGTAGGCAATAAGTACAAACCAAATAAAAAGGTGAAGTGTCCGCAACACCATCCCTAAAAACTGAGAATAAGTCAGCCCAGATGGCCTAAAACAAGACCTCCTAAGTCCAACCAACTCCCTGTGATTCCCGTAAAGAAACCACACAAAAAGCTATAGGTGGGAAACTACCCTGTTCCCAAAGGAACAAATGATGTTCAGAGCTAGGACTCTACTCCTACACTAATCCCATCTCGAGGAGCTCACACTAACACTCAATCCTACATGCTAGCATGATCGTCGTCCGAATTCGAAATCCAGAACGACCTAGTCTACATACACCATCCGTCCTCCTCTCGCAACCGCGATACGCTCCAGTTCCTGCATCTCAACCCTAGTTCCTCCCGAAGGATGAACCATCATGAATCAGCCCGCCAAAGACATCTGACAAAGGGCGTTTGTTCGCCAAAGCACACACAGAAGACGCGAGGGTCAACTCCAAAGAATTATATAAATAATACCACCAATAGATACCATTAAAAGATTAGCCACTTAGGCTTATAACTAGGGATAACATCCTAGGGTTGCATTATTCCACAAAGAATATAACGACAGTAAAACACAGTTAACATGCATAAAGTAGAACTAACAAGTATCAAACACACTCATCAACTAAGTCAGTATGCATGTCGCATGAAATGATATGCAGGTTAACCCAGTCAACCAATATGCAATCCGGAACGGATGGACATCAAACGGATCAGCCCTAACACCAGCCACGGTGGGACCATTTCGGCCCGCGTGCCTCTTACACCACACAAAGGTAGTCAGATCAGCAGTAAACCCGTAGATCTGCCATTTCGGTCTGCTACTAAGAGTCACCTAGCAGCGCTCTTACGCGGAAATCCTGGTCTTATAACCAATTTTGGAATCCGCCGTAGTCCGGTATCTCGCCGTGTTTAAACCACTTAATGAGTGCATGCAATGCAGTGATTAGCCAAACAACGTCTCCGACCTCACTCGACACGTCGCCACGTGTTCTAGCTAAATTAATGTCTCTAAAAGCTTACCCTAAGGTAAAGTCGATTCTGCGACAAAATACAATAATCATAAAATGAGTGCAACCACTCACGATGACTCTTCGGGTCATCAATGCTCTCACGAAGTCTCACGCTTCAGTGAAGTTTCATGCTCTCACAAGGTCTCACGCCTCAGTGGAGTTCCATGCTTTCCACAAGGTCTCACGCCTCAGTGGAGTATCCCGCATTCACAAGGTCTCACGCCTCAGTGAAGCTTCATGCTGTTCACGAGGTCTCACGCCTCAGTGAAGATCCATGCTTTCCACAAGGTCTCACGCCTCAGTGGAGTATCACGCATTCACAAGGTCTCACGCCTCAGTGAAGCTTCTCGGCTCATCCCTTGGATGGCTAACAAACTGCTCAACGAGCGAAGGAGTACCAACATACTCAGAACTTACCAAACTCCTCAACACTTAGATCCGACGACACTTCTCGTTTTCCAAAAACTAAGGTTTGCATCCGAAGCTTCCTTTCGAGTTTATTATCTTTATTTAAAGATTTAGAGGTTGTTTAATGTCTTATGAGTTTTCTTTTCAAAATAATATCCTTTTTAGTCTTATCGAAATTCCTATAAGTTCTCGGGATCTCCTAATCCCCAAATGACTCCAGAGAATGTCTCGATCCATAAACATCATAACAAGGCCCGAATCTCATTCGTCCTATCAAACTTTCTCAAAACTCTCAAAATTAAATCGGCATGACCTGCCCGCTATTCTCACTATTCAGAAACACAGATTATAGTGCAAAAGCAGAATTAACTTATCATAATCAATCAACATGTCATAGGTCAATATCTTAAGCAATAACCACATAGCACTTAGCATATAAGGCATGCACCACACATCCTAAATTACCCACATAGCACATAGCATGTAAGTCAATCATCAAAAACATTCAGTAGATGAACCATCTACATTGTCAGCCGAAGCCTCAGAAAACATTTTTCCAATCAAACACAAACAAGTGCATAAACAGTAAACAATGTCGAACGCATTGACCCTAAGCATTAACTAGAGATTCAGTGAGAAGCCCTCACCTGCAGATTCTCCAGGGTTATCTCCTAAAGCTCCTTCACAATCAAGGCCTTGCTCAGCTGGAAATTCCTCAAAATCACCTTTAGAGCAAAACCACAGAAATACTATCAGAATCTATCGGAACTAAGCTATCAATACTTACTAAGGTTACTCGAAGTAATCTATACTCTAAGGTACGATAATCTAGCGTGAAAGACAAGTTTTCGGAAAAGGAAATTTTCCTCCTCCCCCTTAATAGGGCTCGGCCACTTTGTGCAATTATGGGGCTCGATTTTTCTTCGATCAAACTTGGTTCCTATGCTTTCATAAGCTGTAACTAAGGGTATTCTGAACTCGGAAAAATTATCGGATCAAAAACTGTCGCAGGGGTATTTTGGTCATGATTTTTAACTTAGGATTTTCAAAACTGAAATCCCAAAAATAAAATTTTGCAGGGACGTCACCAACGACGTTTATGACAACTAATCCTACTAGCACTAAGCTAAGGCGATAGTTTTCAGCCTAAAGGTTGAAGCTTTACTCCAAAAACTCCAAAAATGGGTATTTTAGGCTCAAATTGATTCCGGCGGAATTCCGGCGACATAACGGAAAATCTAATCCGGCAGAAGTGATCTTGGGCGCATATAGAAGAGGTTTAGAATCAGAAATGAAAGATTCAGGATAGTTTTGCAAAAACCCATAAACTATCAGCTCAGAAAAGTCTACAGAAAAGCTATGGAAAAAGCGATCGGAGGTAAGGATTAGCGACTATACCTCGAAACCTTGAAGTAGCAACTGATTGATCGACGATCAAGCAAACGATGAAGAAAATCTTCTCTTCTCCCTCCCTTGTAGAACTCGCGGCCTTGATGAAGAAAATGGAGGAAAATTTGAGTTTTTCTTCCTTTCTTTGCTATATATAAAGGTTGGAAATTCGCGGGAAAATGAAAGTTTCGCGAATCTGATTTTTCCGGCGTCATTCTCCGTGAATTAATAGATATGTTTTGGCAAAAGAATTCCAAAACTATAAAGAGGTCTCCTTGTATTTTTGGCAACTAATGCATAGTCGGTATAAAACTATTTTACCCGATAAGTTGCTTTTTGCATCGAATGTCGGAATAGAAAACTTCCTTCGGAAGAAAGATTGAAATCATCAAGAGAAATGGGTGTACGCGTGTAGAATGTTCATTTGAAGCTCTGAATAGATAAAGTCCCCATAGTCGGGTGATTCTAGGGTTTTGAAATACCAGGGATTCGGTTTCGGCAAACTTCCGATGATTGGAATCGGACGTTCGTAGATCCTAGAGTTTCGCCTCGAAATGATGATGATATATGGAAAAAGAGAAGTTCTAACATTTCTCTGAAGATTTTTGGAATTAACTGCCAGCGTGCCTAAAAGTGAAAACTAGCTATATAATAGGGTTTCTGACCTAGGTTTAAGTGTATAACGATCGTGCTATAACCTTTATTGACTTCGATACAAACCTCAGACTTTTCCTGAACTTTCTCCTTCATACATTTATTTCATTTACTAAACTCTTGTTCAGGTTTCCCTTCGCCATGCTTCAAACCTACTGGTGAATAAGAATTTATTCACTTGGTATAAACTGAAAAACTTGGGCCTTACACTTATTGTTTGCTGAGTTTTGACTCATTGTGTTGATTTTTGTGATTTTTGCTTAAGGTTCTTTTGAGGAGTTTCCTGGAAATCAAGGAGAGGAGCGTGAAGGAACTCGTGAGGAGGAAGCTGGAAGACCCACCGGTGAGGGCTACTCTCTGAATTACTAGATAATGCTTTAGGGGTCGACAAATTCGACTTGATTTATGTGTTATGCACTTAATTGCTAAATGTCTGAATGATTTCTGAGGCTTCGGCCGATCTTGTTGAATACTTGATGCCATGATATTGTGTGCTAAATGATTCACATGTTATGTGTTAAATGGTTAATCTAGAATGTGTTGGAATATGCTGTTTTTGGTTATGGATTGAGCTGATTTATGTTATTCCACTTATAACTGTGATTCTGAGGAGTGAGGATTGCGGGCAAGTCATGCCGAATTTTTATGAGATTTTTGAGAGAATTTGAAAGGACGAACGGAGTTCGGGCCTTGTTATATTTTAATGGATCGAGACCTTCTCAGAAATTATTTGGGATTATGGGATCCCTGAAACTCATAGGAAGTATTATAAGACTAAATGAAACCTATTTTCTCAAGGAAAATTCATAAGACACTAATTAATCTCTAAAACCCTTGAACAATAATAACAACCTTAGATAAGAGCTTAGAGCTTGAATATTAGTTTTGAAAATATGAGAAGTGTCGTCGAGTCCAAGTTTTGAGGAAACTATAAGTTTCCAAGTACATTCGTACTCTTTCGCTCGATGAGCAGTTTAATGTTTGGCTATCTAAAGTTTAGCCGGAAACTATGAGTTTCCAAGTACTTCGGTACCTTTTCTCTCGATGAGCAGTTTATTGATTGGCTATCTAAAGTTTAGCCGGGAACCATGAGTTCCAAAGTACATTCTTTCATCTCTTGATTAATTCATTTTGTCGCAGAATCGACATTTACCTTAGGGTATTCTTTTAGAGACATTAAGTTATTTAGAACACGTGGCGACGTGTCGAGTGAGGTCGGAGACGTTGTTTGGCTAATCACTTGCATTCATGCACTCATTTTGAGGTTAATACACGGCGTGATACCGGACCTCGGTGGATTCTAAAATGGTTATAAGACCCGGATTTCCATATTTAGGACACTACGGTGGTCCTTAGTAGCAGACGGAATGGCAGACCTACGGGTTCACTGCTGATCTGACTACTTTTGTGTGGTGTAAGAGACACGCGAGCAGGGAGGTACCCACCGTGGCTGGTGTTAGGGCCGTCTCGTTGATGTCCATCCTTCTTCCGGAATGCATCTTGTTAACCAGCATTGCATTTCATGCAACATACATTCTGACTTAGTTGCTGAGTGTGATTGGTACTTGTTTATCCTATTTGAGGCATGCTAATTGTTATTATGATCTTTTATATTCATTGTGATACATGCAACCCTAGGATGTTATCCCTAATCTTATAAGCCCGAGAGGCTAATAATTATTATCCTGTATATCTGGTTTTATTATTTATATAATTCTTTGGAGTTGACCCTCGCGTCTTCTGTGTGTGTTTGGGCGGACTACGCCATTGTCAGATGAGTATAGCGGATTGGTTTACGATGGTCAGCCCTTCGGGGGGGACCAGATTCGAGATGCTTGACCAGGACGACCCAGGTGCATGGGTGGTCGACCCCGTAGGCCACCGTGCGACCTACACCGGTCGGATCATGGAGGACCGTGTTGACCGTTTCGGACGTTTGACGGAGGGGGTATTGAGGAGACATATATTGAGCTTCAACTTGCCGCCCGGCGTGCATTGTGGACCCGGTTTGGGAGGACCACCACCACCACCATCATCTTCGGATGATGAGGACCCCTCTGAGGAGGTGCCAGTGGGTGGGACTTCGACGGAGTCCAGTTCGTTTACTGCTGCTGTCATCGAGGATCATGGTCCGGGCCCCGAGCCCGAGAGATCAGTGCAGGAGCGCGTCAGGGTGGATAGAGAGGGTAGGATTGTGTATGTCGACTTAGTTGTCCTGGATGCAGATTCGGACGACGACCGCGCTAGCGTGTAGGATCGAGCGCTAGTGTGGGCTCCTCAAGTTGGGATTAGTGTAGGAGTAGTGTCGTAGCTCTGACCGTCATGCTTTCAGATTTGGGACAGGGTAGTTTCCTGCCGGTAGCTTTTTGTGTGGTTTTCCTATGGAGATCACAGAGAGCTGGTTGGATTTAGGAGGTCTTTTCTTAGGCCGCTGGGCCAACTTGTTCTCAGTTTTCGAGGTATAGTGTTGCGGACACAGTATCTTACCTTGGACTGTACATATTGCCTTCGGGCGTTACTTTCTTTCTGTTACCTGTCACTGGAGGTTACTCGTGACGTGGGCTGTATGAGCGGGGCATGTATATATAGTTGTATATTAGTTTCTTTCATCTTTTGTTGAGGAGTTTATTGTTTTCTGTCTTTAGTTATATTGTCGAAAAAAAAAAAAATTCACGTTTTTCCGCTTAAGTTTTCTTTTGGTTACTAAAGTGACGCCACCGGAAATCGGGGTGTTACAGATGGGGTGGTTTGATGGGCAGTTGGTGGAAGTGATTCTGATGGTGGTTCTTGTGGTGGGTGGAGTGGCGGGGCCGCGACTAATGAAGGTAGAAGCAGGGGCCGCGACTAATGAAGGTAGAAGCAGGGGCCGCGACTAATGAAGGTAGAAGCAGGGCCAAGAGAAGAAAAGGAGAGAAAGCTTGGGTTCCTTGGGTTTGGTCCCCGCTCAGCTAGAGGAAGAAGGATCCAGATCTTTTTATATAGCCGATAGTGATGATTTTGAAGAACACCGTGTGGCTCTTCCCAATTTTTCATGTTCGTGCGCCTCTCGTGCTTGTCAGCTCGTGCCATATAGCATTACTCAAAAAAAAAAATTGAGCCTTATTGTATGCGAAAATAACATACATATTAAATCGATAATAAATTCTTGGAGTAAATTGAAAAAGAAAAGAAAAAAAAAATGAAGCATCGCATATTTATAGTGAACGAAACGGATGCAGAGAAGCTTCAAACCAATACAATATCTCCCCCACCAACCAACCACAATCCTCCACGCTCAAAACCGTCACCACCCATTCTCTCTCTTTCTCTCTCATGTGGCAACACACATAATGAATGAGTAACCGCCACTGGCAATCCTCATGCCGCTACTTTCTGACTACGACCTCCTCTGCGGCGAGGAAGCCTCCGGGATCCTCACCGTAGAGTCACCGGAATGCTCCTCCGACTTCTTCGATTTCTCTCCGCCGTCACCGTCGCCGTCGTCCACGGAGGAGGAGTCGATCGCCGTTTTCATTGAGCACGAGCGCAACTTCGTTCCTGGATTCGACTATCTCTCAAGATTCCAATCTCGCTCCCTCGATCCTGACGCAAGAGAAGAATCTGTTACATGGATTCTCAAGGTAATTATATATAAGCAAGTAAAACAAAAACAAACTCACTCGCTCGATGAACTAACTGCTCCCTGCTAAAATGCGCCTTTGCTGTTGTGTAAGTAACTGTTTTTCCGTTACGGCATTAACGGACGCTGAGGTTAACGACTTAAGAGACTTCAACCAGATTGGTGATTCATTACATGTTTGAATCAATTTAGACTTTAAAATCAATTAAGAAATTGTGTAAATATTTACAAACAAAGTGATTGTGGGATTTGCAGGTACACGCTTACTATGGGTTTGGGCCATTGACGGCGTACCTTTCCGTCAATTATATGGATCGGTTTTTGGATTCTCGCCATTTGCCGGTGAGCACTTGTTTCTAAATACGCAGGGGAAAATCGGTTGGTGATTATTATCAGCTATGATTCACCCTCATTTAATCAGCACTTTCACTTTTGGAATAATGATACGTTCACCTTTCACTTTTCCTTTATCTCATTTCAACATATTTATATTAATATTTCTGTCTGCATTTGTTGTCTAATAACAAATTATATTACTTATTTCACCAATTTCTATTCCTATTTACCTAAGGTGAAGGTGAAAATAAAATGTCCACACACTATTATTTTTCACTTTTTAACTATAAGCATGTTTGGATGTAAACAAACAAGTATTTGTGGGAGCTTTTTAAATATTTTTTAGTAGATAAGTTCTAATGTGCTCTATTTTCTTTCAATTATATCTCATATTACGTTTTTGATATTATTTTTTTACATTCCATTTACCCTTACCGTGGGGGTAGGCGTGAATGAAACTAGATTGAATTATTATTTCCAATGCTCTCATTTCATGTGCGGCGGTAATTATGTTTATCTATTCGAACGTGAAAAACTTTTAAATACTTTCACCAATAAATACTCACAATTTCTTAAGCTCTATTTGTTCTCTTTATATACGTGAGAGATTTATAGTATAATTCAATACTCGTATTTATTCTAGAAACTAGAAAGTGTGAAGAAAGTATTACTAGTATTAATTGCCTATAAAAAAAAATTACTAGTATTAATTGAGATATTAGAATCATTATTTATGATGGTGATGATGAAAATGACTTTTTCCATTTAATATTTGATAAACAGCAAACAAATGGGTGGCCTATGCAACTTATATCTGTTGCATGTTTGTCCTTAGCAGCAAAGATGGAGGAACCCCTGGTTCCCTCTCTCTTGGACCTTCAGGTATAAATTATAGTTGTATGAAAATTAACAGATATTTATGATTCAAAATTTAAAACTCCTTTTGTTGCATATCTACATGTCACAACGTCATTCATAATTATGAATAAAATTGCAGGTAGAAGGTGCCAAATACATATTTGAGCCGAGAACAATTCGTAGGATGGAGCTACTTGTATTGGATGCCTTGGATTGGAGGCTTAGATCAGTAACCCCTCTTAGCTTCCTCGGTTTCTTTGCCTTCAAGCTTGATTCTACTGGAAAGTTTACTGGATTTCTCATTTCACGGGCTACAGAAATCATCTTATCTAATATCCATGGTATAAAATTCCGTACAGATTATGTACACTTTACTTACTTTATATATATACCATTGCTTATGAAAAAAAATTTACACTTTACTTTTTAATTTACAGAAAAAATCTTGTAACTTGTAAACCAACTTTTTATTAATGGACGATAACCAAAACCAATTTGTATGACCGTTAATATCTTAATGCTAGAAATAATAGTAGTTGAGATGTTGATTAGTAGTGAAGGTATACCGTATATATGCATTGTGAGTTGCTATTGAGTTTCCTGATTGGATATTAATTTGTCCGCAGACGTTAGCTTTCTTGCTTACAGGTCATCATGTATTGCCGCCGCGGCCATACTCTCTGCATCTAATGAAATTCCTGAGTGGTCTTTTGTTAAACCTGAGCATGCTGAGTCATGGTGCCAGGGTCTAAGAAAAGTAAGCATATATATGTAGTATGGGAAAATTAAATAAGATGAAGTGTTTATGTATTTGTTTGAAATTGGCATTTATCGATCTGGTTTCCAAAGCACATGTATCTGATTATTGCAGGAAAAAATTATAGTGTGCTACAAGTTGATACAAGAGCTTATTGTGATTAACCACAGCAGCGGGAGGACCCCTAAAGTGTTGCCACAGCTTGGAGTAACAACTCGGACCCGGAGGTGGTCATGTATCTCATCACTGTCTTCGTCTTCGTCTTCCTCTTCCTCTTCATCGTCTTTCTTATTGTCCAATAAAAGAAGGAAATCAAATAACTGTTTGTGCATAGATGATGATGACAGATGAAGCTGCGAGTGAAGAGAAAAAAGAAAAATAATAAAATTTGAAGAAGGGAAGAAATAAGGTGGGCCATGCTGTCTGAAACCTCAACATTTATTTTATTGATGGAGGGTGTTAATTATTACTACTAGTAGAATACGTATATACTAGATATAATACCCGTGCGTTGCACGGGTTTATTTATACTCTTTTTTTAATATAGTATAAAAATTATTATAGTGCAACTAAATTACTAAATATTAAAAATATTTTTTTTATAAATATAATAAAAAATCGTGTTGAGACATAATCAAAATAATATTTTTGGTGTATTAAATTATTCGTACTAAAGTTCTCTATATGTAAATAATTAATATCACTTAAAATTAGTAATTAATATTTAATCATTAGAATTTAATTAATTTTAAATTTTTTGCTTGTAACCTATTCTATTGATTTGAGTTCTTTGTTTTTAAGTTTATTATTGTGATTTCAATTGCAGAGTGATTGATTTATCATATATCCGGTTGTAAACATTGATACTCAGTTAAGGGGAATATTGTCCCCAGATGTTATTATTTTTTTTAATCATAACTAATCCTTAAAAATCAATTTAATAATTTATTTATTCAATAATTCAAAAAGCTCTTAAGTGAATTTGAAATATTTTAAATCAAGTAATAAGGTTTTAATATAAGTTATAATAACACATTTTTATCCTTTTTTTTATCACCAATGAAATAATTTTAACTTTAAAAATTATAATAAGTTATCATTTTATTATCATAAAATATTATTTAGTAAATTTAAATTTATTCAAATTTTATTATAATTATTTTTCTCTGTTAAATTTCCTCAACTTATTTTTACTTCTATATAATAGATCAAAAATTATATTTAAAGAATATTTTTCAAATAATACACACATTCATATAGTAATAATAAATACCTTATAAATATTTTTTTTATTTAATTTTCAACTTTTTTTTCGACATTATATATTAAAAAATATTTTTTATAAGCAAAAAATAGTAATAAGTTTTATTTGTTATTTTCTTAAACTTTCTCAACTTATGATTAATAACTAAAATTAAAATAAACAATTTTTAAAGAATATAAACAAATTATTATTAACAATCTATTATTATCATTAATATAGAGGTAGTAAATTTCAATTACTATTATTTTTTAAAAAATTCACCTCAAGTTTTAATGAATAATTAAAATTTAAATAATTTAAATATTTAATTTTAAATAGCAGAAGTTGAAAATTTCAAATTTTAACATTTACTTTTAAATATTAGAGATTGAAAATTTTAAAAATTAAAAATTAATATAATGAATAATAATATTTTAGTTTTCAATTTTTGTATTTAATGTATTTGATACAAAATAATTTTTATATTTTTGTATTCAATTTTAGTTTACATATACATATAGATAGATATAGGTATATATATATATATATATATAGATTTTTTTTATAAGTATTTATCTAAATTATTTATTAATAAATATTATTTTATTATTAATTTTAATTTTTAAAATTTATCAAATGCAAAGCTCAAGTCAATTTTAAGTTTATGATTGTTGTTATTTAATATAAGTAGTTGAATAGTTTTTAATTATATAAGTTTTTTTAGTTTTTAATATAGTTAATATTTTTTTGTTAATTTTTAATGTATTTAATATGTAGGTATGAGAGTTTTATGGTTTAATGCATTTAATACATGCAAAAACTCAAGTCTCCTTTACATATATATATATATATAGATTGTACGTAACGGAGTTTGATTTCATGGGTTTGGAGAATTTACAATTATCACTTTTTCTTTAATGAATGGGGATGACCATTCATTAATGGATTTACGGATTCTCCAGGACGGGAAGACATTTTGGTTTTTGAAGGTACTTTTCAAGCTGACAGCCATGCTTCAACGCTCTAAGATTATATTAAGTGAGAGCAGGAAGACTTTGTGAAAGAAATTTGTTGAAATAGAGTCTGGGTGAATTTAATGTGGCTGTTCTTGTACGTGGAAAAAAGAAAGAAGTTGGGGACTTGAATTCAAAGGTTGAATTGATTATTGGTGAAAGAGATGAAACATGGTGGGGCAGTGCTCTAGAAATAGGGAAGAAAGCAGAGAGGAGTTATCCAAATATTGGGGATTTATATAAGTCACACCTTTTCTTGGCCACCATCACTCAGTGCTATGCGCTCCTTAATAGGACAAAAGAACAGAGTGATAATAAGTTGGATTTGGCTGCATTTCATGGACTTTTATGTGTTGTTTTTACGGGAGCTTTTTATTTTTTTCTCTGGCCTTTCAGCTTTGGCCTAACTATACAGGACACCATTGTTTGGTGTATACACGTGTGATGGAAACACATGTGTGTGTATATATATATTGGTTTATACTTTGAATTTGTTTATTTGTTTTCATGAGAGGAGGACCCCTTTACATAGTGGCCAAATTGGCTGTAAAAATGGGGTAAAAGGTCTTTGGGGCCTTTTCCCTGTCACTACACCACAAAAAGGATTAAGTAGTGGCTCAAAGGTAGCAATTTTCAAAAAGCCACTACCTTATCATGTTTTTTTATTTTAATAATTAGTGTGTAAGGGTTAAGGTAGTGGTTAAAAAATCAACCGCAACCTTTAGGTAGGCATGTGTAGTGGGCTAACTAACAAAACATAGATGGTGGGCTTTGGCACCAGGTAAAAAATAAACCGCTACCATAAAATCGCTACCTAAGACTGATATTTTGAAAGAAAAAAAAAACAAGTTGAAGGTTTCTCAAACAGATCGTGTCGCGCCCTAGCTGCTCCACATCTTAGACGTGCACGGTTCTTTTCACTTCCATTCTTCTTCTGCTCCGTACTCCGTCCATTCGCTCCTTGCTGTTGCCGCCGTTGTTGCACGGTTTGTGGTTGCTTCTACCGTGGTTGCTGGAAGCTTGTTTCGATCTCTGCCGTACTTCGCCTTTTGCTGTCATTCGCATTTTGCTGCTGCTGCCATCGTTGTGCCATTCATCGTTGATGTTGTCGTCTTCCATCATCGTTGTGTCATTCATTGTTGCTGCTGCCTTCTTCGCGCCCTAATCCAGGTAATTCTCCTTATTCTTACTCTTTCCACCGTTGTTAGGTTTACTAAATTGTTGCTTCTTCAATCCTTCCCAGCGTCATTATGTTTTTGTGGCCATGTTAGATAATCAAACCTGAAATAGATAGGAAATTTTGGGGTGTGATTTTTTTCTTTGGTTGGCATGTTAGATAATCATTGGCTGTAGGTGTAGGAAAGGAGCCTGGGTCATTTGGGTTGCTTCTATCAGGTGTATTTGGGAATCAAGGAACTCTGGTTTTCAAGGGTGCTTTGTTTGAGCTAGAGTGGGTTCTTGATTTGGTTTAGCATATACTAGGAACAAGAGAGCATCCATATGAACTTACATGATTGTAAGGATCATATTTTGGGTTAATATTTGGCATATTAGCCCACTGTCTTATCACCTCCATCAAAGTCTAGGAGAGTGATGCCAGGGCGTGATGGGTTTGAAGGAAATTCTTTGCAAGAGGCGGATAAGGTTGATGACAATGTTGGTAATTTTAGACAGACAGCTGGTGATAATACAGGCAAAAATGAGTCTGCGCCAATGTCTCTAGATTTTTCTATCTTTAGATTAAAACCTCCAAATAGACCAACAACTAACAGTGCTGACAGATCACATTTAAAAAGAAAGTTAGATCTAGAATTCCAGCATGACTAGTGCATATGATGAGTACTAGGGGTTTGATGCAGCTGTGACTAATTCGGCTTTGCTTCTGTATTATTTCTCATTCGTCTCTCTCAGCATCAAGCTACTATGAATGTGTAATGTCTAATTAAAGGACGAAGTACAGGGACTGCAATTTAGCTTTGTCATTGTTCATACTTCAGAGACATAAAGTAACTATCATAAGAAAAAGAAAAATTACAGTAACCATATTCTCTGAATCCCTTTGTTCTTAATTCTTGTTCTTCATGTAGAAGAGAACATGTATAAGTCCACGGAAGGCCTTTGAGTGAGGGCATCTTCTTAAGTCTTTGCTATATCTTACGCATAAAAAAGTAATGGTTGAGGAAACTGAATTTTAACATTTATTTTGTTATTGAACATGAAAGAAATTATTCTTTACACTTTTGAGTGTATAATATGTATTTTCTCACAAGGTGCTGATTGCTTTCACTGCCCGTTTCATTTGTTAGTAGGATGGTATATATGCTCCTTGTTTGTGTTGAATAGTATTTTACTTGGTCATTATATAGAGAAATGAGAGGGGAACACAGAGAAATAGTATAACAGAGAATTGAGAGAGAAAGGAATCTAATTGGTTTATCTGATTCTGAATATTAGACTAATTACCCTCAGGTGTATTTCACTTTATAAAGCTGTTGGTTTAGCTTTTGAAATTCTGTTAGAAGCAGTTAATGTTGTTAGTTAGTATGACTGTTGTTAGTATAGACAATTAGTTCTAGCTCCTGTATTTATATATGATTCACTCATGTAATCTTCTTAGAATGAAATATTGGAATCATTATCACTTATTAGATTTCTTTTCTCTGTTTAGTGTGTATTGTTCTTCAATACTGAATTATTCAGTGAAATAGTGCAAGAGTATCTCATATATAGACTAGTTACTAACTTACTAGAACTGTCTAAGCTAGCTGTTACAAATAGTTTTAAAGTGTCACCTTTACTCATTTCATTTCCTCATTGCTAATTCCTTTTTGAACACAAATGTAGAAAATACTAGTGTGTTGATTACCTTTAAGCTGGTTTGATTTGAAGAAGTCAATCTGCATAAGTTAAAGGGTGTTGATTACTTTGTTTTTTACTCTTGAATTTGCAATGACGGCCAAGGATTGGTATCATGGTATCAAATGCTTAAATTATTTCACATGGACACATGTCATGGTTTAAATTTTTGGGTGGAGAATTCATGTTCAGTCTTGGTTTTATATGTTTTCGTGGTGGATTTTCTTCCTTGATATTTTATAAGAACTTTCTGTTACTTATAATATTGTAAGTCTATGGATGATCTTGAGTATAGAAAATTCCTTGCGATCGTGTGATCAAAATATTAGAACTCAGAGTTAAGGTATCCTTGGGCTAAATACGTAGCTTCTTTAGCGGGGAATAAGTTGAGGTTTGATTAAAAAAAAAAAGGACTATACTTGAGGTTTCATTTCTCATTCGGGGAATAAGTTAAATTTTCATCATCCCAATCAACATGATCACAATACCAACAACAACATGATATCTATGAAGTTTTTTTTGTCAAATATCTATGAAGTTTCAGTTCACTATTGCACTTTAATAACAACAACATGTAGGACGTTTTTTCCCTCTTCTGTTGGATGTGTTACTGCCTTTGCTATTATTTTTTCCTGCTGCTACTGTGGCTACTGTATTGCCCTGCCCTTTGTTGGTGTTTCTCTCCCTCTAGGATGCTGGAATGGCTGATGTCCTGTGCTATTTGTTGCTGGTTCTGTTTGCCTTTCTTGCTGCCCAGCTTTTGTTTTTGTTTCCTTTGTTGTTCAATTTCTTGTGTTTATTTTTGGGTGGCATGGACCTCTTGCTACCTGCTGTGTACTCTTTGTTCTGTTTTGTTTACCTATTCAATAATATCTTCCAGTTTCATGGCTTAGCGGTGTTTATGTCATAGCCCTCTTTGCTCGTGCTTTGATAATGTTGTAATTGTATTATCACATGCATGTTGACTTGTTTGGATTCTTGTTTTATTGATGCAGGTTTATGGAGATAGTGAAGTCTTTTGAATTTTGATGAGCAAGCTATTGGAGAATTTAGTGGTCTTTTTTTTTATGGTCTTTTTTTTTTATCGTACTTACTCTTTCATGATTATATGTGTAGGCGTATACACTTAATATGTATGTTTATTTTAGCCTATTTTGTTTGGCAACCTTAAAAAATGAACTATGTCATGTTTTAATTGTATTTCATTCTAGCAAATATTATTACATGATAATCAAGATAATTGGGAACTATGTAAATTTTGGTTTGGAAAAATATTTAGCATGTTTCTTTAGCAAGCAATGCAAGATGCCTACAGAGTACATTTAAAAAAAAATAACCCAGTGGTTTGGAACTGCTGCCTTTGTTGTTAATATTTAAACAAAGACAGCGGTTACAACCGCTACTAATTATATCCAAAGGCAGCGGTTAAAACTGCTACGTTTGAAGTTCGCATGGTGTCATTTGTTGAGTATAGGTAGCGGTTCCTTTGAAAACAACCGCTGCCTTTATTGTTTAAAGGTAGCGGTTATGAACCGCTACTGTTGCACTTGCTCAATGGCTACGCCTTGCTTTTCTGCGGTTATAACCACTACCATTGCTATATTTCAACCGCTACCTTATCTATTTTTTGTACTAGTGTGTGTGCTATTGTGTATTGAATTCATAAATAATGAATATAAATTTCATATATTTCCTTGATTCATGCACATATTTTTTATCTATCATTTTTTTGTTCTACAATGCCATATTGTCCACGTTAATTCTTGACTCTTTCTTTAGATGAATCATGTGATTCATGTGGGCTCTTGATCCCAAAAGTAATTTGGAAGTTTATGTGTTCATATGCATCTCAAATATATATTCAATTTGAATTATTTGATCCACTTATGAAAAGCTCTTGTGCACTATTGGGTATTGCATGCTAGCTCATAGCATACATGATTCTCGATAAGATACTACTTTGTACGTTAGCTGTTTGTTTTTATTACTGAATGAAAAGAAACTATTAGACCCTCCCCTCCCTGGAATCTAGCTAGTGAGGCAAAACTCTGATGCGCTCGGCCCTGCGGGTTATAAATAAGCCCAATTAATCCTCAATTAATTTGCCCCATGACTAGAATCATTAGAATCAGTTTCAAATTCCAGCCTCAGGAATCTACATGACTAGAATCACGAGGATAAATTTCTAGCTACTTCAAAGAACAGGTAACTGAATGAAAATTAGATGAAAGAGAAATGAGAGTGAGAACTGAGAATGACTCAAAGCTCAGGGCGGCTAGTGCGTTTTGGTCATCGCTCTGCTATTATTCTATACCTCTTAACAAATAAATGATTCATTATGAAGTGGAACATGGCCGGCAAGAAACTAGTAACTACCTAAAGTGCTGGCTTTTACACCAATAAGAAGAAGCTTATTACTTTGAAAATCATGTTAAAACTAGTAGTTTATTACTTTGGAAGCAGGAAGAGAAAGCACAGAGCTTAAAAAGGTTACTTTAACACAGAATTTTCCTCCCTACAAACAGTAAAAAGCTTGTCAATTAGTCCCATATCGCCGACAGAAGGTATATATATCATATGCAGGCAGTAACACACACCGCCATTGGACTGTCTTAGGAGAAAGGTAACCATGCATGTTGGCTTTCTTATGAACAAGGCTACAATATGGCGACAATACAAGCTTAATTGGATTGATGATTACTAGGTTTTATTGGGTTTTGCGGGAAAGATTAAGAAAATCATGATGAATCTTCTTTGAAGAATATGATCATTCATTATTACCGGTTTTCTGGAATTGCAAGATGATAATGAATTAAAAAAAAAGGAATGTTCAAAGAACCCATAAGAAAGTTTGAGTTAAATAATTCATCATCGGATCACATTAAAGATAAGTTAGTTGGAATTTCTACATTTTATTTATTAATATATTTCCAACTCATTTATGTCAAATGTGATTGGATGATGAGTTCTTTATGAATCATTTAGACAATCCATTAAATTTTTTTTTGTTAATTAGGGTTAATTAGTGTCTTGAAATTTTAATTTTTTAATTGAAAAAGAAAAAAAAATCTGCAAGACTCATTAATTGACATGGCAAGGATCAAGGGCCACATCAGTTAGGAGATCTCCGGCGTTGACCTAACCGGCCGGAAGGATCAAAGTTACTCCCTCCGTTCCTGATCTTTTGTTGTTTTAACTTTTGGTTTAAATTCTAAAACTTTTGTTGTTTTACATATCCTATGCATTTTTTCTCAATTTATTCTATGTATACCCTCATTGAATACTATATCTCTCACCTACCACCTCTTATTTTCACCAATCAAAATCATATCAAGTTTCTTAACCAATAACTATAATTCTCATTCTTCACTTTAACTCAACATTAAATAGGGGTATTTATGTCAACAAATATATCAATGATTGCACTCTTAAACAATGTGCATAACCTTAAACAACAAAAAATTAGAAACAGAGAGAGTAATAATTTATCCAAAAATAGGGGACCAATCCCGAGACATTTACTCTAGGAAAGGCCTAAAGCCATATATATAAACAAAGGTTGAGAACAAAAAATTGGATTAAGCCTTTAAATTTTATACCGTGGCTTACGAATCAGCAGCATTGGAATCTTAATTATTAATTTTATGAATAAATTTATCATCCAACGTTTGCATGACAACTGAACAACATAACTGCTTTGCTGGCTCAACTTCCAATTCTCTTCAATTACGTCCATACACTCCTGTGTAGACCCATTTTCACCAAAATATGTCACTGCATTGATGGACCATAGTGAATGAAATTATTGTAGCTTACTAACAATTTTAGCTTATTTTTCTAATTTTCTCTTCCGGCAATTGCTCTTGGACGTGCCTTCTGTGAATAATTCATGGACCCAAGAATCAAGGACGAAAGTTAGGGAACCTGATTTTTCTCTCTATTTGGGTGTGTATATGAATTCACCCCTTAGTCATCTACATGGAGAAGAGCCATGCTCACTTTCTTACCACAGGTACTGTACTATACCAGCTTTTTATAAGGGGTCTTTCTTACCACAGGTACTGTACTATTCCTGCTTTTTATAAGGGGTCTGGGTAGAAGTAGTGATGCCTGAACAATGAGAACTTGAAAACCAACCAATACTTTTAGGGCCAGTTTGTGGACTGGGTGAGACCTCAGAGTCCCTCGCCCAGGGATGTTCGCCCCAAGGCGACGCACAAAGTCAGGGTTTGGGCCTCCTCCGAGAGGCCCAACCCCTAGCTTATAAATAGGGGGCGGTTATCAATTGTAAGAGACTCTTAGCTCATTTCATGAATAACAAACTCAAGATTCAGTTCCACACTCTCTCTAAGCGGTTACACGCTCTCTCTCTCTAGATTCTCTCATTGCAATCCTCTCACTCTAGGTACTATACCTTCTTTCTATGTTCTTGGCCCGAAAAATTGGCGTCGTCTGTGGGGAACGGTAGATTTCGATTCCCCGACAACGTGGATTGCTTGTTTGGGTTGAGAGAAGTTCGGAATTCTGTGCAATTTCCTCTGATTTTCGTGATTTCCTGTGAAATCCGATGGAGACTCGTCGTCGCCGACGCAGCGAAACGTTGGAGCAGAGGCGCGGTTCACCACCGCGTCGTGTGAGGGGAACGCCGCGTCGTGAGGAGGTTCGTCGCGAGCAACCTAAGCAAACGACTCCTCCTCTGCCTCCGCCGCCTCCTCCTCCTCCCTCTCTGACACCTCCATTACCTACTCCATCGTCCTCACCTTCGCAGCAAGGATCTCCAGCACACTCGCCGGAAGCTTCAGGAGGTAGATCGCCATTACCTCAAGCTCTGATCACTCACAGAGACTGGAGACGTTTGATCTGCAACATTGACAACATACGACACCGGAATGACTACTTGCAAGAGCAGTTGGACTACTATCGCCTTGAGCAACAGGACGTGGGAGAACGGGAAGCGGAGGCTCACTACTACAGAAATGACATTTTGCCACGGTTATAGGCGGAACCGTGGCAAAAGCTCAATTGCCACGGTTATAAGCGGAACTGTGGTAATATGGTATAATATTTTATTATTTTTTTTGAGGGATCGTGACAATAGAAATTTTCTCTAATTTTTTTGAGAAGAAAACCCTAAAGCTGTGCAAACCCTCTCCCTCCCACGCTCTATCCCACTCTCCACACTCCATCAACCTGCCGACGAAGCTCCAATCTGTTCCCGTCCCTCTCTCGTTTCCCTGTCCTTCCCCCCCACTCTTCATCGACCTGTCCCTCTCTCCCCCACTAGCGAATTTAGTGCGGATAATTCTGAGACAGAGCGAGCCGCAAAGGAAGCTTCGTGGAGAAAGGAGGAGGCTGCAACTGCGGCTGAGCGAGCGGCAGTTGAACGCATGTTGACGAAGAGGCGAGAGAAGGACGGAACATAAACCTATTTTTGATTTTAAGCTCCGATCTATTCTGTTCACGGCATTCACCTAGGGTTGCAGTCCCTCTCGACGCTTGGGCCTTCTCTTCCATCGAAGTCGCACCACACCTTGCAACTTCGTCACCCACTCCGACAAAGTCTTCGTTCTCCGTCCAAGTCGCTGTTCTCTATCAGTCGTTTTCCATCGCTAGGGTTCTCTGTCACGCTCTCTCTGCCGTGTCGTTACCGTCCTTCATCGATTGTTGACTCATTTTAGGTATGCATCTTCTTACTCTATCTCTATATCTAACGCTTAGATGTTCTGTTTCTTTATATGTTTATCAGTAGTTTTGTTATTTTGTTTTTCTTAGCCTGCACCACTTACCTCACTGTTAATGTTGGAAATACTGAACCGTAAGATTGCATAGAGAAGTATGAGTTTTGGGTTTAGTCTTTAATTGGTGTTTGCAGTTCGTGTCTGTAAATATAACTAACCTTCAGCAATTCAGAAATGGAACAGATGACGGAGAGAATTGCTATTGGGGGAGGATATGTTTGGTGGAGGAAAGGGTGTTTCATCAGCTCTGGGACTGTCAAATGCATTCCCAAACCTTGCTGGTATGTTGACTTTTTACTTTCTTTATATGCTGCTTGAATCATGATGGATAAACATTATGATGTTACTTCCATTTTCATGAGCTCTTGATAGAAGAAATGTTTCAAATAGCTCTTGTCAGTTTCTCATTGTTTTCTTGCTGAGAATGCAACTGTTGTTTTTGGTGAACAAAAGCGCCTTGAGTCGATGCTGCCCGAGAGGAGAGCCAGATGGAGAAAGGAAATTGATTGGCTTCTATTAGTGAAAAATTATGTTGTTGAGATGGTCCTACTAAACAAAAATCAAAAGATGGATCCAGCATGGAGGTAACCCTCCTCACTCACCCTATTTTTCCTATGTTCCTTATTGTCCTTATGATAGTTGTTATATGATTGATCCTCATCTTTGAATGAATAGATTATGACAACGCGACAGCGAACAGATCTCCATATGAATATCCCTGCCTTAAGAAAGCTTGACAACATGCTTATTGTAAGATCACTAACCAAAATGATCATTATTTTTCTATAGATAAGTCTCAATAGGTTGTTAGCTCTTAAAAAAACTTGCTGATGATGAGCAGGATTGTCCAGATAACTTCAAAGACCAGAATGAGTTCTACTATGTATCACAAGATGCAGATGATGCAAATAAAGATAGTTCAAAGAGAAAAAATGACGACAAGTGGTCTTACACCTAAGGTTCCTACAGAGGGTTCATCTGATGTGGTGATGGCCATAAATGCACAGACCCTATCGGAGATGGAGATCCCTGAAAGCTATATTGAATCCCTACCCAAGGTATGTAAAAAAGAACTAGTATCTACATATAAGTTTTCTTGATTAAAATTTTCATATCTTTTCACATTATAAATTTTGGTCTTTTTACTTCTTTTACAGAATGGTGCGTTAATTATGACCAGAAAGACAAGAGCCAAAAAAGTGTTTCTTCAATGACTTGTAGAGGAGTGATTCCTATGTGATTTGATTACAGAATGGTGCGTTAATTATGACCAGATAGACAAGAACCAAAAAAGTGTTTCTTCAATGACTTGTAATCGAAAAACTTTCAAGGAGCTTTCTGAATTCTGAAGTGTTTGAGTTTCACATGATCATGTTTAATCTGTCCTTAAATCCTAAGAAATCAAAGAGAAAGATAGCAGATAGGTCTTGATTAGGACAATTATTCTACTGAGTCTGTCTAATATGTTGGCAATGCATGCTATTTACCCCTGGAAAAGCTGATCTAGCTTAATGAAGATTTAAAGAACAGACGTATGTTGTACTAACACGAGCTGAAGTTTGTTTTTCTCTTTCAGAGAATATCTCAGGTTTTCTAAAGTTCATTTGACTAAGGGAGCACACGCACACACTTCTGCAATATAGTATAAATAGGGGTAGGTGGGTATATTTAATAAACTTTAGAGATCATTTTATCAGGTGGTGATATTGGCTGCCGAACTCAGGTTTGGTTTGTTTTGATTATGCTTAAATGTCATTTTGGATAGGTTTTGATAATATGCATGTTATTTGTTATTAAGAGCATGTACATGTTTTCGTTTTCTTGATAGTGAAAGTATGCTGGTAACTCATTAAAACTAAGATATGACCAACAAAATTAGAACTGATATCACAGTTTGATCTGTTGTTTCAAATTTGCGATGATATTTATAAAAATAAGGTGATTCATACTGTGAGACCCAAGTTTTTAAGCTTAGAATAAATCGATAAAATTTCTATTCATGATTAGTTTCGATGTAACGTGAAGGAAAACTGAACAAGTGTTCATCAAATGGAATAAATTTATGAAGGAGATAGTTCAGTAAAAGGTTAAGGTTAACATTATAATCGATATAAGTTATAGCGCAAGTAGTATTCGCTTATACCTAGGACAAGAGCGTTAGTAAACAACTAATTTGCCCTTAAAGACACGATATAAACTAATTCCAAAAATCTTCAGAGAAATGTTAGAACTTCTCTTAATCATTTTCATGACAAGCGTTTCGATACGAAACCCTGGAATGTACGAACGCCCGATTCTAGATCTCGGAGGTTTGCCGAAACTAAATCCCTGATAGCTCGAGAAACTTAAAATAAACGGTCGATGAAGACTTTTTCTATTCGGAGCTTCAAACGAAGATTCCACACGTGTTCACCTATTTCTTTCGAGGTTTCTAATCTTTCTTCAGAAAGAAGTTTTCTCATCCGACATCAACTGCAAAAAGTAGTTTTTCGGGTAAAATAGATTTACACCGATTTTGAATCGTTTGCCTTAATTCCAAGAAACCTATTTTGAGTTCTGGAATTCTGTCGCCAGAACCTATCTTAGAATTCATAGAGGAATGCACAGGAAAAATGAGAATCGCGAAATTTTCATTTTCCCGCATTTTCCATCAACTATAATAGCTTGAAAAAATATCAAAAATTTCTCATCACCATTGCCATCAAACCCGCGAGCTTGAGAGGAGAAGGGGAGGAAGAGATTTTCGCTGTTTCTTGCCTGATCGTTGCACCGACAGTTGCTACTCGAAGACATCGAGGTATAGATGCTATTCCTTACTTCTGATCGTCAATTCTATCGTTTTTCTCTATGTCTTTCTGTGCTCAATGTTTCGAGCTTTTTGTAAAATTGTCCAAATAACTTGATTTCTCTGTCTAAACTTATTCCCTGCATGCCCAAGAGCATGTTTAGCAGATTACATTTCGCCGAATCTCGCCGAATTGCCGCCGAGTTTCAATTCTGCTCAAAAACCCATTTTCTGACCAAAGCTTCGCCCTTTAGACTTAAAACTCTCGACTGAGCTTAGCGCCAGTAGGATTAGTTGTCATAAACGTTGTTGGTGACGTCCCCATCTAATTTGTTTTTCAAAATTCCAATTTTGAAATTCCGAGCTAAAAACACTGACCAAAATACCCCTGTGTCAGTTTTCGATCCGATAATTTTTCCGAGCTTTAATTCGCCTTAGTTACGACTAATGATAACCTAGGAATCAAGTTTGATCGAAGAAAAAGCGCCGAACACAATTGCATGTGTGTGGCAGAGAGCACCCTTAAGGGGGGAGGAAAATTTCTCTTTTTCGAAAACTCGTCTTATCGCGTTGGATTATCGTACTTCGGAGTTTATAATGCTTCGTGTAACCTTAGTAATTATTGTTTGCTGAGTTTTTGACTGGTCGTGATTGAATTCTGTGATTTCGCTCTAAGGTTCGTTTGAGGAATTCCGTGGAGCGGAAGGAGGAGATTGTGAAGGAACGCTGCAGGAACGCTGCAGGATCGCACTGGAGGAGCTACATGTGAGGGCTACTCACTGAATACTAGATAATGCTTTAGGTGTCGACGAATTCGACTTGATTTATTGTTTATACACTTGATTGTGATTGACTGGGAAATGTTTTCTGAGGCTTCGGCTGACAATGATGTTTATTTATCGCTGGATTTGTTTTTGATATTGATTCACATGCTATGTGATAAATGGTTAATCTAGGATGTGTCGATATTGATTTCCATGCTATGTGCTAAATGGTTAATCTAGGATGTGTTGATAAATGTGCCATGACTTTTGGATTGTGCTAATTTGATTATGCAATTACACATATATCTGTTGTACGTCAGAGAGAGGATAACGGGCAGTTATGCCAAATTCATCATGAGATTTTGGGAAAGTTTGACGGGAAGAACGGAGGTTCGGGCCTTGTTATTGTTTTAGTGGATCGAGACCTTCTCTGGGAATTACTTGGGATCATGGGATCTTTTAAACTCATAAGATTAGAGACAAACCTAAATGGAAACTATTTTACAAGGAAAACTCATAAGACACTAAACAACCTCTGAACCTTTTAAATAATGATAACAATGTTAAATGAAAGCTTAGGGCTTGGATATTAGTTTTGGAAAAAAATGATAAGTGTCGTCGAATCCAAGTTTCGGGGAAACTAATAAGTTTCTGAGTATGTTGATACTCTTTTGCTCGATGAGCAGTTTTATTGTTTGGCTATCTAAAAGATAAGCCGTGAAATTAATAAGTTTCTGAGTACGTTGATGCTCTTTTGCTCGATGAGCAGTTTATTTGTTTGGCTATCTAAAGGATAAGTCGGGGAACTATAAGTCCCAAGTACATTGGTATTCTTTGCTCGCTGAGCAGTTTTTGACCATCAGAATTAGATGAGTTGGATGACTCGAGAAGTCATCACGAGTGATTGCACTCTTTTTATAATTAATTGTCTTTGGTCGCAGAATCGACATTTACCTTAGGGTATTCTTTTTAGTGACAATAAGTTAGCTAGAACACGTGAAGAGTGAGGTCGGAGACGTTGTTTGGCTAATCACGTTGCATTCATTCACACATTTTGAGGTTTATACACGGTGGGATGCCGGACCTCGGTGGATTCCAAAATGGTCATAAGACCCGAATTTCCACATAAGAACACTGCGGTGATTCTTAGTAGCAGACGGAAATGGTAGGCCTGCGGGTATACTGCTGATCTGACTACATTTTGTTTGGTATAAGAGACACCCGAGCGGAAATGGTCCCACTGTGGCCGGTGCTAGGATTGACTCGTTGGTGCCCATCCTTCCGGATTGCATCTTGTTCCTCGTCATATCATTCATGCACCATGCATACTGACTTAGTTGCCGATATATGTTATTTGTCAGTAATTATCATTTACATTCAATTGGAAGATATACAATTTATAATGTTGTCATAAACTTCTAAGCCTAAGTAGCTATCCCTTAAACTTTATCTACTGGGTGTATTACTTATGTAATTCTTTGAGTTGACCCTCGCGCCTTCTGTTTGTGTTTTGGCGGACTACGCCCATTGTCAGATGTCCATGGCGGATTGGTTTACGATGGTCCACCCTTCGAGGGGGGGGGGACTAGGTTTGAGATGCTTGATCAGGAGATCCCCGGCTCATGGGCGGGCGACCTCGCTGGCCACAAAGCAATTTACTCGGGGAGAATAATGGAAGATCGTGTCGACAGTCTGTGACACTTGAGGAAGGGAGTTTTGAGGCGTTACACTGTTAGCTTTAACCTGCCACCCGGCGTGCACTGTGGACCCGGTGTAGGAGCACCACCACCACCGTCGTCTTTTGACGACGAGGACCCCTCGGAGGAGGAGCTTGTGGGAGGGACTTCATCGGACTCTAGCTCACCTACTGTTGCTGTTACTGATGACTTTGGATCGGGTTCCGGACCCGCGAGACCAGCTCAGGAGCATGTTGCAGTAGCGAGAGGGGGGATGGTTGCAGACATTGACCTAGTCGTCCTGGATTCTGATTCGGACGATGATCATGCCAGCATGTAGTTGTGAGTGCTGGGGTGTACTCCTCTGGACAGGATTAGGGTAGGAGTAGCGTTATAGCTCTGGTCGTCATGTTCATATTTTGGGGCAGGGTAGGTCCCCGACCGTTAGCTTTTGGTGTGGTTTTCTTTATGGAAATCACAGAGAGTTGGTCGGACTAGGAGGTCTTGTTTAGGCCGTTTTGGGCTGACCTACTTTCTTTTTGGAGGACTGTATTACGAACACTTGACCTTTCACTTTGTTTTGTACATATTGCCCACGGGCACTACTTTCGGTTACTTCCCGTCACTGGAGGATACTCGTGACGTGGTTCACTACTTACAACGGGGGCTGTAAATATATTGTACATTAGTTATGTTTATCTTTCGCTGTAGAGTCTTTATTTCGACAAGTCTTTAATTTTATTATTTAAACAAATCAAAAAAAAAATATTCACGTTTTTCCGCTTTATTTTCTTTTTGGTTACTAAAGTGACGCCACCGAAATCGGGGTGTTACACATACCCTTTTCGTGATCTGATTTCGGATTTGAATTTCAAAGGCATGATGTGTGTAAGTTGCAGGTAAATGTTTATATACAGCAGAGCTGTGTGTTGTCAAGCAGTGTTTAGTTTCTTCAAACTCCATATTTGTCTTCTGTTGTTCTAGCACCTGCCTTCTTCAAACTCTCATGAAGGTGCTTCCCTTTCTTTCCTAATCAAATATTCTTATTTATTTAGAATGCTAAATGTGAGTTGTTCTAATTTTTGGTTTAATGATTGAATGATTTACATGATTATTATTGTGGGTAAAGCCCTACAATGGAAAGAGTTAGGAAAAGAAGACATGATACGGTGATAGTCATAGATACATGTACTATTCTTTCCTTTATAGTGCTTCACAACTTCATATGAGTTGATGTAGATGTGCATCTTGAAGGTATGAAAAACGATAGAAAGAGGGGGTTTGAATAGCGTTTTAAAACTAAAAACTCGACCCACTTGAGATTTAAATAAATCTCTTCAACCACCAAGGATAAAAGTGCTGACATAAAGGTTAAGGAAAGCACACAAATGATTTTATCTTGGTTCACTTGATAAATCCCTCAAGCTAATCCAGTCCACCCGTTAAGGTGATTTCTTCCTTCTTAGAATGAAGGCAATCCACTAATCAGAGTTTGGTACAACTGCACTTGCTACCTGCAAAGTGACTAACAATACACTGACTTAGCTATCACTAAGATTCACTCTCTTAGTCTTCTCTAGGATCCGATCAACCTTGATCTCTTAAAGGAAAATCAAACAACTGTTTGAAGGTTTTGGTTCACAAAGAAATGCTTCTTAGAAAGCTAATAGTAAACACAATTAATACAATATGAAGAAAGATTGCTAAGAGAATATTTGAATATTGCTTGCGCGTGAACAAGTTTCTTAGGAAGCATCTTTCAATCTTCAGCCTCTTTATATACTCCAAGGATTAGGGTTTGGACGTTGCATGGAGATGCTACCGTTGAAGGGCAGATCTGGGATTTCCAAGTTCTGCTGTGGCTGAATCAGTTAGGTAAGGTCGTCAGGAATGGTACAATTGCTTTTGTACTTTGGATAGTGACATGACCTTTATCCTTGTTGACTTTTGATCAGAGTGATGCTTCATCTTGGAACTTGTGAAGCTTGGTGATCAGAGTCAGAGGGGAGCTTGGATCCTTTGACCTTTGTACCTTCTGCTTCTGAACTCAGAGGAAAAGTACTTGGTCTTCAGAGTCAGCTTACTCTTGGACTTGAGAATCTTCACTACTCAGCTTCTGACTTTCAGAGCTTCTGGACCTTCAGAGCTTCTGATCCTTCAGAGCTTCTGATCCTTCAGTGTGTCTGATTCTTCAGAGCTTCTGATCCTTCAGAACTTCTGATCCTTCAGAGCTTCTAGTGAGCTGAATCCATACTGAGCTTTATGATCTTCAGATCTTCTGAAGCTTGATCTACTGTTCAGATTGAACATAGTACGTGCGAAAGCGATGCAGAGGTTACTCTTTGAGCATTGTGCTTCTGAATTATGTGAAATAGGACCAGAGTCATGGCCTGTCATTAGAACACTCAGAAAACAACGTTAGAGTACCATAATTGTTCATACATAATAGTTAACATGTAGTCATCAAAACATAGAGTTGTACTACTAGATCAAAACTTGATCTTACACATCTTGTAATTGAAAAAGTTTTCTAGTACTTCTTTTCATTTGCCTATTGTTTTTTGAACTTCTTTTTGCTAGTGGAGAGTGCATCTTGGCCCCAAGGTCTAGAATCTCAAATAAATCATGGTTTTCTTAAACTTAAATTGACCCGATTTGCCATGTCATCATATCCATATATTTATCTTATTTGAGTGCATCTTGTTTGCTGAATTTATAGGTAAACACCATAGAAAAGGAAAGATCTTTGATGATCATTAGGTTTAAAATATTTGACAAATGTGTGGTTTACTTGATTCTTAATTGATTTTAAAAATCAAAGTTGTATTTTCCTCTTGAAGCATTTTGGTGAAGGTTGATGCATGTAGCTGACCCGGCCTAGTGGGAAAAGGCTAGATTTGTAATGATAATGATTTTGTTAATGGGCTGAATAAATTATATAGTTAAGAGGGAACTAATAGAGATAGTGGTTGAGTAAAATGAATTGCAAATATTTGAAATTTTAACTGTCTTACTTTTTCAGGCTAGGCTATGGAAGGACTACAAATTTTTAATGGTCTGGAGTGTGAGATAGCTTGCAGTTCTTCGAAGGTATTGAATATCAATTGTTACTTCTACATATTTTGTCAATATATGTCTTTATTCACTTTAACTGAGTAATTCTTCTTGTTAAGAGGCAAAGTTATCAGTTAGATGTAGATTATTTAGAGTGTATGAGTTTGACCTCTAGCAGGGCATCCCATTTTAGTATCTCAATCTCTTTCTCATATCTCTATGTCCTTTACTTCTTTTTTTCTATCTTTGTAGTTATTTTGCACATCTTGCTGATTATGCATTTGATTAAAGTAATTATGTTGGATTGTGTTTTTGAACTGCCAGTCCTTACATTTTCTTAACGAGACCTTTTGCATGTTGTAAGGTGTCATATGTTTTCGATACCGACAATGTCTTATATCAAATGAGAAGTAAAAGAAAGGTAGCAAAGTCTTCGAATATTAGTCCAAGCAGAGCTCCACGGTTCCATGGCACATAATAATATGTAAATAGACGTAATTAGTGAGTTAGATGACATATTTTCAATTCATTTTTGTCACTAGTGTATTATTTTTCATTTCCTTTAGCTGCTACATTGTTGAGGTTACTTTTAATGAAATTTGGTGGCTGCAATTAGTCTCAGTTACTTTTTATGAAAGTTGGTGGCTGCAATTAGTCTAACTTACATTTTATGAAATTTTGTGGCTGCAATTATAGCTGCAATTGGGTAGTTGACTATGTGGCCTCTATTGCAACGGTTATGTAACCGTGGCAATATGTGGCCTCTATTGCCATGGTTACCAACTACGACCCGTGGTTACAGGCGAAGCAATTGCCATGGGTCACCCTTGAATCGTGGCAATTGAGCAATTGCCACGCAAGTTATCGCCACGGTTAAACCGTGGCGAAAGGGCGTGCGAAACCGTGGCAAAAAGCCTTTTCCGTAGTAGTGGCTGTAGCAGAGTTTGAGTCATTCTTAGCGGCGGTAATGGAGGTAGCAATTCCTAACATCGTGAAGAATCTCGTTCCGGAGACGTACAACGGAAAGACAGATTCGAAGGATCATCAACTCTACTTCAACACAAAGATGGTGATAAGTGCAGCTTCTGATGCGGTGAAGTGCAGGATGTTCCCGTCAACGTTCAGAGGCACGACGATGGCTTGGTTCACGACTTTGCCTCGCGGTTCTATCATGAACTTCTGCGTTTTCTCGTCGAAGTTCCTTGTTCAGTTCTCCGCAAGCAAGATTAAGCAGGTTACGATTGATAATCTGTATAATGTTCGCCAGTTAGAAGGAGAAACTTTGAAGCACTATGTGAGGCGGTACAGTGTAGCATCTGTCAAGATCGAGGAGTGGGAGTCGCAAGCATCTGCTGCCGGGGAGGCTGAACAACAAGCTAAGTGGGAAGCCAGCTCGTTCGATGGCGGAGGTCCGCACTCGGGCGAACACTTACATCCTGGATGAGGAAGACGACGCGTTCAAAAGGAGGCGTCCAAAAACGGAAAAAGATGGCGGTCAGAAGGACATATCGCCAGCAGGCAGGCAAGATCGGGAGAAGGGAGAAAGTAGCATGCGAAGAGATAAGAAAATCAAGCCATCGGAGAAGCTTGCGAAGGAACAACTCTATCCAAAGAAGGAAAACTTTGAGCGCCGACGCCCGTGGCAACAAACTGATTCTCGCCGGCGAGAGGGGTCAGGCAAAAACCTGAGCGCGCATCTGATAGAACTGCTTTGGGAGGTAAAGGCAACGCATGCAGTCGAAGAGGGCGAGAGGGAAGTTGATCCGCCGCGGGTGGCAGTAGACAAAACCAAGTGGTGCGAGTATCATCGCTCGGCGGGCCACGACACCGGTTACTGCTTTACGTTGAAAAGTGAGATTGAGAGGCTGATCAGGGCGAGACGCTCACAAATGAATGATCGCGGCAATAGCTAACAAGGCGAGCGCCAACAGGGGAATCGCCACAAGGGAAACCGCCAGCAGGATGATCGCAGGCGGGATAACCGCCGTTAGGCACCAACAACGGACAAGAAGGAGACATTGGCGACAAAGAAGAAAAGAGCCAAAGAAACCTTCAACAAGGATCTCGAACCGCCGGTTGGGACGATCAATACAACTTAAGGGGTTTCGGCGGAGGCGACAATGTAAGATCAGGATTTGATCAGTGGTTGCATCTCTATATTTTGATGATTACAATTAAGGTTTTTGAGTATGAACAATAATGGTACTCTAACGTTTGTCTTTTATAGTTGTGACAAATAGGTTCTGATTCTGACCCAAGTCGATTCCATCAGAAGAAGAAGACCCAAGGGTAACCAAAAGAGAGTTCTAAAGCTTACCATGTTCGTTCAAAACAGTGGCAAATCCTTCAGAAGTTTTGAAGATAGAAGCTCTCAAGAGGTACTGAAGAACCGGAGTCAGAAGTTCTGAAGACCAGATGTTCCAGAAGGAACGGTCCTGAAGTAGAAGACTCAAGTTCTGAAGACCTGCAAGAAGTTGGCTCTGAAGACCCAAGCTATTCTAGCTTTGGAGTTCAGAAGTTCTGAGGAACATGTCCAGAAGTAGAAGTTGCAAGGTCAGAGGATCCAAGCTTCCGTCTGACTCTGATCAGAAGCTTCATCAACGTCCATCTGAAGCACTCTAGATCATAAGTCAGCTGGTGAAAGGACAGGTCGCTGTCATAGTACACATCGTACTGTCATAGCTTGTTCGCCACCTACCTCGTTCAGCCTAGCCGTCTGATATTACAAGATAGCCACTCCAACGGACAAAACCCTAGCAACGGCTACACCATATGCCTTGGAGTATATAAGGGCTGAACATAGAAGAAAGAAGCTAAGAAACTTTGCTGATTTTATTGAGTTCATTCAACCTATCTCTTAGCAATATTTCTTCATTGTTCTTGAACATCTAAGTTTACCATTAGCTTTTCAGAAGCAATTCTTGTAAACCTAAAACCTTTTACAAACACCTTGTAAATTTCCTTAAGAGACCAAGTTTGGTCGGATCTTGAGAGGACTGAATCAAGTTTGGTTAAGTGTTTAGCTAGTCTTGAGAGGATCGGTAGATCAGCTTCTTGAGAGTATACTAGCGAGAAAATCAGTGTACTGTTAGTCACTTTGCAGGTTGCAAGTGCAGTTGTAACATTCATTGATTTTAGTGAATTACCTTCATCAGAAGAAGGAAGAAATCACCTTCACGGGTGGACTGGATTAACTTGAGCTTTTATCTCAAGTGAACCAGGATAAAATACCTGTGTGCTCTACTTCATATTCTTTAGCACCTAGTTCTTATCTTTAAGTTTGTCAAAACTTAAAAAGGGGAAAACTTTTGTTTAAAAACTCTATTCAAACCCCCCTTTCTAGTGTTTTTCGCACCTTCAATTGGCATCAGAGCTCCGGTTCTGATTTATACACTTAACAGTGATCAGTGATCCATAACCTAGTGTGAAAAACAACGATGGCCCAAGCCAATACTTCCGCTGACAACAACAACAACAACCAACTCAGAGCACCAGTCTTTGATGGTGAAAAGTTTAAGTACTGGAAAGATAGAATCGAAAGTTATTTCCATGGCACTGACCTAGATCTCTGGGATATGGTCATGGAAGGCTATACTGATCCAGTAGATGCTTCAGGAGTAAAGATCCCCCGTACTGAAATGACTGACGCTCAGAAGAAGCGTTTCAAGGATCATCACAAGGCGAAGTACATGCTGTTCATTTTATATATTAAAGATGAGAAGATCTCTGACAAAGAAACAGCAAAATCCATCTATGACTACCTGGTCATGACGCACGAAGGAAATGAAGAAGTCAAGGAGACTAAGGCCCTTGCTCTCATAAAACAATATGAGCAGTTTAAGATGGAATCTGGTGAAACCGTTGAGGAGATGTACTCAAGGTTTCAAACTCTGATTGCTGGAATCAGAGTGCTAAACAAGAGCTACTCTACTGGGGATCATGTCAAAAAGATCATCAGAAGTTTGCTTAAGGAGTGGATGGCTTTTGTCACTGCACTGAAGCTTTCCAGGAATCTGAACTCCTTGAAGCTAGAAGAGCTTGTGAGTCATCTCAGAAGCCATGAGATTGAACTCAAAGAGCACAAGCCTCAAAGGAAAGACAAATCTATTGCTCTTAAGTCAAAATCTGACAAGGCGAAAGCCTATCAGGCAGAAGAGGAAGATTCCTCTGAAGAATTATCAGATGCTTCTGGAGATGAGGAGCTATCTCTTTTCACAAAGAGATTGAGCAAGCTCTGGAAGAACAGACAAAGCAAGGGCAAAGGACCGAGGAAATGTAAAGGAAGATTTGAATCTTCATCTGGTCAGAAGAAGTCCTCCGGGAAGGAAGTCACCTGCTTCGAGTGCAAGGAATCTGGGCACTACAAGAGTGACTGTCCCAAGCTAAAGAAGGACAAGAGACCAAGAAGTGTCTTCAAGAAGAAAGCTCTTGTGACCTTTGATGCGACTGACTCTGATGAAGCTGAGTCAGAAGAAGATGAAGCTTTGGAAGCTCTGATGGCTACCACTAGCAGAGATGCTGAAGCACAGGATGATATGATAGCTTCAGAAGATGACTCAGACTCTGAGAATGACGATGGGGTATTCTGTAACTTTTCTTCATCTGAACTAAGAACTACATTGTCTGAAATAATGAAGAAACATGATGTGCTTTTAAATAAACATAAAAAGCTTAAAAGAAAATATGCTGTTAAAACTAGTACATCAGAAGTTCATGAGAAGTCAGTCTCTGGACTCATTGAAGAGAACTCATCTCTTAAAAATGACAACTCTGTTCTTCGTGTTAAAAATGTCATGCTAGAAGATCAACTTGCATCATCTGATGTTAAGCATAAAACCTTATATGAGAAAGCGTTTCAAAGGTTCCTAGCCAAAGGCATAGACAGAAGTGTTTTGGCTTCAATGATCTATGGCATAAGCAGAAATGGGAACAGTGGTCTTGGCTACTCCCAACCTATGAGAGGTGAGCCATCTGAGCCCAAACGCGAACCTTTGCATAAGCATTTAGTTCCCGCTGGTACTATCATTCCAGAAAAGGTTACACCCAAGGTGGTAAAACCAAAGGGAAAATTTAAACTTGACATGTCTCAATATTATAATCAAGTTCCCTTGTACTATCCTCCTGTTGCACCCAAAGTTCCGAGAACTTCTGGGAAAACTAACAAGAAAGGACCCAAGATATGGGTACCTAAGAAAAAAATTATTCCTGTTGCAGATATCTTATGCAGCTCAGTTAAGACACCTGTCATGGTACCTGGACAGTGGATGCTCGTGACACATGACGGGCATAAGGTCTATATTCCAAAAACTGATGCCGCTTAAGTCAGGAGGAGACGTTGGCTTTGGAGGAAACCAGAAGGGAAAGATCATTGGAAAAGGTTCCATAGGAGATGGAAAAACTCCAGTTATTAATGATGTACTTCTGGTGGAAGGATTATTGCATAACTTGCTCTCCATAAGTCAAATAGCTGACAAAGGTTATGATGTGATCTTCAATCAAACCTGCTGTAAAGCTGTCAGTCAAACAGATGGATCTGTTATGTTTTCTGGGAAGAGAAGAAATGACATCTACAAAATTAAATCTTCATAACTGCTATCTCAGAAGGTCAAGTGCCTCATGTCCGTCAATGATGAGCAATGGGTTTGGCACAGACGCCTAGGGCATGCAAGCCTCAGGAAGATCTCCCAGCTAAGCAAGCTAAACCTCGTCAGAGGATTGCCTCGTCTGAAGTTCTCTTCAGAGGCTCTGTGTGAGGCTTGTCAGAAGGGAAAATTCACGAAGAAGCCTTTCAAAGCAAAGAATGTGGTATCTTCAACAAGACTCCTTGAGCTACTTCACATTGATCTCTTTGGACTAGTGAAAACTGAATCCATTGGAGGAAAGAAGTATGGGTTAGTCATTGTGGATAACTACAACAGCTGGACATGGGTAAAATTCTTAAGGCACAAGGATGAAACACACACTATGTTCACAAACTTCATTACTCAAGTTCAGAAGGAGTTCCAAACTTCAGTGATTACTGTCAGAAGTGATCATGGTGGAGAATTTGAGAACAAAGCTTTTGAAGAATTGTTCAACTCTCAAGGGATCTCTCACAACTTCTCCTGTCCTCGCACTCCTCAACAAAATGGAGTTGTTGAAAGAAAGAACAGAACTCTTCAGGAGATGGCTCGCACCATGATGCAAGAATCAAGTATGGCTAAGCACTTCTGGGCAGAAGCAGTCAACACTGCATGCTATATCTAGAACAGAATCTCCATCAGACCAATTCTGGAGAAGACTCCTTATGAGCTATGCAAAGGAAGACAACCTGATATCTCTTACTTCCATCCCTTTGGGAGTACTTGCTACATGCTCAACACAAAGGAGCAATTGGGTAAATTCGATTCTAAAGCTTTAAAATGTTATTTTCTTGGTTATTCTGAAAGATCTAGAGGTTTTAGAATTTATAATGTTGACCATCAAACTGTTGAGGAATCTATCCAAATTGGATTTGATGACAAGCTTGGCTCAGAAAAGTCAAAGCTGTTTGAAAGATTTGCAGATCTCAGCATTGATCCATCGGAAGCACATCAACCAAAGGACAGCCTAGAGGATGTTGCTCCAGAGGCAGAAGCATCAAAAGATGCTCCAAAAACTTCTGATCAACTTCAGAAGAAGAAGAGAATAGCTGCCTCTCATCCAGAAGAACTGATTATTGGCAACAAAGATGCTCTTGTCAGAACTAGGTCCATGCTTAAACCTTCAGAAGAGACTCTTCTGAGTCTGAAGAGACTTGTATCTCTCATTGAGCCCAAATCAGTTGATGAAGCTCTTGAAGATAAAGGCTGGATTCTGGCAATGCAAGAAGAGCTAGATCAGTTCACCAAGAATGATGTCTGGTCCTTAATGCCTAAACCCAAAGGTTTCCATGTCATAGGAACCAAGTGGGTATTCAGAAACAAGCTGAATGAAAAAGGAGAAGTCACGAGAAACAAGGCAAGACTGGTAGCTCAAGGCTACAGTCAACAAGAGGGGATTGATTACACTGAGACCTTTGCTCCTGTGGCAAGGCTTGAAGCTATAAGGCTACTGATCTCATTCTCAGTGAATCACAACATAATTCTTCACCAGATGGATGTCAAAAGTGTAAGATCAAGTTTTGATCAAGTAGTACAACTCTATGTTTTGATGATTACAAGTTAACATTTGAGTATGAACAATTATGGTACTCTAACGTGTTTTTCTGAGTGTGCTATTTACAGGCTCTGACCTCAATTTAATCTCACACAAATCAGAATCACTGTGCATAAAGAGTGACCCAAGCAACACTTTCGCAACATCTATGTTCACTCTGAACAGTAGAAATGCTTCAAAAGATCTGAAGTTATACAAGCTCTGATATGGACTCAGTCACTTAAAGTTCTGATGTCCAGAAGTTCTGACAACCAAGAAACTCTGAAGATCATGTACTTCACTCTGAGTTCAGAATCAGAAGATACAACGGTCAGAGGATCTGTGCTTTCCCTCTGACTCTGATCAACCGGCTTCACAAGTTCCAACATGAAGCATTCCCCTGATCAGAAGTCTCCTAGGTTTAAAGGTCAAGTCACTATCCAAGTACAAAAGCAAATGTACTATCCTGACGACCTACCTAACGCTCTCAGCCACAGCAGAAGCTGGAATTTCCAGAACTGCCCTCCAACGGTAGCATTTCCATGCAGCGTTCAAACCCTAATCCTTGGAGTATAAATAGAGGCTGAAGATTGAAAGATGTGGTTGGAAGAATTACACACGCGCAAGCTATATTCAAAAACCTTCTAAGCATTCTTTCATCTGAATTCATTGTGTTTACTATTAGCTTTTCAGAAGCAAATCCTTTGTAAACATTCTTTCTTAAACAGTTTGTTTAGTTACCTTTAGGAGATCAAGGTTGATCGGATCCTAGAGAAGACTAAGAGAGTGAATCTTAGTGTGAGCTAAGTCAGTGTAATTGTTAGTCACTTGTAGGTTTCAAGTGCAGTTGTAACGCTTACCTAATTAGTGGATTGCCTTCATTCTAAGAAGGAAGAAATCACCTTAATGGGTAGACTGGATTAGCTTGAGGGATTTATCAAGTGAACCAGGATAAAAATCCTTGTGTGCTTTTCTATCTCTTATCTTTAGCACTTAGTTCTCGAAAGATTTGTTGAAATCTTTAAGGTGGAAGTTTTATCTTGAAAACGTTATTCAAACCCCCCCCCCTTTCTACCGTTTTTTTCATACCTTCAATTGGTATCAGAGCGCAAGTTCTGATTACCACACCTAACAGTGTTCAGTGATCCGGGCCGGTGTGAAAAACAATGGCTACCACCAGTGAAACTCAAAGAGATGGTTACAATGCAAAGCCTCCCATGTTCGACGGTCAAAGGTTCGAATATTGGAAAGATAGACTTGAAAGTTTCTTTCTGGGTTTTGATGCAGATCTCTGGGATATTATTGTGGATGGCTATGAGCGTCCAACTGATGAAGAAGGCAAGAAAATCCCAAGGTCAGAGATGACTGCAGATCAAAAGAAGCTTTACTCACAACATCACAAAGCTAGAGCAATTCTTCTAAGTGCTATTTCTTATGAAGAGTACCAGAAGATTACAGATCGTGAGTATGCAAAAGGCATCTTTGAATCCCTGAAGATGTCTCATGAAGGAAACAAGAAAGTCAAAGAATCAAAGGCATTGTCTTTGATCCAAAAGTATGAATCCTTCGTCATGGAGCCAAACGAGTCCATTGAAGAAATGTTTTCCAGATTTCAGTTGCTTGTAGCTGGAATACGACCTCTCAACAAGAGCTACACAACAAAAGATCATGTCATAAGGGTCATCAGAAGTCTTCCTGAAAGCTGGATGCCCTTGGTGACTTCAATAGAGCTCAAAAGAGATGTTGAGCGTATGAGTTTAGAAGAACTCATCAGCATACTGAAATGCCATGAGCTGAAGCGCTCAGAGATGCAAGATCTGAGGAAGAAGTCAATAGCCTTAAAATCCAAATCTGAGAAGGCTAAAACAGAGAAGTCAAAAGCTCTTCAAGCTGAAGTAGAAGAATCTGAAGAAGCATCAGAAGATTCTGATGAAGATGAGCTGACTCTGATCTCAAAAAGACTCAACCGTATCTGGAAGCACAGGCAGAGCAAGTACAAAGGCTCTGGAAAGGCCAAAGGAAAGTCTGAATCCTCAGGTCAGAAGAAGTCCTCAATTAAGGAAGTCACATGCTTTGAGTGCAAGGAATAAGGGCACTACAAAAGTGACTGTCCAAAATTAAAGAAGGACAAGAGGCCAAAGAAGCACTTCAAGACCAAGAAAAGTCTAATGGTGACTTTTGATGAATCAGAGTCAGAGGATGTTGACTCTGATGGTGAAGTCCAAGGACTCATGGCCATTGTCAAAGACAAAGGAGCAGAGTCAAAGGAAGTTGTTGACTCTGACTCAGAATCAGAAGGAGATCCTAACTCAGACGATGAAAATGAGGTATTCACTTCTTTCTCAACCTCTGAACTGAAACATGCCTTGTCTGATATTATGGATAAGTATAACTCTTTATTGTCTAAGCATAAGAAGCTGAAAAAGAACTTATCTGCTGTTTCTAAAACTCCTTCTGAACATGAGAAAATCATTTCTGATTTGAAAAATGATAACCATGCTTTAGTAAATTCTAACTCTGTGCTTAAGAATCAAATTGCTAAGTTAGAAGAAGTTATTGCCTGCGATGCCTCTGATAGTAAGCATGAATCTAAGTATGAAAAATCTTTTCAAAGATTCCTGGCTAAAAGCGTAGATAGAAGCTTGATGGCTTCATTGATCTATGGCGTGAGCAGAAATGGAATGCATGGCATTGGCTATTCTAAACCAATTAGAAATGAGCCCTCTATGCCTAAAGCTAAATCCTTGTATGAATGCTTTGTTCCCTCTGGTACCATTTTGCCTGATCCTTTACCTGCTAAAGTTGCTAAACCTCCTCTTAAAAATGGATCTTTCTCCATGTCTAAATATCATGCAAAAATTCCTTTACATTACCATGTTGAGAAACCCAAGGTGACCAGAACCTCTAGGGTAACTAACAAGAGAGGACCCAGAAAGTGGGTACCTAAGGATAAGATTATCTATGTTGCAGATATCCTTGATAGCTCCACTGAAACACCAGTCATGGTATCTGGACAGTGGATGCTCGCGTCACATGACGGGAGAAAGGCGTATGTTCCAAGAGCTAAAACTTAAGCCTGGAGGTGAAGTTGGCTTTGGTGGCAACGAAAAGGGTAATATTGTTGGTACTGATACTATTTGTGTAGATAATAGTCCATGCATTGACAATGTTTTATTGGTAGACGGCTTAACTCATAACTTATTGTCTATAAGTCAATTAGCTGACAAGGGTTATGATGTTATCTTTAATCAAAAGTCCTGCCGGGCTGTAAGTCAGATCGATGGCTCTGTTCTATTTAACAGCAAGAGGAAGAACAACATTTATAAGATCAGATTATCTGAGTTGGAGGCTCAGAATGTGAAGTGTCTTCTGTCTGTTAATGAAGAGCAATGGGTATGGCATAGACAGTTAGGGCATGCCAGTATGAGAAAGATTTCTCAGCTGAGCAAGCTAAACCTTGTCAGGGGCTTGCCCACTCTGAAGTTCGCTTTAGACGCTCTTTGTGAAGCATGTCAGAAAGGCAAATTCACAAAAGTCCCTTTCAAGGCAAAGAATGTTGTCTCAACCTCAAGGCCGTTGGAACTTCTGCATATCGACCTGTTTGGACCAGTGAAAACTGAGTCTATAGGTGGCAAGAGATATGGGATGGTCATTGTTGACGACTATAGCCGCTGGACATGGGTAAAGTTTCTAACCCGCAAGGATGAGTCTGATGCTGTGTTCTCTACCTTCATAGCCCAAGTGCAAAACGAGAAGGCTTGTAGGATTGTGCGTGTCAGAAGTGACCATGGTGGAGAGTTTGAGAATGACAAGTTTGAGAGTCTGTTTGATTCCTATGGAATTGCACATGATTTCTCTTGTCCCAGAACTCCTCAACAAAATGGTGTTGTTGAGAGGAAGAATAGAACTCTTCAGGAGATGGCTAGAACCATGCTCCAAGAAACTGGCATGGCTAAGCATTTTTGGGCAGAGGCAGTAAACACAGTGTGTTACATTCAGAACAGAATTTCTGTGAGACCAATTCTTAATAAGACTCCCTATGAATTGTGGAAGAACATAAAACCCAACATTTCTTACTTTCATCCTTTTGGTTGTGTTTGTTATGTTCTTAATACTAAGGATCAATGTTCTGAAAACCGGACCGGTCATCGAACCGGTCAAGGCACTGGTTTAAGGTTCAAAGGTCGAACCGGGGTTGAATCGAGGTTGAACCGAGGTTGAACCGTATCAATATAAATAATATAATTTTATATTATATACATATAAAAATATATATACATAATTTTTTTAGGTCATCTAAATGACTAAATCTAATTGTTGTAAAGTAAAATAAGTAAATAACAAAAGCTAAAATATATAAGCCAACAAATGTAACTCCACAAGTCCAAATGATAGTTTGTTTAGATGCAAACACCACCAACTTACATAAGTCATAACTCATAACATTTAGGTTCAACAACAACCTTAAATCAATACCAATGACAAAAGTCTAAATTTAACAACACTTAACAAAGTATGAATAACAAGTTAACAACACAACAAATATAATCAAAAATCATTAACATCATTAAGATTGAACTCTATTCCATCAAACGACGATGATTCAACATTTGCCCCAATTTGAAAATCAACTGACTCCATCAGTGGCTCCTCTGAAATGTCAACTTCTTCACCACCTAATTACATAACGTGAAAGTGAAAAACTTACTTAAATGTAGCTTTTGAAATAATACTTCTAAATTTGAAACAAGCTCAATAAGATTAAATGATTAATTTTTTACCTGCAACATCTCTTGCATCATCTTCATAAATGTTATTCACAAGCTCAGCCTCATTATCATCAAACTCAGGAGGTGCTTCTTCCTCAACTACCCAAAAGTCAACATTATTGATGCATTCATAATCAACAGGATCATAAGTTCTCTTCTTCAATTCACTCCTAAAATGGAACATTAAAAAAAATTCAAGTTAGAGAGCTAAGATATATTGCAAAAAAATGAAAGCATATAAGTGATAGTAAATTAGTAATATACCTTTTCTTCAAACGCAAGTTATAAGTAATATAAACATGATCACTTAGCCTTTGATGTTCAAGTCTATTTCGTTTTTTGGTATGGATGCGTTCAAAGAGACTCCAATTTCTTTTACACCCTGAAGATGATGATGTTTGACTAAGAATACGAATTGCTATCTTTTGTAACAATGGAGCACTACTCCCATATATTGACCACCATTGAGCTGCAATAAATAAATTTATTAAAACTATTATATATTGCAATAAAATAAATTTACACAATACAATTTAGATAACTATTTACCGGGTTGAATTTGGCTTGCCGCTTGCAAAGCACTTGCTCGACTAAATGAATCTTTCCGCTCACGATAGACATTCATCTCTAGAAGGGCTTTGGGTAAGCTAGCACATAGACTTTTCACCTCCAACAAATCAACAAGTGACTGCACAACTCTATCATTTTCAACAAAACTTGGATCATAAAAGAATCCAGGATTTAGAAAGTAAGCTGCTGCATGAAGAGTACGCTTCAGGTGTTTATCCCATCGAGCTGAAATAATATCTGTGTACGGCTTATACAATTCACTCTTATCCCTGAACATCCGCTTGATTGCGTTCTTTGCCCTTTGTATGCCATCATAAACATAGCCCATCGAGGGTTTTTCATCCCCATCTACAATTCTAAGTAGTCGGATAATGGGAGCTGCAATATTTGACACCACCTCACAATCCCTCCAAAATTTATTATCTAAAATGATTTCACTAACACGTTTCCCAGCTGTACCCGTTGATAACTTATTACCAATAAAGTGTTGATTAACAACTAGAGCTTGCAAATCAGACTTATGATCAGAAATACTTTTCAATGTGATAAAGATGGTAGCAAACCGAGTCACCCCTGGACGAACAATTTCTTTCCAACCACTTCTTTTTCTAAGCCAAGATAAAAATATCATATGATTGTAAATAAATATAGTCACCTTAGAAGCTTTTGAGGCAAGATCTGCAATATGTGGCAAGCTACTAATATCCTTCAAAAGGAGATTTATGCAATGAGCAGCACATGGAGTCCAAAAAATGTTCTCATATTTCTGATGAAGCAATTTACCGGCAGCTACATAGTTAGCCGCATTATCTGTGACAACATGAACCACGTTTTGAGGTCCAAGCCCCGCATTATCTGTCTATTACTTGGTTACTCTGAGAGATCTAAAGGTTTTAGATTTTATAATACTGATGCTAAAACAATTGAAGAATCTATTCATGTTAGATTTGACGATAAGCTTGACTCTGACCAGTCAAAGCTAGTTGAGAAATTTGCAGATTTAAGTATAAATGTTTCTGACAAAGGCAAAGCTCCAGAGGAAGCTGATCCAGAGAAAGATGAACCAGAAGAAGCTGGTCCCTCTGATTCACAAACTCTGAAGAAGAGCAGAATCACTGCAGCTCATCCTAAGGAATTGATTCTGGGCAACAAAGACAAACCAGTCAGAACTAGATCAGCCTTCAGACCTTCTGAAGAGACCCTGCTTAGTCTGAAAGGATTGGTGTCCTTAATTGAACCCAAGTCAATTGATGAAGCTCTTCAGGACAAGGACTGGATTCTGGCCATGGAAGAAGAATTGAATCAATTCTCCAAGAATGATGTTTGGAGCCTAGTGAAGAAGCCTGAAAGTGTCCATGTAATTGGAACAAAATGGGTGTTCAGAAACAAGTTGAATGAGAAAGGAGATGTAGTCAGAAACAAGGCAAGGCTAGTTGCTCAAGGCTACAGCCAGCAAGAAGGAATAGACTACACAGAAACGTTTGCTCCAGTAGCAAGACTAGAAGCAATCAGACTGTTCATCTCTTTCTCAGTGAATCACAACATAATTCTACATCAGATGGATGTTAAGAGTGCCTTCCTAAATGGATACATATCAGAGGAAGTCTACGTTCATCAACCCCCAGGTTTTGAGGATGAGAAGAACCCAGACCATGTGTTCAAGTTGAAGAAATCACTCTATGGTCTGAAACAAGCTCCCAGAGCATGGTATGAGAGACTTAGCGCTCATTCCTTCTAGAGAATGAGTTTGTAAGGGGTAAAGTAGATACAACTCTCTTTTGCAAAACTTACAAAGATGATATCTTAATTGTGCAAATTTATGTTGATGATATTATATTTATTTCTGCTAATCAATCTCTATGCAAAGAATTTTCTGAGATGATGCAGGCTGAATTTGAGATGAGTATGATGGGAGAAATCAAGTACTTTCTGGGAAGACAAGTTGATCAAACACCAGAAGGAACATATATCCATCAGAGCAAGTACACTAAAGAACTTCTGAAGAAGTTCAATATGCTGGATTCCACAGTGGCCAAGACTCCAATGCATCCTACATGCATTCTGGAGAAAGAAGATGCAAGTGGTAAAGTATGTCAGAAACTCTATCGTGGTATGATAGGATCACTTCTATACTTAACTGCATCTAGGCCAGATATATTGTTTAGTGTTCACTTATGTGCTCGTTTCCAATCAGATCCAAGGGAAACCCACTTAACTGCTGTTAAGAGGATCCTAAGGTATCTGAAAGGTACCACTAACCTTGGCTTGATGTATAAGAAAACATCAGAGTATAAGCTTTCAGGTTATTGTGATGCTGATTATGCTGGAGATAGAACAGAGAGAAAAAGCACTTCTGGAAATTGCCAATTTCTGGGAAGCAACTTAGTCTCATGGGCAAGCAAGAGGCAATCAACCATTGCACTATCTACTGCAGAGGCAGAATATATCTCAGCAGCAATATGCAGCACTCAGATGCTCTGGATGAAACATCAGCTGGAGGATTATCAAATCCTTGAGAGCAATATCCCAATCTATTGTGATAACACTGCTGCAATTTCATTGAGTAAGAATCCTATCTTACATTCAAGGGCAAAGCACATTGAGGTAAAGTATCACATTATTAGAGATTATGTACAGAAGGGCGTACTTCTTCTGAAGTTTGTTGATATTGACCATCAATGGGCAGATATCTTTACAAAGCCCTTAGCAGAGGATAGATTTAATTTCATTCTGAAAAATCTGAATATGGACTTTTGTCCAACATGAAGATGGATCAGAACCTCTGACTATGATGCTTCTTCATCAGAAGATGTCTAGTCCAGAAGGTAACTCTATCAGAGTTTATGTACCCATTGGTGCTGACTCTGAAGCTGAGACAGTAAACGTGTGTCAGTATCTCTGATACATAGTTCCTTGTGCCCGTGCTGACAGTTTGTTGTAATGAGTGTTGATGTGCTTCTCTCCTGCTTGTGATAGGTGTATTTACTGTTACTACTATCTTTAATTTTTAACCGTTGATTTTAAATTGCTTTTTGAATCAACAACGGTTATTTGTCAAAACCCACTATACACACACGATCTCCTACACTTACGGTTTTACACTCTCTCTCTTCAGTTTTTCAAAACCTCTTACCCACGATCTCTCTCTCTCTCTCGCTCTCGATTCATACCTTCAACTCTCGCTCTCTATTCATCTTCAACCCAAAACCTTCAACCGACTCCAAGATGATGAGACAAACCAGAACTGAAGCTGCGGATGCAACCAGATTTCCTCATATGGTAGTAGGTCAAGCTACAGGCCAATTGGGTCCTGAAAATCCAAATCAAAGTCAAGCGTCAGAGAAGATGATTCCAATCGCAGAACGGGGCTGTGCCGTTCACTGCGTTTATGCTTCGGAAGAACTCCAAGTGCTTGCAGAATGGAGATTCGACCTGGATAACATTGCTGCAAATGGGTATGACTTGCGTCCTGAAGTTCAAGCTCAGGGATGGGAAGAGTACTTCAACAGGCTCAGAGGACCAATTTATGACAAATTGGTCAAGGAATTCTGGAAGCACGCGGACTGTGATGATACACAAGTTGTCTCCTACATTGCTGGAAGGAGAATAATCATCACTGAGAAGTCGATTGTAATTCTGCTGGGTGCAGACACTGGAACTGGGTATCGATTTCAACTGACATAATCGAAGCTGAAACCCAGAACCAAGGATGAAACCAACAAGGCTCTGTACACCACCTACAAACCGGGCAAGAGCGACTACAAGGTGGTGGATCTTCATCCCAAACTCAGAATCTGGCACAAGATTCTGCTTCAGTGCATCAATCAAAGGCCGAAGGGTAGCTCTTCTGATTACATCAACTTCTGCCAGAAGGCGATGTTATTCTTCATTCAGGATAAGACGAAGATCTGCCTTCCCTTCTTCTTGTTCTCTTACCTGAAGGAATGCATCAGGAAGTCCAGAACAACTGCCTCCATCAAGTTTACCATCAAGTACATCCCCTTTGGTAGATTGCTTTAAGATCTCTTCATTGAAAGTAAATTCGTAGAAGATCTGATCAATGCTGGATGCACAGAAGATCTGTCCACAATAGTCAGTGATGTCTTCACAGCCACATCCTTGAAGAAGATGGGCTTGGTAAAGAAGAAGATAACCCCTGCTCATGAAGATACTTCTGATGAAGTAAGACACAGAAGGGTGCCTCTGAATGATTTCCCTCTGTGGACCCAAGCAGATAACCCAGAGGCTATTTTGTGCTACATTGATGGGCTGAAGCAACAAGGGTATGAGATTGATGTGGATGAGTTCTTCAGAAGGTTGGCACCAGCTCCAGAGTTTGACTCTCCTCCCAAGAGGAAAGTTCAGAGGAAGATGGTCTTGGAAGAATCCTCTGAGGAGTCTGATGTTCCTCTGAAGAGGAAGAAGAAGGCTGACCAGCCTAAGAGGAAGCATGCTGAAACCACCAAGCCAGATGATGGTGATGATGGTGATAATGAAGATGGTCCTTCTCCTCCCAAGAAGAAGAAGAAACAAGTCAGAATCGTGGTAAAGCCTACACGTGTGGAACCTGCTGCTGCAGTCATCAGGTTGGAGACTTCTGCCAGAGTGACTCGGTCTGCTGTGAGTACAAGTAAGTCTGCTATCATTGAATCTGATGATGATTTAAATTCTATTGATGCACTTCCCATTTCTACCCTCCTTAAACGCACCTCCACCCAACTCACTACTATCCCAGAGTCTCAACCGACTGCTCAAGCCACATCTCCACCAAATTCCCCTAGGTCTTCCTTTTTCCAACCTTCTCAAGCAGAAGCCCCTCTATGGGATATGCTCCAGACTCCACGTCCAGATGAACCAACCTCACCCATTACCATCCAATACAACCCCTTAACTTCTGAACCCATCATTCCTGAACAACCAGCACTTGATCAACCTGAACCTGAACCCAGAACGTCTGATCACTCTGTCCCTAGAGCATCAGAACGTCCGGTTGCTAGAACCACTGATACAGATTCTTCAACTGCCTATACTCCTGTATCATTCCCAACCAACGTTGCTGACTCCTCACCTTCCAACAACTCTGAGTCACATCGTAAATTCATGGAAGTCAGAAAAGAAAAAGTGTCTGCCATCCCAGAGTATTACCTTACGGTACCAAGCCCTAGGAGATACCCTGGACCTAGACCAGAACGTCTAGTTGATCCAGATGATCCTATCCAGGCTGACCCTTTGCATGAGGCAGACCCTTTGGCTCAACAAGTTCAACTTGACCCTGTCCATCAAGAGCCAATTCAACCAGAACCAGAACACTCTGTGTCTAACCACTCTTCGGTTAGATCACCACATCCTCTGGTTGAAACTTCTGAACCACACCTTGGAGCCTCTGAACCACATGTCCAAACCTTTAACATTGGCTCTCCTCAAGGTGCCTCTGAGGCAAACAGTAGGAACCACCCAACCTCTCCTGAAACCAACCTCTCCATTGTTCCCTACACATACCTCAGACCAACCTCTCTCTCTGAGTGCATTAATGTTTTTAGTCATGAAGCTTCATTGATGCTACGCAATGTGCAAGGTCACACTGACCTGAGTGAGAACGCTGACTCTGTTGCTGACGAGTGGAATAGTCTGAGTACTTGGTTAGTAGCTCAGGTTCCTATTATGATGAGGCATCTGACTGCAGAAAGGGATCAGAGGATTGAGGCTGCTAGGCAGTGGTTTACAAGGAGAATGGCTCTGCATGAACAACAGCAAAGAAATAAGCTACTTGAAGCTGTTGAAGAGGCCAGAAGAAAGAAAGAGAAAGCAGAGGAAGCTGCACGTCAAGCAGCTGCACAAGCTAAACAAGCAAGATTAGAAGCTGAGAGACTTGAAGCTGAAGCTGAAGCCCTTAGATGCCAAGCTCTTGCACCAGTGGTCTTTACTCCTGCTGCTTCTGATTCAATTCCAGCTCATCAATCTACTCATAATGTTCCTTCTAGCTCCACACAGTCAAGCTCTTCCAGACTCGATATCATGGAACAACGTCTAAATTCTCATGAGTCTCTGCTGATGGACATGAAGCAAATCCTTACAGAACTTCTGCGTCGCTCTGACAAGCCTTAGTCTTAGGATTTCTTCGTTTTCATTCTTAACTTTATTTAATTTTATTTCTATTTTATTTTGCTTAAGTTACATTATTTGCTTTGCTTTGTTAGTTGCTATTTCTCTTTGCACATGCATATATATATATTTCTATAACTTTGTGATTGCAAAATTTTCTTTATTCATAATAATGTTTATTGCATCATACATTCCATTTTGTCCCTAAACCTAGAATGGAGGATCCTTCCTCATTCTTCTGCACTCCCGGCGTTGATCTGCTCTCTCCTTCTCCAGCCGCTCAAGCGCATACTCTATATTGCCTAGCTTGATACTAAGCTCGGTTTTCTCCAGACTATCCTCTATTGTCTTGCTTCTTCCTTCTACTGACTCCTTCTCCTCCAGCAACCTCAGCTCAAGCTGGCTGAGTTCTTGAATTTCCTCCACGAAGGCAAGGAATTCTTTCAAATCCTTCTCAAGCTCTGGATAAAGGTCCTCTTTGAGCAATGTCTTCGTCAGCTCATGTACTGTTCGTGTACCATCCGGGTGCCGGATGTTAAGGAACAAGTCCTCCTCGAAGGCCTTCCTTCTGAGCTCTTCCAGTGCTACCATGTATGATGCCATTTCCCTTTATGGAATTGATCGAGTGTGAAGCTTACCCTCTTCTAAATCGCTTTATATAAGCTTCATTCTCTCCTTGGAAGTTATTGCTCCTACAGTTTCTGTAACACCCCGATTTCGGTGGCGTCACTTTAGTAACCAAAAGTAAACTTAATGCGGAAAAACGTAAATATTTTTTTTTTGATGACAACTAAGACTGAAATAAATAAAACCCAAATGCGAAAGGTAACAGAACTAATATACAATATATAGCATCCCCCGCTGTAAATAGCGACCTCGTCACGAGTAACCTCCAATGACGGAAAGTAGAAAAGTGTAACGCCCGTAGGCAAAATGTACAATTCCAAAATGTTAGGTCAAGTGTCAGCAACACAAGCCCTCAAAAATAAGAATAAGTCAGAGCTAGGACACTAACACCCAACCTTAATAGACTCTAATCACCCATCCCCCATACTTCCATCATCGACTCCCATCTGGTCATGCATGAAGTCCGGGTCCACGTCGAAGGCTCAATAGTAGTCATTTCGCTCCGGGTCTTCCCCGAACGACGAGGAATCACGGAAGAATCCACCAACGACATCTGACAAAAAGGGCATACATAGCCCCCCAAACACAGGTAGCACGTGCAAGGGTCAACTTACGGAATATAGTATAGAGAATACAAGACAACAGGTAAAGTATAAGGGGTATAGATATATATGTTATATATATACATATAAGTTCTGCATTGTCTACCCTAAGGTTTAAACATAGCATGTTATCAACACTCTAGTACAATTCCATCATCAAAGCACATAACGATATCTATCAACATCAACTCATCAAAACACATAACGATGTTTATCAACATCAACTCATCAAAACACATAACGATACAATTAGAGTGCATGATATGTCAATGCAACGTCACTCTCGACGGTTCCAGAAAGAATAGGCTGGGCACGTTTGAGTCGGTCCAAACACTGGCATTGTGTCGACCATAACTCCCGAGTGTCACTTACAACCTTGACATAGCCGGATCAGTCCTAACCCTGCGGGTCGACTTTTCCCTCCGCTATGCCCGACAATCAACAGGTCGATCCCAACCTCACGGTCGATCATATCCCCCGTCGATGTCCGAATTACCCGAAGAAAGAATAGGCTGGGCACGTTTGAGTCGGTCCTAACACTGGCATTGTGTCGACCATAACCCCCGAGTGTCACTTACAACCTTGACATAGCCGGATCAGTCCTAACCCTGCGGGTCGACTTTTCCCTCCGCTATGCCCGACAATCAACAGGTCGATCCTAACCTCACGGTCGATCATATCCCCCGTCGATGTCCGAATTACCCGAAGAAAGAATAGGCTGGGCACGTTTGAGTCGGTCCTAACACTGGCATTGTGTCGACCATAACCCGAAGAAAGAATAGGCTGTACCCGAAGGCATAAACTGTACCCGAAGGCATAAACGGTACCCGAAGGTATAAACTGTATCCGAAGGTATAAACTGTACCCGAAGGCATAAACTGTACCCGAAGGCATAAACGGTACCCGAAGGTATAAACTGTACCCGAAGGCATAAACTGTACCCGAAGGCATAAACTGTACCCGAAGGCATAAACTGTACTCATGATGATTCCTCGAATCATCCGACTCATCTCCATCCGATGGTCAAAAACTGCTCAGCGAGCAAAGAGCATCAACATGCTCGGAAACTACCCGGTTCCCGGCTCATCCCTCGGATAGCCCAACGACACAACTGCTCCCAGAGCACAAGAGTATCAACATACTCAAAACCTCTCAACTTCCTCAACGCTTGGATCCGACGACACTTCTCGTTCTCCAAAACTAAGATCTTCATCCTAAGCTTCCTTCGAGATTATTATCATTACTTAAAGATTTAGAGGTTGTTTAAGGTCTTATGAGTTTTCTTCACAAAATAATATCCTTTTAGCCTTATCGCAATTCTTATAAGTTCTCGGGATCTCCAAATCCCCAAATGACTCCAGAGAATGTCTCGATCCATAAAACACCATAACAAGGCCCGAATCTCATTCGTCCTATCAAACTTTCCCCAAAACTCTCAAAATAAAATCGGCATGACCTGCCCGCTATTCTCACTATTCAGAAACTCAGATTTCATTGCTAAAGCATAAATAACTCAGCACCATCAATCAACATGTCATATATCAACATAATAAGCAATAACCACATAGCACTTAGCATATAAGGCATGCACCACACATCCTAGATTACCCACATAGCACATAGCATATAATTCAATCTCAAAACAGTCAGTAGATGAATCATCTACATTGTCAGCCGAAGCCTCAGAAAACATTTTCCCAATCATACACAAACAAGTGCATAAACAGTAAATCAAGTCGAATGCGTCGACACCTAAAGCATTAGCTAGTAAGGTAAGTTGCCCTTACCTCTAGTTATTCCAGCGTTCTCCTCAAACGTTCCTTCACAATGAGCTCCTTGATCTTCAGGAAATTCTTCAAAAGAACCTTTAAAGTAAAACCACAGAATTCTATCAAATTCTATCGGAAACTAAGCTATCAATGCTCACTAAGGTTACACGAAGTAGTTCATACTCCGAGGTACGATAATCTAGCGCGAAAGGACAAGTTTTCGGAAAAGGAATTTTCCCCCTCCTCCCCTATAGGGCTCGACCACTTTTCACAATTGTGGGGCTCGATTTTTCTTCGATCAAACTTGGTTCCTATTCTTTCATTAGCCGTAACTAAGGGTATTCTGAACTCGGAAAAATTATCGGATCAAAAACTGTCGCAGGGGTATTTTGGTCATGATTTTTAACTTAGAAATTTCAAAACTGAAATCCCAAAAACCAAATTTTGCAGGGACGTTACTAACGACGTTTATGACAACTAATCCTACTAACACTAAGCTAAGGCGATAGTTTTTAGCCTAAAGGTTGAAGCTTTACCTCAAAAACTCCAAAAATGGGTATTTAAGGCTAAAATTGATTCCGGCGGAATTCCGGCGACATAACGGAAAATCTAATCCGGCAGAAGTGATCTTGGGCACATATAGAAGAGGTTTAGAATCAGAAATGAAAGATTCAGGATAGTTTTGCAAAAACCCATAAACTATCCGCTCAGAAAACTCTACAGAAAAGCTATGGAAAAAGCGATCAGAGGTAAGGATTAGCGACTATACCTCGAAACCTTGAAGCAGCAACTGATTGATCGACGATCAAGCAAGGATTGAACAAAATCTCTTCCTCCTTCTTCTTCTTCTTGGCCGCGGGTTTGGGTGGGGAAAATGGTGGAAAATTTGTGTTTTTCTTCCTTTCTTGGCTATATTTAGATGTTGGCAAAACGCGGGAAAATGAAAGTTTCGCGAATCTGATTTTTCCGGCGTCATTCTCCATGAATTCTAAGATAGGTTTTGGCGAAAGAATTCCAAAACTAAAATGAGGTCTCCTTGTATTTTTGGCAACTAATGCATAGTCGGTGTAAAACTATTTTACCCGATAAGTTGCTTTTTGCATCGGATGTCGGAATGGAAAACTTCCTTCTGAAGAAAGATTGAGATCATCAAGAGAAATGGGTGTACGCGTGTGGAATATTCATTTGAAGCTCTGAATAGAAAAAGTCTTCATTGTCGAGAAATTCTAGGGTTTCGAAATACCAGGGTTTCGGTTTCGGCAAACTTCCGATGATTGGAATTGGACGTTCGTAGATTCTAGAGTTTCGCCTCGAAACGATTGTGATATATGGAAAAAGAGAAGTTCTAACATTTCTCTGAAGATTTTTGGAATTAACTTCCATCGTGCCTATAAATGAAAATTAGCTATATATTAGGGTTTCTGACCTAGGTTTAAGCGTATAACGATCGTGCTATAACTTTTATCGACTTCGATACGATCCTTTGACTTTTCCTGAACTTTCTCCTTCATAAATTTATTTCATTTGGTAAACTCTAGTTCAGGTTTCCCTTCACAATACATCAACCCTAATCGTAAATGGAAATCTCTTCCACTGATCCTAAGCTTAAAATCTTGGGTCTTACAGTTTCTCGAGGTTCAGTCCTTGGTAACTGATGTTCTCTTTACTCCCGTGGCCGGTGGTAAACGATTCTTCTCCTGCATTAACTCTCTTCTTTACTTCGCGTAACTCTCATTCTTACCGCGTTTATTTCTCGATCTTTTCACTCAGACCTTCTCTGAGGGGGAGTACCTTGTACTTCAAGCTGAGTTTTTCACACCCCATACTTTTTGCTTATGACAAAAAGGGGGAGTACACCTAGTTTTTGATGTGTATGTGTGATTTATTTTGGAGAATTTTAGAGTTCCACTTTTATGACCATAGATGTGTCACTGAGCAAATACAAGGAATACATTTCACTTCTTCTAAAGTGATTCTATTTGACTCTTATACCACTTATCGTTGACTCTGAATACTTATGCGCTCTGATTATTTTATTTCATCTATGTCATGCGCCTTCACTCTGAACTCCTATATTATTTAGCTCAGAATCTAGACATCTCTAACGTTTTCATTAAGTCTTAGATTCAGGGGGAGCTTTGCTCAGAATCAAGCTGTGACTTGGATTCAGAATGAGCAAAATAGACTATTCACATCAAGATAAGTCTTATTCTATATCTCTAAACTCTGAGTGAATTCAGTTTATTGTTTAAGAATTGTTCATCAAAATACTTAGTTTTGTCATCATCAAAAAGGGGGAGATTGTAAGATCAAGTTTTGATCAAGTAGTACAACTCTATGTTTTGATGATTACAAGTTAACATTTGAGTATGAACAATTATGGTACTCTAACGTGTTTTTCTGAGTGTGCTATTTACAGGCTCTGACCTCAATTTAATCTCACACAAATCAGAAGCACTGTGCATAAAGAGTGACCCAAGCAACGCTTTCGCAACATCTATGTTCACTCTGAACAGTAGAAATGCTTCAGAAGATCTGAAGTTATACAAGCTCTGATATGGACTCAGTCACTTGAAGTTCTGAAGATCCAGAAGTTCTAACAACCAAGAAACTCTGAAGGTTCAGATGTTCTGATGGTGTAGAAGACTCTGAAGATCCAGAAGCTGAAAAGTGGAAACTCTGATGTCCAGAAGCAAGAAACTCTGAAGACCATGTACTTCACTCTGAGTTCAGAATCAGAAGATACAACAGTCAGAGGATCTGTGCTTTCCCTCTGACTCTGATCAACCGGCTTCACAAGTTCCTACATGAAGCATTCCCCTGATCAGAAGTCTCCTAGGTTTAAAGGTCAAGTCACTATCCAAGTACAAAAGCAAATGTACTATCCTGACGACCTACCTAACGCTCTCAGCCACAGCAGAAGCTGGAATTTCCAGAACTGCCCTCCAACGGTAGCATTTCCATGCAGCGTTCAAACCCTAATCCTTGGAGTATAAATAGAGGCTGAAGATTGAAAGATGTGTTGGAAGAATTACACACGCGCAAGCTATATTCAAAAACCTTATAAGCATTCTTTCATCTGAATTCATTGTGTTTACTATTAGCTTTTCAGAAGCAAATCCTTTGTAAACATTCTTCCTTAAACAGTTTGTTTAGTTACCTTTAGGAGATCAAGGTTGACCGGATCCTAGAGAAGACTAAGAGAGTGAATCTTAGTGTGAGCTAAGTCAGTGTAATTGTTAGTCACTTGTAGGTTTCAAGTGCAGTTGTAACACTTATCTGATTAGTGGATTGCCTTCATTCTAAGAAGGAAGAAATCACCTTAACGGGTGGAATGGATTAGCTTGAGGGATTTATCAAGTGAACCAGGATAAAAATCCTTGTGTGCTTTTCTATCTCTTATCTTTAGCACTTAGTTCTCGAAAGATTTGTTGAAATCTTTAAGGTGGAAGTTTTATCTTGAAAACGTTATTCAAACCCCCCCCCCTTTCTACCGTTTTTTTCATACCTTCAAAAAGTGCCTTCCTAAATGGCAACATTTCAGAGGAAGTGTATGTCAAGCAACCTCCTGGCTTTGAAAATGACAAGCATCCAGAGCATGTCTACAAGCTCAAGAAGTCGCTTTATGGACTGAGACAAGCTCCCAGAGCTTGGTATGAAAGACTCAGCTCCTTTCTTCTGAAGAATGAGTTTGTAAGGGGTAAAGGTGACAACACTCTTTTCTGCAGAACCTATAAGGATGATATTCTCATAGTTCAGATTTATGTTGATGATATTATATTTGGTTCCGCTAATCCTTCTCTCTGCAAGGAATTCTCTAAGATGATGCAGGCTGAATTTGAGATGAGCATGATGGGAGAGCTCAAGTACTTTCTGGGAATTCAAATTGATCAACGACTAGGAGTCACATATATCCATCAGAAGAAGTACACCTTGGAACTTCTGAAGAAGTTCAACATGAGTGACTGCAACATCTCAAAGACTCCAATGCATCCTACATGCATTCTTGAGAAAGAGGAAGTTTCCTCTAAGGTTTGTCAGAAGCTCTATCGTGGAATGATAGGCTCTCTTCTTTATTTAACAGCTTCCAGACCTGATATATTGTTTAGTGTGCATCTCTGTGTTAGATTTCAATCAGATCCTAGAGAGACTCACTTAACAGCTGTTAAGAGGATCCTCAAATATCTGAAGGGAACCACTAACCTTGGCTTGATGTATAGAAAAACATTAGAGTACACACTTTCAGGTTTTTGTGATGCTGACTTTGCTGGAGACAGAGTGGAAAGGAAAAGCACCTCAGGAAGTTGTCATTTCCATGGAGCAAATCTTATCACTTGGTCAAGCAAGAGACAGAACACAATTGCTTTATCAACTGCAGAAGCAGAATATGTCTCAGCTGCCACTTGCTGTACACAAACCATATGGATGAAGAATCATCTGGAGGACTATGGTTTGTTTCTGAAGAAGATTCCAATCTTCTGTGACAACACAGCTGCCATCTCCCTCAGCAAAAATCCCATTCTACACTCAAGAGCAAAGCACATAGAGGTAAAGTATCATTATATTCGAGATCATGTTCAGAAGGGCACTCTATCATTAGAGTATGTTGATACTGACCATCAATGGGCAGATATCTTCACTAAGCCCTTAGCAGAAGATCGGTTTTTATTTATTCTTGAAAATCTGAACATGGACTTTTGTCCAGAGTAAGGTATTTTCAGAACCTCTGACCATGGTGCTTCTGAAGTCATCAGATGTTACCTATTCAGAAGGTACTGGATCAGAAGCACTTAACCCACCGGTTAAACTTCTGTGGTAGACAACAATACACGTGTCACTTCTTTTGTGACATAGTTCCCTGTGTCGCGTGGTGTATCTGCTATAATGATGATACCTACTCTCCTCCACTGTGCTATTTTCTGACTAATTATTTTACAAACCGTTGATCTTGATTTTTGCCTTATGCTTCTTAAAATCTCAACAGTTACTATTAAACCCACTATACGCACGATCTCACACACGATCTAATCCACACACTTACTCAAACAGTTTTCAAAACTCTTGTGTGCATTGCATTTCATTCACTCTTCTCCCTCCAATATTTCCTTTCTCTCTGAACCCTAAACCTCGCATTCCTGAGAATCATGGGCAAATCAAGGAAATCAAAAGCAAATGTTATTGCTTCTTCCAAACTGACTGTCGAAGAGCAAGAGAAGCAAAGATTTGAAGAAGCTCAGCAAATTTTGAACGCGGCCAATGCGGTCACCTGCGTCAAGAAGATTGAAGAACTGGTTGTGTGCAACGAGTCAAGAGTGGACTTCGACAACCTGGCTAAACATGGGTTTGACATCAGGGATCAAGTCGATTTGCAAGGTTGGTCTGGCTATTTCAATAGGCTCTGTGGTCCTATCTATTACAAGTTAGTTGTGGAATTCTGGAAGAATGCTGTCTGCAACGACTACTATGTCGTTTCTCATGTATTGGATAGGAAGATTGTTATTTCTGAGGAATCCATTGCAAAGTTGCTGGGAATGGAGTTCCAACAAGGCAAGAGAATCAAGAATGTGGATGCTAATGTTCCTGGCATGAGGAACTTAGTCAATCAAGCTATTTATGAAAATTGGTCTTTGGAGAAGACAAAGTATGCCATAAAGGAATTGAAGCCAAAAATGAAGATCTGGCAGCAGATTTTCATGAACTGCATTCACCCCAGAACAGGAGGAATTGATTACCTCAATGCAACTCAGAAGGTAATCATGTACTATATATCTAGGGGTGAGCCTGTGTGTCTTCCATTTCTGCTCTTCAACTATCTGAAAGAATGCGTTGAGAAGTCAAGGACTACTGCAACTGAGACCAAGAGGTCTATCTCTTACATTCCTTATGGCAGGTTGCTCTCAGATATCTTCACTCAGAACAAACTGGTCAAGACTCTATTTGACTTAGGCCTTCATGATGATCTGGCTATGTCCATTGGAGATGCTCTCAATGGGACTAAGTTGAAGAGAATGCAGATCATTGCTAAAGTTCAAGTTGAACCTGAAGAAGAATCATCTGAAGAGGTTCGTCAGATGAACCACCCTGTTGATGACTTTCCTCTTGGTCTAAGAAGGATAATCCAGCCAGTATTCTGGAATATGTGAGAATGCTCGGAAGTGAAGGAGATCCAATCACTCTTGAGGAATTCGTCAAAGGACTTCCTGACAGTCCTCCTGAGGCAGTAACAAGGAAGTCTAAGAGAGCAACAAGCAGCAAGCCTTCAAATCCCAAGGGCAAAGGGATTCTAATAGAGGAAATGAAGAAGATGAAAGCTGCATCAAAATCTATGGTCATCAGGGAACCAATTCCAGAACCTTCTCCTAAAAGAACTCCAGTGCAGTCACCTCAGCAATCAAAGTCTGATAGCCCTGAGAGTTCTATGGCTTCCATCATTGGAACTCAAGAAGAAGATAATGCCACCAACAGAGGAGGAGCTGTTCACTCTAACTCTGAAGAAGATTCACCTAGAAGGAATGTCAAGAGGAAAGCTGTCATGGAAGAATCTTCTGGTGAGGAAACTGAAGATGATGATACTCCTCTGGCCAAGAGGCAAAAATTTCAAGTTGAGGAGGAAGTTGAGCAGGATGACAATGAGATTATTGGGCATGTGCTCCAAAACTTAAGGGAATCTCCGGAACCAAAGCAAGCATCTGAGAGTGCTTCAGAGGTACAAAGGGAAAGGAGATCAAAGATAGCTTCTGATCCGGCAAGGACTGCCGGACTCACCAGAACTACCACCCTCAGAGGTCCAAGTAAGGCAATTACTGAAAGCATTAATTTAGATTCTGCTTTGGCCATTATTCCTGAACAACCTGTACTTATATCTACCTTCACACCAACCTCAACCCAAACAGTTTCACATCAAACAGAACCTCACACACAAACCATATCTCAAGCCGAAACATAAGCTCCCCACTTAAACATCCAAACTGCTACCACTTCCATTCCATCCATCCCAATTCAAACCTCTTCCACATCCACCATCACTGAGTCTGTACCTCTCTTTAATTCATTCATTAAGGGTATCGCTCAGAGTGAGGCCACCTTGAGGGACTTGGTTCAACAATTCACACCTAAGCCTCCATCCACCTCAAGAACCCTTCTGGTAACTGAATCTGGTGAGATTCCTGCTGTGGAAGACGAAGGAGATGAGGATGTTCAGATTCTAGAACCTCCTTTCAATGTGCAACCTATCCAGCAGGTAGCCTCCTATTTTGAAGATGTGTTCCCAGATGCTGCTGCTGAGTCCTCTTATGTGTCCTTATCTCACTACTCCACGGTAAACTCAAGAGATCTGAGTTTCACCTCGCCTGAGAAGACAGCTACGTCCAGGCAAAGACAAGAGACCATTCCTGAGATTGAGCATATGGACGAATCAGATCATTCAGGACAAGAGAAGGCTCATGTGAATGAATCTGCACCTTCAGGGCAAATGAGAACTGAAAGCTCTAATGCATCAAGCTCTAACGCAACCAACACTCCTCAGCCAATCATGGATTTGGCACCTTCCTTCAGACCACAAAGTCTTACTCAACTCATTCAGGAGTTCTCTGATGAAGCAACCAGAACACTGCAATGGCTATATCAGGTAACTGATAATCAATTTGATGCATCTTTGGTTGATGGTATGTGGTCTTCCTTCGGAAGATGGTCAGAAAGTAGAGCTTATGAGCTTGAGAAGCAGCTTAGCAGAGAGAAGCGTCTGAGAGTTCATGATGCCTTAGAGAGAGCTTATGAGCAGAGGCAGAGGGTGTTACACAAGGTTTGTGAACCCATGAGAAGAGCAATGACTGCAAGAACACATGTTGTCTCTGAACGTACCTCAGAACATGCTGAGATGATTCCAGCAGAGGTTGCAGAGGACAATGCTGAAGAGATTATCATTCATTAGGCTGCAGAGGTTGATGAGGTTCAGATGGAAGAACCTATTCCAGTTGCTGCTGAAGTTCCTATTCCTGTTCAAGCTCCAGAACCAGCTCCACATCCGGAAGTTGCTCTCCTGGCCGCCAGAATTGATAGGATACAAGATGATCAGCAGAGGCTGTTTCAGATGGTTGAGCAACAAGGCATCATTCAGAATGAACAAGGACAGCAGATTCGGGAATCTACAAGCATAATGGAGAATATGATGAAGTATCTGATCAAGAATCTACCATCCTCTTCAAAGTCTTGAACCCCTCCCATCTATCTTTCATGCATATTTATTCATCTTATCTGTCTGTGAACTTATTCTATGTTTGACCATGTTTTATTTTCTTATGTGTTTATGCTACAACTTATTTAATGCACCGTCCACATCTCTTAGTAACTCACATGCATTTATGTTCGATGAGTTTTATGCATGTTTTTTCTGTTACTTCTCTTCTTTATAATCTATTGCTTTCCTTCTTCTCCATCGCAATTCAATTCATTCCTTTCTCTCCTCAAATCAAAATGTCTTCTGTTGATTTGATTTCTGAACTTAAGGCTCTGGTATTTGACCGGACCTTTCCCTGGAGTGTCAATCTTTCACTCACTCAAATCTCCCAAGCTCTTGGGAAAATTGAGTATCTGCTGGACTGCTGGCTGACATCGAATCAGACCCACTGTCTGCATACTCTTCAGGAAGTTCTGAAAGAACTCCTTCGCCTGGCCTCTCACCGGAAGGATCTTGAAGTTCAATTCGAGAGCATTTGTCTGCTCATTGAGCATAAAAAGAGGGAACGAGAAGATCAAGAAGAAGCAGGTGAAGTGCTTCAAGCTACTGCCTCCACTCCTACCATCAATGAGAGTGAGATTCAGAAGGAAGAACTGGCTGCCCAGTTAGCTTCCATTGATCAGGACATTTGTCCTTTGCACCTTCAGCTTCTTTCAATGAAGGAATCTCGTGCCTTCTTATGTGTCTAGGAATTGTTCTCCTAGTATTTTCTTATCCTCTGTACTCATTTCCGTTCATTAACAATAACATGCGTTTTATCTAAGTTAATTCTTTGTTGTTATTGTTTTTGTTTTTCACTCTTTTTGCTTATGACAAAAAGGGGGAGTACATAAAATGGTTTTTGATAAACTTTTAATTTTGTTTATATAATATAAAACCAGTTGAGGAGAATAAGTATCAAATACTTATAGCACATAGATATTGCCAAGCGTCCTAAACAAGGAATACATTTTGTTCAATCTTCTGAACAAACATGCCTCTGACGCCTTATCCCAACACATCTGGACAATACTCTATGTTTCCATGTGATCTACGCAAGTTCTGAACCATCAATTTCTGATGAGTATACTTCTTCTATGCGTATCTTCCGATCACCTCACAAGACTCCGAATCTAGACTCTTCATCATCTCATCAAGTCATAGAGTCAGGGGGAGTCCCCAGCTCAGAATCAGGTGCTATCCTAGATTCAGAAGGAGCAACATAAACCGTTACACAAGGATAAGTTTAAACTCTGATCTCTTCTATCTTGTGTATTCAGTTTATTGTTTAAGAATTGTTCATCAAAATACTTGTTTTGTCATCATCAAAAAGGGGGAGATTGTAAGATCAGGATTTGATCAGTGGTTGCATCTCTATATTTTGATGATTACAATTAAAGTTTTTGAGTATGAATAATAATGGTACTCTAACGTTTGTCTTTTATAGTTGTGACAAACAGGTTCTGTTTCTGACCCAAGCCGATTCCATCAAAAGAAGAAGACCCAAGGGTAACCAAAAGAGAGTTCTAAAACTTACCATGTTTGTTCAGAACAGTGGCAAATCCTTCAGAAGTTCTGAAGATAGAAGCTCTCAAGAGGTACTGAAGATTCGGAGTCAGAAGTTCTGAAGACCAGATGTTCCAGAAGGAACGGTTAGAAGACTCAAGTTCTGAAGACCTGCAAGAAGTTGGCTCTGAAGACCCAAGCTATTCTAGCTTTGGAGTTCAGAAGTTCTGAGGAACATGTCCAGAAGCAGAAGTTGCAGGTCAGAGGATCCAAGCTTCCGTCTGACTCTGATCAGAAGCTTCATCAACGTCCATCTGAAGCACTCCAGATCATAAGTCAGCTGGTGAAAGGACAGGTCGCTGTCATAGTACACATCGTACTGTCATAGCCTGTCCGCCACCTACCTCGTTCAGCCTAGCAGTCTGATATTACAAGATTGCCACTCTAACGGACAAAACCCTAGCAACGGCTACACCATATGCCTTGGAGTATATAAGGGCTGAACATAGAAGAAAGAAGCTAAGAAACTTTGCTGATTTTATTGAGTTCATTCAACCTATCTCTTAGCAATATTTCTTCATTGTTCTTGAACATCTGAGTTTACCATTAGCTTTTCAGAAGCAATTCTTGTAAACCCAAAACCTTTTACAAACACCTTGTAAAGTTCCTTAAGAGACCAAGTTTGGTCGGATCTTGAGAGGACTGAATCAAGTTTGGTTCAGTGTTTAGCTAGTCTTGAGAGGATCGGTAGATCAGCTTCTTGAGAGTATACTAGGGAGAAAATCAGTGTACTGTTAGTCACTTTGCAGGTTGCAAGTGCAGTTGTAACATTCATTGATTTTAGTGAATTACCTTCATCAGAAGAAGGAAGAAATCACCTTCACGGGTGGACTGGATTGACTTGAGCTTTTATCTCAAGTGAACCAGGATAAAATACTTGTGTGCTCTACTTCATATTCTTTAGCACCTAGTTCTTATCTTTAAGTTTGTCAAAACTTAAAAAGGGGAAAACTTTTGTTTAAGAACTCTATTCAAACCCCCCTTTCTAGTGTTCTTCGCACCTTCAGGCAACACACAAGTGGCGAGACGCAGGCATGTTAGGGCGGTGAGTTCAGTACAAGAGTTTTCAATTCCATTTGGTTTTCAACACCCGGACATAGTGATATCGTCGGCAGACTTTGAGGGAATTAAGACACATAAGGACGATCCCGTTGTGGTAATGGTGAGCATCAACAACTACAATGTGCGGAGAGTGCTTTTAGATCAGGATAGTTCTGCGGATATCATCTATGGTGACGCATTTGTTAAATTGGGGTTAACAGATCAAGACATGATGCCATAATCCGAGACTTTGGTAGGCTTTTCGAGGGAACATGTTTCGGTACGTGGCTACTTGGATTTGGACACAATTTTTGGCGTTGATGAGAATGCAAAGCTCTTGCGCGTAAGGTATTTGGTTTTGCAGGTAGTCGCGTCGTACAATGTCATCATTGGTCGGAACACATTGAACCGCCTCTGTGCAGTGAAATCAACAGCCCACCTGGCGATGAAATACCCGCTGACCTGCGGGAAGGTAGGAAAGATCGCGGTAGATCAACGACAGGCGAGGGAATGTTACAACAACTACCTGAGCTTGTATGGGAAGAAGGGAGCTGGGCGCTGGGCATAGATGTCATGAGATTGAGATTTTGGAAGGCGATCTGGATCAGCGGAGCGTTCAGTATGAGAGTTTTCAATTCCATTCGGTTTTCAACACCCGGACATAGTGATATCCTCGGCAGACTTTGAGGGAATTAAGACACATAAGGATGATCCCGTGGTGGTAATGGTGAGGATCAACAACTACAATGTGCGAAGAGTGCTTTTAGATCAGGGTAGTTCTGCGTATATGATCTATGGCGACGCATTTGATAAATTGGGGTTAACAGATCAAGACATGATACCATAATCCGGGACTTTGGTAGGCTTTCATGGGGAACAAGTTTGGGTACGTGGCTACTTGGATTTGGACACAATTTTTGGCGTTGATGAGAACGCAAAGCTCTTGCGCGTAAGGTATTTTGTTTTGCAGGTAGTCGCGTCATACAATGTCATCATTGGTCGGAACACGCTGAACCGCCTCTGCGCAGTGATATCAACAGCCCACCTGGCGGTGAAATACCCGCTGACCTGCAGGAAGGTAGGAAAGATCGCGGTAGATCAACGGCGGGCGAGGGAATGTTACAAAACCTGCTTGAGCTTGTATGGGAAGAAAGGAGCTGGCGCTGGGCATAGATGTCCCGAGATTGAGATTTTGGAAGGCGATCTGGATCAGCGGAGCGTCCAGGGCCAGGGTCAGAGCGGCGCGAGAAGACAGGGGCGGTGGATCAGTGAAAGGTATGGGGGACCAAGAAGGAACCGAAATCAGGAAAGGCCAGATGGCAGGACAGAGAGAGATGGGTAATTTACTAATGCTCATTGCGCTTGGCAAACGTGATTGGGAACCTAGAAATGTATAAATTCAGTAGGGGAGTACTTGCGATTGAGCCCAGGCTCACAGTTAATCATGAAAGGCGCTTGGAGAAGTTGGTAGAAGACAATTTTGACCTCTTCAATGGGAGTGAAAAGGACGCAGCATTCTGGAGGTAGCCCAGGTTCAAAAAGCCAACTCTTTTAGGCATGCGTCAGGAAGGAAGTGGAGAGAAGGGGGCAGTGCTATAGGGTACGGTTCAGTTGAAGCTACAGCGAAGCCACGGCGAGCAAAGCAAGTTGGGAAAAGTTGATCGATCCCGGGGCGGGCCGAAGACTGAAGAGGAACGGTGCCAAGCGCGTCGTCGTAGGAACAAAGGAAAAGGGAAGGTGGAGTGTTGGAAACTAGTGGGGGCCGCAAATTTTAAACCTTCAAAGGCGGCCCGGTACGTCAAGCGAGGGAACAAGTTAGGTAAGCGCCCATTCTACCACAGAGTGGCCGACCTCACAGGAGTGAAGAATGGATGGCGAGCATGTCGGGGTTGAAAGATGAAGTGCTTGGCGTGGTACTCTAATCAGAAGGGACGACTACTGGGAAGGCAGAGCAAGCACGGAGCAGGAGCAATGGCATGGCGGGAAGGAGCAAAAAATTAGGACAAAAACAAAGACACGTTCTTGTTCTCCATCTCGGGAGTTTGTTGACTATAACGTAAGATTGAAAATACAAAAATTGTATCCAGCGATTTCAATCAAATTGAATTGCGGCGAGTGCTAGGTGGGAAAAATTCCCTGAAGGTGGCGATCCCAACACGATCTTGATGTATGGGGATCGCTCCGGAAAACCCGACGCTGTTCGCCGTCACCCGTTGACGACGTGTACGGATAAGGTTCTTATCCAAAAGGCCTCCCCGAAATATGGGCGAGCATTTCTAACTAGGCTAAGCCTTGGGCAACCCACATGGCCATTGGGACCCAAGCCACCATAAGTCCTCGCCAGGCAAAACTGGCAAGGCCACACCTGATCTTACGGGAAAAGCGTGTGAACAAAGCCTCAGTTCAAAAACTGAGCATCAAAAATAAGTTTAAAATAAAACCAAACTAATTAATTTGGCTTGAAAAATACATTGTCCATGCCTAGTGGGCAAAAGCAGTACTTGCATTACAATTATCGAAAAACGATTAACACTATATCCTTTTTTTCTATTCCGCAGCGTCCTCCAGGTCAACATTGGAAGCTTCTGGCGGATCCTCCGGACCTTCCAGCCCGGTTGGGGTAACCTTCTTAAAAATTCTCATAGAATCAAGGTTGGCGGAAGGATGGAGGAGCTTAACTTGAGCTTTGGCGAGGAGGAAGCCGCGCACGCGCTCCTTAGCCGCCGCCTGAGCAGCTTCTTCCCTCATCTTCTTCTTAAGGGCCTCGGCCCAGGCATCCACCTCGGCCGCGAGTTTACCTTTGGACGCCAGGTTCAACTTGGCCTTAGCTAGTACCTTACCCTTGCTCGCCAACTCGCCACGCAAGGAGGCGATTTCGTTGTCGTTGGCGGCAAGAGTTTCCTCTTGGGAAGCAGCAATGCTTCCTTTGTGGACTAGTGGACTCGGAGGAATCTGTCGAGCAAGTCAAAATTTAGATTTAGCTTTTTTTACTATGCCATGTTGGCAACCTATCTTGATCACTAGCCTTGACATTAGTTAGTTTTTCTTATGCTTGTCGCCTTTGTTTTAAAGACACTCTTAGCTCTCATGCTTCGAGCTCGGTGTCTTGTGGACTGGGTGAGACCCCAGAGGCCCTCGCCCCAAGGTGACGCACAAAGCCAGGGATTGGGCCACCTCCGAGAGGCCCAACCGACCTACTAAGGGCAGTTATACACGCCAGGCCCAACCCCTAGCCTATAAATAGGGGGTGGTTACCAATTGTAAGGGACTCTTAGCTCATTTCATGAATAACAAACTCAAGATTCAGTTACACTCTCTCTCTAAGCGGTTACACGCTCTCTCTCTCTAGATTATCTCATTGCAATCCTCTCACTCTAGGTACTATACCTCCTTACTATGTTCTTGGCCGGAACAGTTTGGTAAAGAAGAGAGAGTAGAGAAGAGAGAAATTGAGTAGAGAGAAATAAGTGAGAAATTGTTGGTCAATCTGCAAGTGTACATAATCTACCCGGTTTTAATTTATCGAACCACAGGGAATTGGTATGTGAATTCAGTTTAAGCCTCGAGTTCACGGTAGGAAAGCGAGTAAAATTCAGTTTAAAGGTTGATTGTTTAGGTGATTAATTAACAAGCAATTGAAATATAAGTGTGTGAAGAACAATGGTGAGCATTGTAACATCCCGACTTGAAGCCCGGGGCCGACGAGGGCGGGGAGTGATCGCCGGTGCAGTGAGGCACGGACAAGGAGCGGCTCCTGACAGGCTTCTAGGTGGAGGGGCACATGAATGAACCGATTTCACACCCGAACAAGAGGTATTCCGAGACTGTATAGGGATGGACTATACAGTTGAGGAGGGCATAAAAGATTTGATTGGTACTACTCATAACAACAAGTTGCAACTTCTTTTCGGGAGCCCAACTGATAAGAACTCCATGGTTAAGTGTGCTTGCCTTGGAGCAATATCGTGATGGGTGACCTCCTGGGAAGTTTTCCCGGGAAGTGCGCGAGTGAGGACAAAGCACACTGAAAAGACTCGTGTTGTTACCGTGAGGCCAGTCGTCAGATCGGGATGTTACAAGTGGTATCAGAGCCGATCTCTCCCAGTACGGTGTGGTTCGGGGACGAACCAAGTGGAAGCTGGTGGGCCTGTGAAGCCCGGGGCCGACGAGGGCGGGGAGTGATCGCCGGTGCAGTGAGGCACGGACAAGGAGCGGCTCCTGACAGGCTTCTAGGCGGAGGGGCACATGAATGAACCGATTTCACACCCGAACAAGAGGTATTCCGAGACTGTATAGGGATGGACTATACAGTTGAGGAGGGCATAAAAGATTTGATTGGTACTACTCATAACAACAAGTTGCAACTTCTTTTCGGGAGCCCAACTGATAAGAACTCCATGGTTAAGTGTGCTTGCCTTGGAGCAATATCGTGATGGGTGACCTCCTGGGAAGTTTTCCCGGGAAGTGCGCGAGTGAGGACAAAGGGCACGGAAAAGACTCGTGTTGTTACCGTGAGGCCAGTTGTCAGATCGGGATGTTGCACTGGTCGAGGACCACCGGCACCACCTTCATCTTCATCTGATGACGAGGACCCATCCGAGATCGAGGCTGATGTTGATGCACCTGTCGCGCCACTTCCTGCTACTGCTGTCGATCCTACCGACGTTGCGTCGTCCTCGAGGCTCGTGGAGCCGAAGAGGGAGCCTGTTGTTCCATGTGCCTCTCGCCGTTTTCCGTTTACTCCATCACGCGGCTACCGTGTGGAACCTCTGGTTCGTGTGGTGGAGGAGGATGTCCTTTCTGAGAAGGTAGATGTTAAGATGGGCTCGACTAGGGTTGTTCGCAGGATAGTTAGGAAAGAGGTCGTGGACTTGGATACCGAGATGATCACGGTGGACTCTGACTCCGACACCGACATCGACAGGTACTCGCCGAGTGACGAGGAGGAGGAGGAGGAGCTTTGAGCGAGACTGGGAGGGTAGGTTTAGGCAGGCGTCATATTTTGTGTAGAGCTCTGATTCGTTTTGCTTTTGGGATAGGGTAGGTTCCCGACGCATGGCTTTTTGTGTGGTTCTCTTACTGAGGGTTCACAGTGAGTCAGTCGGACCATAGGGGTCTTTGCTTAGGCCATTTTGAGGCCGACTTACTCCTTATTGTAAGACCCACATTTTTAGAATTAGAATAATTAATTAAATTCTGACTCACGCCTAGGATGCTGTGTAAGCTTGAGAGGAACTTGAACTAGGGTTTGATGATTTGTCGATTGAAACTTTATAGACTACTCAATATATGTTTAATTATGACACTATAGTCAGTTTAAAATATAGCACTGGCCGTATTCACACCCGACTAAGGTCAAGAGTGTTCAAAAAATGTTATTTTCGCTACTAGAGCACTGTTTAAGATGTAGTTCGACAACGGCAAGAGAATAAGACCTTCAGGGTATTTTTCCCTTGACCCGTGTTCCATTACGGAACTTTCGGTTGTAAACTCGGTAGTGTTCACTTATGGGAAACTCGATAAAGTTAGACTTTATCTCCGCAAGGACTTTAAGTGAGACCCCTAACAAAAGGCTTTTCTATTCGGGGCTTCTAACGAAGTTTCCATCCGCGGAGTCTAAATTCCTTCGCTACTAGGAATCTTTCTTACGAAGGAAGTTTTCTCATCCGAAGTTTTGATGCAGACTGCGTTCAAGCCATCTTGCCATTGAAATAAACTTGAAATAAGTATCGACCTTTATGGGGAGATACTTAGCTTAGATGCCCAATGTGACAACATCATATTTATTCCAATTGTCTCACGATTATTCTTTAACTCGGTTTTTACTCATTTCTTGGTTCATAGATCATTTTAATTTGCTCAAAGTGATCCTAATTTATATTCTACTGTTTCATAAAGATCCTCATAATTTTTAGGATAATAATATATCAACTCTATATTTTTCTCCTAACTCTACGAGTTAAATCCTACAATGTCTAAACCAATTCGTACCGGTAATTATCATCTTATAATATATATATATATACTCCTCTACTCACCATTCTCGACGTCTTTTTCTCCCCACTTCTCTTCATTTTCGTTTCTTTTCTTCTCCTTCTAATATACTACAGACCTGCGTTGCTTCCTCTCATTCTTCTCACTCAATTTCCACTTCCTGCAGCGCAAGATCCTCATTATTTTTCCTCTTTTCCCTGTGTGCAAGCCACACCAACGGCCATCACCATACCACCTTCTTCTTCTTCATTCAATTTATTGTAACACCCACCATCACTTTCTCCTCTTCATGGAAGCCGTGAGACCACCACCACCACCATGCTGCTACTCCTTCTTCCTCTACTCCACGCAAGCACCACAACCACCGGGAGCAAGCCACCAAAGGCAGCCACCACCTCTATTCTCTTCAACCTTTTCTCATCTCAATTTTGAGCTTTTGAGTTAGAGGTTGGTTTAGCTTCAAACTTTGCTTCAATTAGCTTGTATGCATGCTCTAGTGTATGTAAGGCCCGAGTTTTTAGGCTTATGTTAAGTGAATAAACTTTTTATTCACAATTAGGGTCGATGTAATGTGAAGGGAAACCTGAACGAAAGTTTATTAAATGAAATATATTTATGAAGGAGAAAGTTCAGGAAAAGTTCAAGGATTTCATTATGATCGATAAAAGTTATAGCACGAACGTTTTACGCTTAAACCTAGGTCAGAAACCCTAGTATATAGCTATTTTTTCACTTTTAGGCACGATGGCAGTTAATTCCAAAAATCTTCAGAGAAATGTTAGAACTTCTCTTTTTCCATATATCACAATCGTTTCGAGGCGAAACTCTAGGATCTACGAACGTCCGATTCCAATCATCGGAAGTTTGCCGAAACCGAAACCCTGGTATTTCAAAACCCTAGAATTTCCCGACTTTGAGGACTTTATCTATTCAGAGCTTCAAATGAATATTCCACACGCGTACACCCATTTCTCTTGATGATTTCAATCTTTCTTCCGAAGGAAGTTTTCTATTCCGACATTCGAGGCAAAAAGCAACTTATCGGGTAAAATAGTTTTACACCGACTTTGCACCGACTTTGCATTAGTTGCCAAAAATACAAGGAGACATCTTCTTAGCTTAGGAATTCCTTTGCCAAAACCTATCTTAGAATTCATGGAGAATGACGCCGGAAAAATCAGATTCGCGAAACTTTCATTTTCCCGCGAAATTCCATCTTCTATATATAGCAAATAAAGGAAGAAAAAACACAATTTTCCTCCATTTTCTCTCCTCTAAACCGCGGCCAAGAACAAGGAAGAAGGAAGAAGAGTTTTTCTTCATCGTTTGCTTGATCGTTGATCCGTTAGTTGCTACTTCAAGGCTTCGAGGTATAGTCGCTAATCCTTACCTCTGATCGCTTTTTCCATAGCTTTTCTGTAGAGTTTTCTGAGCGGATAGTTTATGGGTTTTTGCAAAACTATCCTGAATCTTTCATTTCTGATTCTAAACCTCTTCTATGTATGCCCAAGATCACTTTTGCCGGATTAGATTTTCCGTTATGTCGCCGGAATTCCGCCGGAATCAATTTGAGCCTAAAATACCCATTTATGTAGTTTTTGAGTAAAGTTCCAATCTTTAGGCTGTAAACTATCGCCTTAGCTTAGTGCTAGTAGGATTAGTTGTCATAAACGTCGTTGGTGACGTCCCTGCAAAATTTTATTTTTGGGATTTCAGTTTTGAAAATCCTAAGTTAAAAATCATGACCAAAATACCCCTGCGACAGTTTTTGATCCGATAATTTTTCCGAGTTCAGAATACCCTTAGTTACGGCTTATGAAAGCATAGGAACCAAGTTTGATCGAAGAAAAATCGAACCCTACAATTACCTATAGTGGCCGAGAGCTATAAGGGGGGAGGAGGAAATTTCCTTTTCCGAAAACTTGTCCTTTCGCGCTAGTTTATCGTACCTTAGAGTATAGATTACTTCGAGTAACCTTAGTATGTATCGATAGCTTAGTTTCCGATAGATTCTGATAGTATTTCTGTGATTTTGTTTTAAAGGAACTTTCGAGGAATTTCCTGAGGAACAACACTTTGAGTACGAGGAAGCGCTTGACGATCATACTGGAGAACCTTCAGGTGAGGGCTTCTCACTGAATCTCTAGTTAATGCTTAGGGTCGATGTTTCGACATTGTTTACTGTTTATGCACTGAGATTGTGTGTGATTGAAAATGTTTTCTGAGGCTTCGGCTGACAATGTAGATGATTCATCTACTGAATGTTTTTGAGATTGTCTTACATGCTATGTGCTATGTGGGTAATCTAGGATGTGTGGTGCATGCTTTATATGCTAAGTGCTAAGTGTTTATGATGCGATTTATTGATATATGACATGTTGTTGATTGTGATGACTTAAATATGCTTTACACTGGAAAACTGAGTTTCTGAATGGTGAGAATAGCGGGCAGGTCATGCCGATTTTATTTTGAGAGTTTTGAGAAAGTTTGATAGGACGAACGAGGTTCGAGCCTTAATTTTGTTTAGTGGATCGAGACCTCCTCTGGAAGCGACTTGGGATTGGGAGATCCTGCAAATGTATAAGACTTGCGATAAGGCAAAATGGAATCTATTTTATAAAGAAAACTCATAAGACCTTAAATAACCTCTAAATCTTTAAGTAATGATAACAACCTCGAAGGAAGGCATGGGAAGTAAAATCTTAATTTTGGAAAACGAGGAGCGTCGTCGGATCCAAGTGTTGAGTATGTTGTCGTTGTGCTGTTGGAGCAGCGTTTGATGTTGTGCTGTTGGAGCAGCGTTTATTGTTGTGCTGTTGGAGCAGCGTGTGTTATTGTGCTGTTGGAGCAGCGTGTGTGGTGGTGCTGTTGGAGCAGCTATGTGTCGTTATGAAGTGTGTCTTTTGGTCGCAGAATCGACTTTACCTTAGGGTAAGCTTTTAGAGACTTTAACTTCCCTAGAACACGTGGCGACGTGTCGAGTGAGGTCGGAGACGTTGTTTGACTAATCATTTTGCATACATGCAACATTAATGAGGTATTAACACAGGACGTACTCTGGACCTCGTCGGTTTCCAAAATGGTCATAAGACCCGGAATGCCGTGAAAGAGCGTTTGTAGACGTCTCTTGTAGCAGACCGAAATGGCAGACCTACGGGTTTACTGCTGATCTGACTACCCAGTGGGAGTAAGAGACATCACGGGCCGAAATGGCACCACCGTGGCTGGTGAAGGGCTGATCCGATGATGTCCATCCGTTTCCGGATTGCATATTGGTTGACTGGGTTAACCTGCATACATATCACGCAACATGCATACTGACTTAGTTGATGAGTGTGGTTGCTATTTGATAAACTTACTTGGAACATGCTAATTGTTATTATTGTCATTATGATTCTGTGGAACATGCAACCCTAGGAATGATATCTCTAGTTATAAGCCTAAGTGGCTATCTATTATTTGTACCTATTGGGTTTATTATCTACATAGTTCTTTAGAGTTGACCCTCGCGTCTTCTGTGTGTGTTTTGGCGGACAACGCCTTTTGTCAGATGAATATTGCGGACTGGTACACCATGGTCCACCCTTCGGGGGGGATTAGGTATGAGATGATCGATCAGGACGACCCCGGGTCGTGGGTGGTTGACCCCGCGAGCCACCGAGCGACGTATTCGGGGCGTATCATGGAGGATCACGTGGACAGTGGAGGACTCTTGAGGTCAGGAGTGTTGAGGCGATGCTCTATCAGCTTCAACTTGCCACCGGGCGTTCACTGTGGACCAGGTCTTGGAGGAGCACCGCCGCCACCGTCATCTTCAGAGGAGGAGGATCCCTCAGAGGAGATTCCAGTGGGAGTGCCCTCGGCAGGGTCTAGTGCACCCTCCATTGCGATCATTGATGATCAGGGTTCGGGCCCTAAGCCCGTGAGTCCAGCATCGGAGAGTGTTGCAGGAGCGAGGGGAGGACGGATAGGGTTGATAGACTTGGTCGTTCTGGATTCTGATTCAGACGACGATCATGCTAGCACATAGTTTTGAGTGTTGGTATGAGCTCCTCGAGTTAGGATTAGTGTAGGAGTAGAGTTTTAGCTCTGACAGTCTTGCTTCATTTGTTACTTAGGGGACAGGGTAGATCCGCCTATAGCTTTTTGTGTGGTTTCCTTACGGGAATCACAGAGAGTTGGTTGGACTTAGGAGGTCTTATTTTCAGGCCATTGGGTCAGCTGATTCTCAGTTTTGAGGGATGGTGTTGCGGGCACTTCACCCTTTTCTTTTGGTTTGTATATATTGCCTTCGGGCGTTACACTTTTCTTTCCGTCACTGGAGGTTTACTCGTGACGAGGTTATTACTTACAGCGGGGGCTGTTTATATATATTGTACATTAGTTCTATTGCTTTTCGCTTTTGGGTTTTATTTATTTCAGTCTTGTCTTAGTTATTATCGAAAAATAAAACATTCACGTTTTCCGCATTAAGTTTACTTTTGGTTACTAAAGTGACGCTACCGAAATCGGGGTGTTACAGTGTCCGAATTGATAACGGGCAAACAGAGAGAACTATTCAGTCGTTAGAGGATCTACTGCGTGCTTGTGTGTTAGACAACAGAGGAAGCTGGGATGATCTCCTGCCATTGATCGAATTCACATACAACAATAGTTTTCATGCGAGCATTGGGATGGCACCGTATGAGGCTTTGTATGGTCGAAAGTGTAGGACACCGTTGTGTTGGTATCAAGATGGGGAGAGTTTGTTGATTGGGCCAGAACTTTTGCAACAGACAACTGAGAAGGTTAAGCAGATCAGAGAAAAGATGAGAGCTTCGCAGAGCAGACAGAAGAGTTATGCCGATCAGCGACGCAGAACCCTAGAGTTTGAAGAGGGCGACCATGTGTTTCTACGAGTTACTCAGACTACTGGAGTTGGCCGGGCTATTAAGTCAAGGAAGCTCACGCCAAAGTTCATTGGACCTTACCAAATCACTCGCCGTGTTGGGCCAGTTGCGTATCAGATTGCGCTACCACCGTTTTTTCCAACATTCACGATGTATTTCACGTGTCGCAGTTGAGGAAGTACATTCCAAACCCGACACATGTAATCGAGCCAGACAACGTTGAACTGAAGGATGATTTGACTTTTGAGGCACCGCCGATCAGTATTGGGGACAGAAGAGTGAAACAGCTGAGAGAAAAGCAGATTGCATTAGTGAAAGTGTTATGGAACAACGATGTATGCTTTTAACGAAGTTTCCATCCGCGTTGCCAGAATTCTTTCGACGTTTCCAATCTTTCTTCAGAACGAAGTTTCGTCATCTGACCTTCACAGCAAAAAGTAGTTTTTCGGGGCAAATTAACTTACACCGCTTTTGGATCGTTTTTCTCAAATTCAAGAAACCTGTTTTGAGTTCTGGAATTCTGTCGCCAGAATCTCGCTTAGAATTCACCGATGAACGTGCTGCAAAAATCAGAATCGCTAAATAATCATTTTCCCGCGATTTCACTCTCCTATAAATAGTAGAAAAATCAAAATATCTTACCCATTCACCCATTGGAGGCCGTGGGTTTGGAGGAGAAAGGAGAGGAGAAGAACTTCGTCGTTTCTCGACCGATCTTCAAGCAGTTTGTCTCTATTTCATGGCATCGAGGTAACTTGCTTGATTCTTACCTCTGATCATTCTTTTCGGGAGCCCAACTCATAAAAACTTCATGGTTAAGTGTGCTAGCCTTGGAGCAATATTATGATGGGTGACCTCCTGGGAAGTTTTCCCGGGAAGCGTGCGAGTGAGGACAAAGCGTGCTGAAAAGACTCGTGTTGTTACCGTGAGGCCAGTCGTCAAGTCAGGATGTTACAATTGGTATCAGAGCCGACCTCTCCCAGTACGGTGTGGTTCGAGGACGAACCAAGCGGAAGCTGGTGGGCCTGTGACACCCGGGGCTGACGAGGGCGGGGAGTGATCGCCGGTGCAGTGAGGCACGGACAAGGAGCGACTCCTGGCAGACTTCTAGGCGGAGGGTCACAGGAATGAGCCAATCTCACACCCGAACAAGAGGTATTCCGAGACTGTGTAGGGATGGACTATACAGTTGAGGAGGGCATACAAGATTTGATTGGTACTACTCATGACAACAAGTTGCAACTTCTTTTCGGGAGCCCAACTGATAAGAACTCCATGGTTAAGTGTGCTTGCCTTGGAGCAATATCGTGATGGGTGACCTCCTGGGAAGTTTTCCCAGGAAGTGCGCGAGTGAGGACAAAGCGCACTGAAAAGACTCGTGTTGTTACCGTGAGGCCAGTCGTCAAGTCGGGATGTTACAAGCATGCATTGGGTTCTTGCTTAAATAATTCAGTTTTAGTCAACCTATTCTATTCACAAAACTCTGAGTCTATCCTTGATGCTCTAGCCTAGTCAATTATCTATCGATGCCTCGCATAGACAATCCTCTCAAGCCAAAAGATAGGCACAATTCCTTGACAACCTAAACATTTGCTAAAGGCACTAAGCATGCAATTCGGGCCAACAAACCCCAACCTTTCCTCTATTCCTAGTAGCAAGCATAGAAAGGGTAATCCCATAACAAGTCCCTAATCTATAACAAACTTCCGCTCTATTATAGAAAAGCATAAAGCTAGTACGCGTTCAAGCTTAAAAGATGAAGCAAGGATATGGGATTCAATGGTTTACTCAGATTATTCATGAATAGAAATAGGAATTATAACTAAAACATCCAAAGTCTTACAAGGAACCCAAAGCAAAAGGGCTTTAGCCAAGCATGGCTATGAAATCCATACAAGAAAATAAAGATAGAACCTGGTACATAAGCCTTGGAGGAATCTCCTCAAGCTCCAGAACCAAAACCCTACCTCTAGACTTATTAAAATATGAGAAAATGACAAGAGATTCCAAGAGAGGTGACAAAAAACCAATTTATAGGCAAACTAGGCGAGTCTGGGCGCTCAGGCGCCAATAAAGCATGCCTGAGCGCCAATTCAAAGTGAAAAAGTGGCTTCTCGAAGGCAATTGGCGCCTAGGCGCCAATTAAGCATGCCTGGTGTAAGACCCAAATTTAATAGACCGCTTATTTACTTAATTTCTTTAAATTAAAGTAACCCGTATTATTTACTAATTATTTTTGATTGTATATTATTCGCGCCACGACGGCGAGAAATACCTTAAGGAATATTTTCCTTACAATCATTTAATTGTGTGTTTATATTTATTATTTTTTTATTATTTTCTTAACTCGAATCTAATCGCGATTCGGGAAAATTAATTAAGTAGTAATTAATTTCAATATTTTGATTTTATAGAGTTTTATTTGAATACAAGAATAAAATTATAATTATTTTTGTGTGTATTATTCCATTTTAAATCTTAGGAGATTCTTCTCTTTAATTATCTATTTCTTTTATGAAGAGATGACCTGCTCTAACAGGTCACCTTTGTTATTTACCTATGTTAGCTATCAAGCATCACAAAAGAATATTCTTTATTCTTTTCCCTCAACCACTCAATTACCCATCCTTATCTCTCCACCTCATCCACTCTCTTCCCAACCACTCATTCAAAATATCTATTTTTCCTCTCATCCTCACCACACATTCAAATTCCCATCACTCTTTCTCTCTCCGCGTGGGCCCCACTCCCACCAATCAGATTTAATTATTTTCCTCATTCTCCTCACTTTCTCACCATTCACCCTCATTCACGCTCTCTCTCTTCTCACTCACTCGACATCTCTCTTTCTCTCTTCTTCTCCAAACCCATTTTCCTCTTCTTCTGATACAGCAGCAAGAATCATCACCCTCACCATGTTTCCCTCCTTCCTCTCACGCCAGCAACCACCGCGTGCCAGCCGCCACCACCGCGCCCTCCTTACGCGAGCCAGAGAACCACCACCTTCTCCCTCACGAACCAGCACCATCAAGCCATCATCTTCCTCTTTTCCTTACCTCTGGTTCAGATACGAGCACACCACCAACGTCCAGCACCACCGCGAGCACCACCACCACCAGGATCGACCAAAAATGGCGCCAAACAGAGGAGCTTGAAACCCTAACTTCAGCCACCTTCAAGCTTCGATCTCCGGCGAACCCCTTAGCTTTTGGAGAAACGAATACTACCACTGAACTCCCCTCATCATCAGCTTCAAAATCCCTAAAGAAATTTCTGATTCTGACCTTCTCCGCCGGAAACAGCCGCCAGCCGCCGTCAACCACCGTCTTCTCCGGCCAACCTTCGCCGGAGAAGGAACTGAACTCAGAAATAAGGAGCTCTCCTCCTCCTCTTGCTGAATTGATTATCAATTTTGGGTAAGAGATTAATCCTCCCTTCCAATTTCTGTTTTACCCCTTTAAAAACCATAATCCTTGCTCTGATTCATCTCTTATTTTTCTTGTCCAAGTTTTGTGTTATTGCTGTCAGCCTTGATGATCACGCTTGGAGAGAGCAGCCATGACCAACCAAGGAGTACCCTACCACTACCTTCAACTTTGATAGGGTTGGCATTCTTATCTAGATCAATTAATTCTAGGGTCTTTATGCTCTTCTAAGTCATATATCATTGTCAATTTTGCTGTCCATGTACCTTGTAAAATTAATGAAGGAATATAGAATAGTATATGTGTGTGGTGTGAGTGATAGTGTTTTGGTTGTTGATTTCTGAGGGCATGAGGGTTCAGCCCTTATTGTGCTTGAAAAGCTTTTGCGAAAACTCACATAAAACTGTTGTTGTTTTCAAAAGTAGTAGCCGCTGTTCTGTCAAAATCGTGTGTTTAGGTTCAGATTTTGGAACTGTGTTCTTCATAAGAATTGTAGCTTTTTCCGTTAGCAAACTTTCGCCACTGGTTTCATGTCATTTCGATTTCTCTAGCTCACGTTATACGCATTTTGGTGAGCACGGGTTAAGCTGTCCCGTTTCTCACGAACTGCTGTAGTATTTGATTTTTCGTGAATTTTGTACTTTGAATCTGGACTTGAAAATTTATGAGGATTTACAAAACCTGTAGATGAAGCCAGGATAAAAATATTAGATTTGTCGGAGTTTATTTGACGTATTTAAAAATTAGCTAAAGTTGCTTAACAGTTTATAATCGTTTGACAAAATTAGTTATTTCAAGTGAAAAGAGTTGTTTTAGGAAAAAGATGAGAAAACCTTTTATTTTAAAATTATATTACAATGTTTGGAGTAGGAAAACTTCTTTTGAAACTTGCTTACGTACGTTGTTTATTCGTTTATGAAAATCAAGAACATATGAGTCTTTACGCACATTTATTCGTTAAAAAGTGATTGCGAAAAGTTTGAAAGTCGAACTAGTTTTTGGAGTGTTAGAGAATAAGTGTTCGAATATTACCTCTTTATTTATGGACGTTTAGGAATAACGTGTACGGATAGAGATAGAACTATTAAGTTTGGATTTCCGATTGAGGAATTAGACTTTGAAAGGTATTAATTAGAAAAGATTAAGTTGTGATTGCAATCTTGATGTTGGAAGATGACTTAGGATTGAATCTTGAATTTCAAGAAGTTTATGAGCTTTACTATAAATACTTGATTTTAGAAGGTCTAGATTTGAAACTTTGGAAGTTCGAGGACTTAGAAGTAATTAAGGGATTAATTGAGGACTAGACGCCGTTTCTTAGAGATTGAGGACTAATCTATAAGTTTGGGATTTTTGTAGAACCAAGTGGAGTTTCAAAGATACTAGGGTCTTTGCCTAACGAGACATCCCGAGTTTAAGTTTAAGAGAAATGATTCGATTGTTTTGAAGGAGCTTATGAGTCTTGAATAAGTACATAATCATTAGGTAAGAAGAATTGTTTGTCTTGGAAGTTAACTATGGCTTATGGATTACATGATAAGAGTTAGTGGATTTGATAAGAATTGATAATGATACAACGTTGGCTTGAGGAATAGATTGTGAGAGCGAGTTGAGACATTAAGTTGTTGTAAGTGACTCGATAAATAAGTATTCTTTATTTGCTCTTTCTATTTTAACAAAGATATGAGTATTTGGTTTTAAAGCTGATTTACTAAGTCAAAAGCTTTTGAAGCATTGTTATTGTTTTGTTGTCATTATGATGACTTGTCTTAATTTCAGCGATTGATCCTAATGGTTGATAACCATTGCGAAGATTCAGTTTAACTTGTGTTTTCTTTGAGTCTTTTGCTTGAGGTTGTAGCTCTAGACTTAAGTAGTAAGTAGCGCGATTAGTGATTTCGTTCAGTATGCTTATGAAAGGTACGAAGAACGGAAGCACCTTGCATCGAAGCTACACAATGGAATAAAGTGAGTCTACACGGGGAAAGCAAATATGTGATTGGATTGGAGTTGCAACTTAGTAAGGGAGTTGGCTAAGGTGAGGGCAACTTACTTACTAGCTATTGCTTTGTAGGCGTCGATTAATTCAACTTGATTATTGTTTTGAATATTAAATATTGCCTTGTTAGGGAATATTGCTTGGATATTGTTTATTGCCTTGAACTGGGAAATGTTTTTTGGAGGCTTCGGCCGAGTGAACTTATATGAGACGTGTGTCTCCGTTTTCTGAGAGGCTTCGACCGTTTACTGGTTTCTATCTTATGATTCCCGCACCGTATTATTGTTTCATCGCTTATTGGCGCATGATATTGTTGAATTGATATCGAATTGTGCGTGTTGACGCGATTGCGGAGCGTAGGACATTTGAGTTGATTTTGTTGATCTTTAGGGTTGAGATGAAACCCTAGGCAGGCTCTGACGGAGGTCTGAGACCTAGCCCTTCTTTTGAACGCTTAGACTTTTCCCGGGGATTTTATTTGGGGGATTTGGGAAACTCGGAATAGTTAGAATTTGGGAACTTATGGAACTTGGATTTCAATAATAAACCTCATAATTTGATTAACTTAACTTGAACTGCTTTGATTAATTAACGAGACCTTTAGGGAAACTTAAGAGTTGGAAATGATTGTGAAAAACGGGAAATAGTCGACAAGCCTTGAGTTTGGAGTTTTGTGGTGTTTGCCACGAGGGCGAACCACGGTGACGAGAGAAATTCACCGAGTACTTTTAGTACCCTTGCTCGTTGGAGCTTCTGTCGTGAAGTCGACATTGTCATGAGTTCTTGAGAATTGGTGGACACCACGGGGGTGAGCCACGGTGACGAGAGGAGGTCACCGAGTACATTGGTACTCTTGTTGTTGGAGTTTATGTCGTAGGGTCGACATTAAAGCCTTGAGTTTTGAAATTGAGATTAAAGCTAAACACTTGCGTTGTGAGGACGATTTGATGTTTGGCTAACCATGTTGCATCATGCATACATTCGAGGTTGGGACAGTCGAAAGATTGGGCCTCGGTGAAGTTGGGACGGCTTCGGTCGGGCTTCACGAAGGTTGGGACGGTCGAAAGACTGGGCCTTGATCGAAGAACACCTAGAGTGTATCTTCGGCATAGCGGGCAGAGTGGTACAACCTAGGGTGGTTGGGACTGATCTGACTATGCATGGGTTTGTAAGCGACACCCGAGCGGAGTTGTCGACACTAGGCCGGTGTAGGGCAGACTCGATGGTGCCCATCCCAATTGAACTATCCGGATCATTTGAAACACATTGCAAGCATACATGCACCCTAACTGGAATTGTGTGATATTGTCTATTGAATTGTTGATTAGAGCCTTGATAACATGCTAAGTATATACCTTAGGATATGCAACTGAGAACCTATATAAGTATATACCCCTTTTGTCGCATGTTGATTGTATATCTATTGTATACTATGAGTTGACCCTCGCGCCTTGGCATTGGTTGTATGTTTGTGTTTGGACGGTCGGCCTGCTGCCAGACGACGAAAGGAAGTGATGTGAGCAGATGCTACTCCACGTGGAAGAACTATAGAAGACTCGAAGAATAGAGTCGGGTGTAGGGCTAGAGCCTTTGGGTAGAAAAGCTTACCGTTATTGGCTTGCAGGATCATTTTATGATTTGTATTTGAGGTTTTGGGTAGGTTCCGGTGCATTGGTTTCCTATGGTTACCCCGTGTGGAAATCATAGGGAGTATATCGAATCTATGGAGTCATTGCATAGTGAGTCTGTTGTTGGATCTTAGTTTATTTCTCATGTATTTTATGTTGTGCCTTGATCGAGGCCAGATGTAAATTATTTACGGTTGGGAGTATGCATTACATATTTTAGAAACACTTCGAAAAGGAAAAAAAATATACTCACATTTATAAATCCCTTTTGGAAAAGATTGCATATTTACTTTAACATGTTACTACCGTGGCACCCGAAAATCGGGGTATTACACCTAGGCGGTAATTCCAAATCTCTAGAACAGATCAATTGGCGCCTAGGCGCCAATGGAGCACGCCTAAGCGCTTTATGCACGCTGAAAAACCTTTAAAACTTCCTCTTTACTCCTCTTTAAGCCTCCCTTCAATTCTCCAAGCCTCTTGACCTTCTTCCTTCATTAGTTTCAGACCTGGTAACTTACGAACAAAGCAAGGTAAATATCTAGGAGCTCCAAGCGTTTATTAGCACAAAAGACCCTCAATTCAAGTAGAAAAGATATGAAAGTCCTAAACTTACTTAAAATGTAAGAAAGGTCCCTATAAAACTATAAAATTACCAAAACAAAGTAAAAACACAAATAAAGATAAAAATGCATGAGAATGCATGAAATACTACATGCGACTCAACAAAAAGACTCAAAATTAACAAAGAAATGACCTTAAATACACTACTAAAATAGGGTCATCAGAAATAAAGTAGATTTAGAGCGTGTTTGGTATGATAAAAAGAGAAGAGAGATGGAGGTGAAAGAGTTTTAGTTTTTGTATTTAAAAATGAATACTTCTCATATAAAATGATTTCTGGCGGTTAGAAGAAAATTATTGGCGGTTAGAAACCGCCAGTAAAGTGCATTTGTGAAAAAAAATGTTATATTAAACACTTTTCTGGCTGTCTGATGTGACAGCGGGGGTCCCATACCCCCAGTAAAGTGCGAAACATCAGAAGAAAAAAATTCAGGGACCAGCCCATCTCTCTCCTATTTGGAGAGTTTTGTGTCCCACCACTTTTTCTCTCATCTAACTCTCTCTTCCCACTTACCAAACACATATACTTCCTCCTTCCTCCCCCTAACTCTCTCTCTTCCCCATCTCTCTCTACCCAAACCTCCCTATACCAAACAAAGCATAAAGGCCATAAATTAGAAATTCTTAAAAAGAAACACTAATTTTATTGCGGAAATGAGAAACCCCCTCAAATTTTTGATCTGTTTTTTTGGCGTGAAATTGTTTTCAGAAGTAGACGATGTAAATGATATGTCACACATTGTTTCACTAGACGATGATTCACTATCAAATCCTAAACCACTTCTATCATATAAATCACGGTTGTTTCCACATAATTTAACAAGATTTTCGTGACCAATAGTGAAGTTTGATGTAACACCCCGATTTCGGTGGCGTCACTTTAGTAACCAAAAAGAAATTAAAGCGGAAAAATGTGAATATTTTTTTTGTGATAATAGAACCAAAGGCTGAAAGAAATAAACTCCCAACAAAAGATAACAGAACTAATATATAATATAAATACAGCCCCCGCTGTAAGTAGCAAACCATGTCACGAGTAAACCTCCTGTGACGGGAAGTAAGAAAAGTAACGCCCGTAGGCAAGAAGTACAACCCAAAAGAAAGGTCAAGTGTCCGCAACACAAAACCTCAAAATGTGAATAAGTCAGCCCAGATGGCCTAAAACAAGACCTCCTAAGTCCAACCAACTCTCTGTGATTCCCGTAAAGAAACCACACAAAAAGCTATAGGCGGGAAACTACCCTGTCCCCAAAGAAACAAATGATGTTCAGAGCTAAGACTCTACTCCTACACTAATCCTATCTTGAGGAGCTCACACTAACACTCAATCCTACATGCTAGCATGATCGTCGTCCGAATTCGAAATCCAGAACGACCTAGTCTATGTACACCATCCGTCCTCCTCTCGCGACCGCGATGCGCTCCGGTTCCAGCATCTCAACCCTAGTTTCCCCCGAAGGGTGAACCATCGTGAATTAGTCCGCCATGGACATCTGACAAAGGGCGTAGTCCGCCAAAGCACACACAGAAGACGCGAGTGTAAGACCTGGATTTTCAGAACAAGCTAGTTTCCGACTCACGCGTAGAATCAGTGTAAGCGTGACAGGAGTTTGACATTTGAGGAAGATTAATGAAGAAGAAAGTTCAGGAATTGCTTGAGGAATGTTGCGTAGTTGTTTTCGGAGTTAGTGCGAGTCGTCTGCACACTTGCCTTAGGGCGAGCGTGTCCAGAATAGACTATTTCGCTCTTAAAGCAACGTTTTGAGTGAGATTTCGAACTCTCGGAAAATTTAAAGATTCTCTTTATTTTTCCATCGACCAGCGTTTCATTTCGGAACTCTGGACTGTACGTACGATAGGTTTCACTTTTCGGATGTCCGCCGACGCTAATTTCTTTGCTTCGAAACCCTATTTTCGAGCAATGGATGAAGACTTTTTCTATTCGGGACTTCTAACGAAGATTCCGTCCACGTTACCAGACTTGTTTCGACGTTTCCAATCTTTCTTCAGTTGGAAGTTTTGTCGTTTGAGCATCACAGCAAAAAGTAGTTTTTCGGGGCAGATTAACCGACACCGCTTTTGAGTTTTTCGATATCGTTTTTCCCAAATCCTAGATATTTGTTTTGAGTTCTGGAATTCTGACGCCAGAATCTCTCTTAGAATTCCACGGTGATCGTGCTGCAAAAATCGGAATCGCGAAATTTTCATTTTCCCGCGATTTCGCCTGCCTATAAATAGGCGAAAAAGCAAAATCCTCTTCATTTTCACCCATCAAGGCCGCGGTTTGTAGAGAGAGAGGGAGAGGAGAGATTTTCGCGAAACCTTGACCAATCTTCGTGCAGTTCGTCCCTACTTCTAGGTATCAAGGTAACTAACACGATTCCTACCTCTGATTGTTGTTTCTGTTGCGTTTCTGAAGTCGTTTCTGTGCTCTAAGTTTTGAGCTTTTTCTAAAATTGTCCGATTTCTCTGATTTCTCGCTTGGGTTATGTTCCTTATGTTCCCCCGAGTCTAAAACCTCTGTCAGTAAACTCTGATTGCGATTCAGTTGTCCAGGATCTGAAAAATTGACTCAAAACTCTTTTTGTCTCACATTTCGAAACTTTATTGTCGAAAAGACTTAATCTGACTTCGTGCCTTTAGGATTTGTTGTCACGGATGTCATGAGGATCGTTGCTGTCAAATTTGTTTTCAGAACTGATAACTTTGAAGTTTTGAGCCTTTATTTTGGACCAAAATGCCCCTGCGTAGTCGTATTTCGACCCGATTGTCCGAAAATTGTTCAGACAGTTTCTTTGCCTTAGTTTTACCCTAAAACTACCTTGTAAACTGAGTTGATTGAAGAAAAAGAGCCGAAGCTCTTTTCTCCTTATGGCCGTGGGCTATTTCCTAAGGGGGGGGAGTTTTTCGTTTTCGAAAACTTGTCTTTTCGTACCTGATTGTCCTATTCTGAAGCTTTAATGCTTTGTCTATCGTTTATGTATTGTTTTGCGATCGAACTAATCGATTTTGTTTGGATTTTGCTTTGTTTTTCTCCGAGGTTCAGTTGAGGGAACTTTGGAAGACTCAGAGCAATTGTTTGAGGAGAACTTTGTTTGCGAAACTGGAACAGCTCGAGGTTAGGGCAACTTACTATATATTAGCTATGACTGCATGATAGGCGTCGATAAATTCGACTTATGTTTTATCTGATGTTGTTTTTGATGATGAGTTGATGTTATGATGCTTTTCCATACTTGTGATGTTGTGCTTTTGTTGGATTGAGCGTTTTGACGCAATTTCGGAGTGGAGATTCATTGATCTGGTGATCTTTGATATTTCGGGTTGGATGAACAACCCTAGGCAAGTCCAAATGTGGGGTTTGAGACTTAGCCATATGTTGGAATTCTTAGACTTTCCCCGGGAAATGTATTTTGGGTGGTTGATCTTTGAAAACTTAGAATGATAGAGCTTTGAAAAACTAAAGACTTGGGAAACTTAGACTTTGAGAAATAAACTCATAACTTGACTAATTCGAATTGAAACAATTTTTATTAACGTTTAAGCATAGGAGAACTGAAGGGGAAAATATTTACGAAAGACGGGGAAAAGTCGACTTTGTTGTGGGTTTGGAGAGTTATCGGAATTGGGGGAAGCCACTAAGGTGAGCTATGGTGATGATTGAAAGTCACCGAGTACTCTAGTACTCTTGGGGAGTATTGTGGAGTCGTGTTGTATTGACCGACACCTAGTGCTCTTGTTGTTTGGGCTGTGTTGTATTGACCGACACTAGACCCTTGTGTATTCTGTGGATGGAGTTGTGTTGTATTGACCGACACTTACTCCGAGTTGTGTTGTATTGACCGACACTAACTCATGGGTTTGTTGAGATTGGGTTGTGAGCTAAACACTTTCGTGGTAAGGACGATTCGTTGTTTGGCTAACCACGTTGCATTCAATCGGGTGAATAACGGGAATGGTTCACCTGTGCATATCATGGTGAATAACGGGAATGGTTCACCTTGCATTAATGATGAATAACGGGAATGGTTCATCATTCGGTGAATAACGGGAATGGTTCACCAAGAATGAATAACGGGAATGGTTCATCCAGGATGGATTTCATCCAGGATGGATAACGGGAATGGTCCATCCATAGTGAAAATGCTTCACTTGTGGCGAACGGGAACGCGTCACAAATCCGGATACATATTGTGCATTTCACGCATACATTCATGCTGACTGAGATTGTGTGCTGTTTGTTTATTGAAGCAATGTTAGAGCCATAACATGCTAGGATTGTTTATATGTATATATATCAACATATATCTATACCCCATATCACATGTTGAGTGTATATCTACTTATTGCTGTGAGTTGACCCTAGCGCCTTGGCTTTGTTTGTATGTTTGTGTTTGGGCGGTCGGCCTGCTGCCAGATGTCGATGGCCGACTGGTGTTCGATGGTCTCTCCCTCGGGGGGGATCAGATATGAGCTTGTGGATCGGGATGCCCCCACCGCTTGGGTGATCGATGTTGTGGGTCATCGAGCGACGTACCGGGGAAGGGTCATGGAGGACCGGACTGACGAGTGTGAACATCTGACGAAAGGAGTTCTACGACGCATGGAGCTGAGCTTCAACTTGCCGTCTTCAGTTCGCCGAGGACTCGGATGTGTGAGCAGTTATGGGTTGGTAGAGTTAGGCAGGCGTCATATTTGTGTAGAGCTCTGATTCGTTTTGCTTTTGGGACGGGGTAGGTTCCCGACGCATGGCTTTTGTGTGGTTCTCTTATTGAGGGATCACAGTGAGTCAGTCGGACTATAGGGGTCTTTGCTTAGGCCCTAAACTTACTTAAAATGTAAGAAAGGTCCCTATAAAACTATAAAATTACCAAAACAAAGTAAAAACACAAATAAAGATAAAAATGCATGAGAATGCATGAAATACTACATGCGACTCAACAAAAAGACTCAAAATTAACAAAGAAATGACCTTAAATACACTACTAAAATAGGGTCATCAGAAATAAAGTAGATTTAGAGCGTGTTTGGTATGATAAAAAGAGAAGAGAGATGGAGGTGAAAGAGTTTTAGTTTTTGTATTTAAAAATGAATACTTCTCATATAAAATGATTTCTGGCGGTTAGAAGAAAATTATTGGCGGTTAGAAACCGCCAGTAAAGTGCATTTGTGAAAAAAAATGTTATATTAAACACTTTTCTGGCTGTCTGATGTGACAGCGGGGGTCCCATACCCCCAGTAAAGTGCGAAACATCAGAAGAAAAAAATTCAGGGACCAGCCCATCTCTCTCCTATTTGGAGAGTTTTGTGTCCCACCACTTTTTCTCTCATCTAACTCTCTCTTCCCACTTACCAAACACATATACTTCCTCCTTCCTCCCCCTAACTCTCTCTCTTCCCCATCTCTCTCTACCCAAACCTCCCTATACCAAACAAAGCATAAAGGCCATAAATTAGAAATTCTTAAAAAGAAACACTAATTTTATTGCGGAAATGAGAAACCCCCTCAAATTTTTGATCTGTTTTTTTGGCGTGAAATTGTTTTCAGAAGTAGACGATGTAAATGATATGTCACACATTGTTTCACTAGACGATGATTCACTATCAAATCCTAAACCACTTCTATCATATAAATCACGGTTGTTTCCACATAATTTAACAAGATTTTCGTGACCAATAGTGAAGTTTGATGTAACACCCCGATTTCGGTGGCGTCACTTTATTAACCAAAAAGAAATTAAAGCGGAAAAATGTGAATATTTTTTTTGTGATAATAGAACCAAAGGCTGAAAGAAATAAACTCCCAACAAAAGATAACAGAACTAATATATAATATAAATACAGCCCCCGCTGTAAGTAGCAAACCATGTCACGAGTAAACCTCCTGTGACGGGAAGTAAGAAAAGTAACGCCCGTAGGCAAGAAGTACAACCCAAAAGAAAGGTCAAGTGTCCGCAACACAAAACCTCAAAATGTGAATAAGTCAGCCCAGATGGCCTAAAACAAGACCTCCTAAGTCCAACCAACTCTCTGTGATTCCCGTAAAGAAACCACACAAAAAGCTATAGGCGGGAAACTACCCTGTCCCCAAAGAAACAAATGATGTTCAGAGCTAAGACTCTACTCCTACACTAATCCTATCTTGAGGAGCTCACACTAACACTCAATCCTACATGCTAGCATGATCGTCGTCCGAATTCGAAATCCAGAACGACCTAGTCTATGTACACCATCCGTCCTCCTCTCGCGACCGCGATGCGCTCCGGTTCCAGCATCTCAACCCTAGTTTCCCCCGAAGGGTGAACCATCGTGAATTAGTCCGCCATGGACATCTGACAAAGGGCGTAGTCCGCCAAAGCACACACAGAAGACGCGAGTGTAAGACCTGGATTTTCAGAACAAGCTAGTTTCCGACTCACGCGTAGAATCAGTGTAAGCGTGACAGGAGTTTGACATTTGAGGAAGATTAATGAAGAAGAAAGTTCAGGAATTGCTTGAGGAATGTTGCGTAGTTGTTTTCGGAGTTAGTGCGAGTCGTCTGCACACTTGCCTTAGGGCGAGCGTGTCCAGAATAGACTATTTCGCTCTTAAAGCAACGTTTTGAGTGAGATTTCGAACTCTCGGAAAATTTAAAGATTCTCTTTATTTTTCCATCGACCAGCGTTTCATTTCGGAACTCTGGACTGTACGTACGATAGGTTTCACTTTTCGGATGTCCGCCGACGCTAATTTCTTTGCTTCGAAACCCTATTTTCGAGCAATGGATGAAGACTTTTTCTATTCGGGACTTCTAACGAAGATTCCGTCCACGTTACCAGACTTGTTTCGACGTTTCCAATCTTTCTTCAGTTGGAAGTTTTGTCGTTTGAGCATCACAGCAAAAAGTAGTTTTTCGGGGCAGATTAACCGACACCGCTTTTGAGTTTTTCGATATCGTTTTTCCCAAATCCTAGATATTTGTTTTGAGTTCTGGAATTCTGACGCCAGAATCTCTCTTAGAATTCCACGGTGATCGTGCTGCAAAAATCGGAATCGCGAAATTTTCATTTTCCCGCGATTTCGCCTGCCTATAAATAGGCGAAAAAGCAAAATCCTCTTCATTTTCACCCATCAAGGCCGCGGTTTGTAGAGAGAGAGGGAGAGGAGAGATTTTCGCGAAACCTTGACCAATCTTCGTGCAGTTCGTCCCTACTTCTAGGTATCAAGGTAACTAACACGATTCCTACCTCTGATTGTTGTTTCTGTTGCGTTTCTGAAGTCGTTTCTGTGCTCTAAGTTTTGAGCTTTTTCTAAAATTGTCCGATTTCTCTGATTTCTCGCTTGGGTTATGTTCCTTATGTTCCCCCGAGTCTAAAACCTCTGTCAGTAAACTCTGATTGCGATTCAGTTGTCCAGGATCTGAAAAATTGACTCAAAACTCTTTTTGTCTCACATTTCGAAACTTTATTGTCGAAAAGACTTAATCTGACTTCGTGCCTTTAGGATTTGTTGTCACGGATGTCATGAGGATCGTTGCTGTCAAATTTGTTTTCAGAACTGATAACTTTGAAGTTTTGAGCCTTTATTTTGGACCAAAATGCCCCTGCGTAGTCGTATTTCGGCCCGATTGTCCGAAAATTGTTCAGACAGTTTCTTTGCCTTAGTTTTACCCTAAAACTACCTTGTAAACTGATTTGATCGAAGAAAAAGAGCCGAAGCTCTTTTCTCCTTATGGCCGTGGGCTATTTCCTAAGGGGGGGGAGTTTTTCGTTTTCGAAAACTTGTCTTTTCGTACCTGATTGTCCTATTCTGAAGCTTTAATGCTTTGTCTATCGTTTATGTATTGTTTTGCGATCGAACTAATCGATTTTGTTTGGATTTTGCTTTGTTTTTCTCCGAGGTTCAGTTGAGGGAACTTTGGAAGACTCAGAGCAATTGTTTGAGGAGAACTTTGTTTGCGAAACTGGAACAGCTCGAGGTTAGGGCAACTTACTATATATTAGCTATGACTGCATGATAGGCGTCGATAAATTCGACTTATGTTTTATCTGATGTTGTTTTTGATGATGAGTTGATGTTATGATGCTTTTCCATACTTGTGATGTTGTGCTTTTGTTGGATTGAGCGTTTTGACGCAATTTCGGAGTGGAGATTCATTGATCTGGTGATCTTTGATATTTCGGGTTGGATGAACAACCCTAGGCAAGTCCAAATGTGGGGTTTGAGACTTAGCCATATGTTGGAATTCTTAGACTTTCCCCGGGAAATGTATTTTGGGTGGTTGATCTTTGAAAACTTAGAATGATAGAGCTTTGAAAAACTAAAGACTTGGGAAACTTAGACTTTGAGAAATAAACTCATAACTTGACTAATTCGAATTGAAACAATTTTTATTAACGTTTAAGCATAGGAGAACTGAAGGGGAAAATATTTACGAAAGACGGGGAAAAGTCGACTTTGTTGTGGGTTTGGAGAGTTATCGGAATTGGGGGAAGCCACTAAGGTGAGCTATGGTGATGATTGAAAGTCACCGAGTACTCTAGTACTCTTGGGGAGTGTTGTGGAGTCGTGTTGTATTGACCGACACCTAGTGCTCTTGTTGTTTGGGCTGTGTTGTATTGACCGACACTAGACCCTTGTGTATTCTGTGGATGGAGTTGTGTTGTATTGACCGACACTTACTCCGAGTTGTGTTGTATTGACCGACACTAACTCATGGGTTTGTTGAGATTGGGTTGTGAGCTAAACACTTTCGTGGTAAGGACGATTCGTTGTTTGGCTAACCACGTTGCATTCAATCGGGTGAATAACGGGAATGGTTCACCTGTGCATATCATGGTGAATAACGGGAATGGTTCACCTTGCATTAATGATGAATAACGGGAATGGTTCATCATTCGGTGAATAACGGGAATGGTTCACCAAGAATGAATAACGGGAATGGTTCATCCAGGATGGATTTCATCCAGGATGGATAACGGGAATGGTCCATCCATAGTGAAAATGCTTCACTTGTGGCGAACGGGAACGCGTCACAAATCCGGATACATATTGTGCATTTCACGCATACATTCATGCTGACTGAGATTGTGTGCTGTTTGTTTATTGAAGCAATGTTAGAGCCATAACATGCTAGGATTGTTTATATGTATATATATCAACATATATCTATACCCCATATCACATGTTGAGTGTATATCTACTTATTGCTGTGAGTTGACCCTAGCGCCTTGGCTTTGTTTGTATGTTTGTGTTTGGGCGGTCGGCCTGCTGCCAGATGTCGATGGCCGACTGGTGTTCGATGGTCTCTCCCTCGGGGGGGATCAGATATGAGCTTGTGGATCGGGATGCCCCCACCGCTTGGGTGATCGATGTTGTGGGTCATCGAGCGACGTACCGGGGAAGGGTCATGGAGGACCGGACTGACGAGTGTGAACATCTGACGAAAGGAGTTCTACGACGCATGGAGCTGAGCTTCAACTTGCCGTCTTCAGTTCGCCGAGGACTCGGATGTGTGAGCAGTTATGGGTTGGTAGAGTTAGGCAGGCGTCATATTTGTGTAGAGCTCTGATTCGTTTTGCTTTTGGGACGGGGTAGGTTCCCGACGCATGGCTTTTGTGTGGTTCTCTTATTGAGGGATCACAGTGAGTCAGTCGGACTATAGGGGTCTTTGCTTAGGCCATTTTGAGGCCGACTTTCTCCCAGTGGATTGTAATTATAACCTTTTCACTCACACTTCTGGATCTGTAACTATTTGCCTACGGGCACACTACTTTGGAGTCACTGCGAGTGCGCGTGACATGGGAGTGCAGCTGAGGCTGTACATGTGTATATATTTGTGTGTTGGTTAGTTTAGTGGTTGGGTTTTGTCTTTATTTTCTATTGCTTGATTTAAAAGGTATCAAACGAAAAAAAAATTACCTGTTTTCAGCGTAAAGTCTATTTTTGGTTACTAAAGTGACACCTGGAAATCGGGGTGTTACATTGTGGTATCAGAGCTTAGTCGAGTCTTTTGGGAGCCTTTGGGGAATAGGTCTTCTGTGATAGGTTGTGTGACTCTGCAAAGAGTGAAAATTGATTGTCTGCAGAGCGATTTTCGCTCTAAGTGTTTGCGTTACTACTTAATCGGATTGAGTGGTTTGTCTAGTGCTACCGTATGGCTAGTACTAATCGGACGTTTGATGAGATATAGGATGGTGGACCTTAACCGGATGGCGGGGGCAATAGCTACACTGATCGAGGCAATGATGAACCAGGCTGCGGAAGACCCTTATATGCGCGCTGAAGAGGCTGCACGTGAGCATCACCAACGACTGATGGCGACAGCGATGTATCAACAAAGAGGAATGAACCGAACAGGAGCTGGGGGACCAATAAGGTCAGGATCTCAAGGCTACAACAGAAGGGAGAGCTACCATCAGTGGGGACCGTATCAGCGTTTCAAGGGAAGAGATCTTATCTCAAGAGTCTACAAACCAACGACTGCTGATACTGGAGGGGAGCCAGTTGGTGACAAAGGTGTGACATGTACTCGTTGTGGAAAGTTTGGGCATTTTGCTAACAAGTGCTCAGTGACTGGACGGAGATGCTTCAAGTGTAACCGAGAGGGGCATCTAGCTGTGAACTGCAAGACACCCCAGGAGGAAACGTCTGATAGTAAGATGAAAGGGAATGATGCTACCGAAGGGACACGAAACAAGACTTCGGGAAGAGCAGTGACGTGTTACAGGTGCAGGGAAGTAGGGCACTATGCTAGTAAGTGCAAGACCAAAGAAAGTCTATGCTTCAATTGCAACCAACCGGGACATTTCTCCCAAGATTGCAAGGCACTCAGGGGCGAATCATCAGGGAATGTTGGGAAAGGAAAACAACTTGCTACAGAGGAAAGGATTCATATCAAGGGAGGAGCAAGAGTTGAGGAGTCGAACGAGGAAGAATGTGGGAACGATGGTAATATTTTAACTGTTCTCGTATTCTAGAATAACTTACTCTTTTATATTCAAGCGAGTGTGACGCGCCTAACTTGTATTTACTACTTAGACTATGATCCTATGATTATTATCCCTAGTAGGACCTTATTCGAAGTTGCTCGTGATTTAACTATAGAGGTTACACGAGATCTAGAATAGCACGCGGAGCTAGGGAGTTGTTTTACCGAGGCGTTGATAAGGAAGCTAGGATCTCAGGGAAATTCCTTATGGGTACGAATCGTAGGATTTTAGGGCGTTTAGTTTTGAAGCGGAGTCGTTAGAGGATCTTTCGGCAAAAGGGATTCATTCGACCGAGTGTTTCACCATGGGGAGCGCCAGTGCTTTTAGTCAAGAAGAAGGACGGAAGGTCGAGATCGTGGGTGGATTATCGACAATTGAACAAGGCGACGATCAAGAACAGATACCCGTTGCCGAGGATAGATGATTTGATGGACCAACTACGAGGGGCTACCGTATTTTCCAAGATAGATTTGAGGTCAGGCTATCGTCGGATCAGAGTGAAGATTGAGGATATACCGAAGACTGCTTTCAGGACACGTTAAGGACACTACGAGTACCTAGTGATGCCGTTTGGAGTGACGAATGTACCTGCTGTTTTCATGGATTACATGAACCGCATCTTTCAGGAGTTCTTAGATCGGCGTGTGGTGGTGTTTATTGAGGACATATTGATCTATTCGAAGGACGCGAATAAACATGAAGGACATTTGCGCCAAGTTTTACAATTGTTGAGAGAGAAAAAGCTGTATGCGAACCCTTCCAAGTGTGAATTCTGGCTGGAGGAAGTCAATTTCTTAGGCCATGCTATCTCGAAGGAGGGCATAGCTGTGGATCCGGCGAAAGTGGAGACTGTTTTGGCTTGGGAGCAACCGAAGATGGTGCCAGAGATCAGAAGTTCTGTGGATTTAGCTGGATATTATAGACGCTTCATTGAGGGATTTGCCAAGATTGTTGGACCTTTGACTCAATTGACGAGGAAGGATTAATCTTTTACATGGATTGAGGGTGTGTGGTTCCGTAGCGGAATCGTTAGGAACTTGATATCAGGATAATTGTGGTTACTGGATGTTAGGATCTCATTGTCTGTTCCAGTGGGTTTTTCTAAATTTCCACCTTCGATGTATTAGGCCTGATCAACCTAATATTGAGGGGGTGATATTCGGAATCACAGCTGGTTATGGACTTTGATAGAAGGACGGGTAAGATGAATTTGAATTGATTGAGGATTAGTCGAATTTGGGAGGAAAGTTCGTGTTAAGCATTTGATTGTAAAAGATTAAGATTTGAATCTGTGGAAGTCGATGAGTGTCGTATAGACATTGATTGGTTAGTTCGTGTGATTACTCCAAGTAGAGGTAGACCAAGTCAAGAGATTTAGTGCTGGAAAAGTATTAAGTAGTTTCTCGGAAGTTATGAAGTTATAGGTTATGTGATTGCTGAGTGGAATTGTTAGAGACTAAATAAGTTGGATTTAATCAGGTTTTAGATGATAGCTTGATGGTAGCAAGATTGAGAAGAATTAACTCTGAACTAGATTGTTATAGTCGAGTTTGAGGAATAAGTTTTGCTAAGCGTTTGATTAATATGTGGAGACATTATAGTCTTAAGAGATGAATTTTCGCTTGAAAAGTGTTGAATTAATGATTAAGTTGGAGAAAGAAAGTTTTAGCATAAGTTGAATACTTGAGGTTGTTGATATGGATTCCAAAGAAATATGCTGACATTACTAAGTGAGATATACTAAGTTGGATTGAAATCTTAGGGTTAAGATTGAATCTTGAGAGCCGAGAATCACGTACGAGTAGGAGATCTTATGGTTGTAGGTGTGACAATAGGAGTTGAATCTTAGAAGATTGAAGACCTGAAGGTGAGTTTCGGGTTAAGACCATTGAGGTGTAGTATAAGAGAGATCTTGAAGTAAGGGAATTCTGGGTTGTGTGGAGTGTTAAGGTTGGTGATCGATTGATGTTGATTATGAGGTTGCGGACATAATGACCATGTGATAAGATTTGAATGATGTTAGCATAATAAGTTATGATTATGGATATCAGGACCAAGGGGTGAGTGTGGAAGCATGACGACACTTATCAGGTCGTTGGGTAAGTGAAGGAGTTATAGTTTTTAAGAAACGGATATTCATTTAAGAAGTATTGAAGGATTAAAGGTCATTAGAGGACCAAACTTGGTGAAGGTTTAGGCTTTAAATCTATGAATGTCTATCTAAGGTGTGTACGACTCGAAGTTTGTCAGAATTTGATTGAGGGATTAAGAGGTTGATTGACAAGATGGTGATTGAGTGACAAAAAGGAAAGTGTTAGTATTAAGATGAATACTTGAAGTTGTTATGTTTGGACAAGTTTCTTAGAGCTTAAGAGTGGATGAAACTTTGTTATGGATTTTGATGATGCATATTATGGTTAACAAGTGAATTTTACTAAGTTGAATGAGAATCCTAGGGCTAAGGTTGACCTAGTGAGCTGAGATTCATGTACACATAAGAGATTTAGTGGTGTTAGCGGCTACGATAACAGTTAAATCTCAGAATGTTGAAGGATCGGATGATAAAATGGCTAGTTAAGTCCCTTGAGGTATAGTTATGATTTAATCTTCTAGAGGATAAGTCTCGATTTGTGCGAAGTGTTAGGGATTTCAGTAAGTGTAAATAGGTTTGAGTGAGGGAAGTTCTAAGGAAGAAGACGATAATAATGGATTGTTAGATATTAAGAAGAGGATTATCTTATAAGTTGTTGATAACTTGATGTTGAAGGGGATAAGATTAGTGAAGGACAAGAAATAAGGACATAAGTCGATTTCTAATTCGAATGGTGACTAAGTAGGAGATTGATTTCATTGTGCGAGTGATGATAGTTACGAAGTTGGATGTGACGTTAATGGACTATTAGATTCCAACGCAATATTTCGTCTAGGAGTTATCGAACGGACAAGTGGAGTTTTGGACTGTAGATGAAGATCACGAGGACGAGTTGAGTATTTACCTTAAGATGACAGAGAGGCACCGAGTTTAAGAAGAATTTCGGACGACCGAAAGTAAAGAAGTAAGTGGCTAAGATTGTGCGACTGCACGGAATGCCAACCGGTATCATTTCAAGCAGAGATCCGACGCAAGTGATCGAGCCAGTCGACATGAAGTTGAATGATGGTTTGTCTTTTGAGACACCGACAGTTAGCAGTGGGGATAGAAGAGTGAAACAGTTAAGGGGAAAACAACTGGCTTAAGTAAAGGTTATGAGGAACAATGACACGGGCAATGCTACATGGGAATTGGAAGATAAGATCAAGGAACTGTATTCCGAACTTTTTGCAGAACTCTGAGTTTCGAGGACGAAACTTTCTTTTTGGAGGGGAGTATTGTAAGACCTGGATTTTCAGAACAAGCTAGTTTCCGACTCACGCGTAGAATCAGTGTAAGCGTGACAGGAGTTTGACATTTGAGGAAGATTAATGAAGAAGAAAGTTCAGGAATTGCTTGAGGAATGTTGCGTAGTTGTTTTCGGAGTTAGTGCGAGTCGTCTGCACACTTGCCTTAGGGCGAGCGTGTCCAGAATAGACTATTTCGCTCTTAAAGCAACGTTTTGAGTGAGATTTCGAACTCTCGGAAAATTTAAAGATTCTCTTTATTTTTCCATCGACCAGCGTTTCATTTCGGAACTCTGGACTGTACGCACGATAGGTTTCACTTTTCGGATGTCCGCCGACGCTAATTTCTTTGCTTCGAAACCCTATTTTCGAGCAATGGATGAAGACTTTTTCTATTCCGGACTTCTAACGAAGATTCCGTCCGCGTTGCCAGACTTGTTTCGACGTTTCCAATCTTTCTTCAGTTGGAAGTTTTGTCGTTTGAGCATCACAGCAAAAAGTAGTTTTTCGGGGCAGATTAACCGACACCGCTTTTGAGTTTTTCGATATCGTTTTTCCCAAATCCTAGATATTTGTTTTGAGTTCTGGAATTCTGACGCCAGAATCTCTCTTAGAATTCCACGGTGATCGTGCTGCAAAAATCGGAATCGCGAAATTTTCATTTTCCCGCGATTTCGCCTGCCTATAAATAGGCGAAAAAGCAAAATCCTCTTCATTTTCACCCATCAAGGCCGCGGTTTGTAGAGAGAGAGGGAGAGGAGAGATTTTCGCGAAACCTTGACCAATCTTCGTGCAGTTCGTCCCTACTTCTAGGTATCAAGGTAACTAACACGATTCCTACCTCTGATTGTTGTTTCTGTTGCGTTTCTGAAGTCGTTTCTGTGCTCTAAGTTTTGAGCTTTTTCTAAAATTGTCCGATTTCTCTGATTTCTCGCTTGGGTTATGTTCCTTATGTTCCCCCGAGTCTAAAACCTCTGTCAGTAAACTCTGATTGCGATTCAGTTGTCTAGGATCTGAAAAATTGACTCAAAACTCTTTTTGTCTCACATTTCGAAACTTTATTGTCGAAAAGACTTAATCTGACTTCGTGCCTTTAGGATTTGTTGTCACGGATGTCATGAGGATCGTTGCTGTCAAATTTGTTTTCAGAACTGATAACTTTGAAGTTTTGAGCCTTTATTTTGGACCAAAATGCCCCTGCGTAGTCGTATTTCGGCCCGATTGTCCGAAAATTGTTCAGACAGTTTCTTTGCCTTAGTTTTACCCTAAAACTACCTTGTAAACTGATTTGATCTAAGAAAAAGAGCCGAAGCTCTTTTCTCCTTATGGCCGTGGGCTATTTCCTAAGGGGGGGGGGAGCTTTTCGTTTTCGAAAACTTGTCTTTTCGTACCTGATTGTCCTATTCTGAAGCTTTAATGCTTTGTCTATCGTTTATGTATTGTTTTGCGATCGAACTAATCGATTTTGTTTGGATTCTGCTTTGTTTTTCTCCGAGGTTCAGTTGAGGGAACTTTGGAAGACTCAGAGCAATTGTTTGAGGAGAACTTTGTTTGCGAAACTGGAACAGCTCGAGGTTAGGGCAACTTACTATATATTAGCTATGACTGCATGATAGGCGTCGATAAATTCGACTTATGTTTTATCTGATGTTGTTTTTGATGATGAGTTGATGTTATGATGCTTTTCCATACTTGTGATGTTGTGCTTTTGTTGGATTGAGCGTTTTGACGCAATTTCGGAGTGGAGATTCATTGATCTGGTGATCTTTGATATTTCGGGTTGGATGAACAACCCTAGGCAAGTCCAAATGTGGGGTTTGAGACTTAGCCATATGTTGGAATTCTTAGACTTTCCCCGGGAAATGTATTTTGGGTGGTTGATCTTTGAAAACTTAGAATGATAGAGCTTTGAAAAACTAAAGACTTGGGAAACTTAGACTTTGAGAAATAAACTCATAACTTGACTAATTCGAATTGAAACAATTTTTATTAACGTTTAAGCATAGGAGAACTGAAGGGGAAAATATTTACGAAAGACGGGGAAAAGTCGACTTTGTTGTGGGTTTGGAGAGTTATCGGAATTGGGGGAAGCCACTAAGGTGAGCTATGGTGATGATTGAAAGTCACCGAGTACTCTAGTACTCTTGGGGAGTGTTGTGGAGCCGTGTTGTATTGACCGACACCTAGTGCTCTTGTTGTTTGGGCTGTGTTGTATTGACCGACACTAGACCCTTGTGTATTCTGTGGATGGAGTTGTGTTGTATTGACCGACACTTACTCCGAGTTGTGTTGTATTGACCGACACTAACTCATGGGTTTGTTGAGATTGGGTTGTGAGCTAAACACTTTCGTGGTAAGGACGATTCGTTGTTTGGCTAACCACGTTGCATTCAATCGGGTGAATAACGGGAATGGTTCACCTGTGCATATCATGGTGAATAACGGGAATGGTTCACCTTGCATTAATGATGAATAACGGGAATGGTTCATCATTCGGTGAATAACGGGAATGGTTCACCAAGGATGAATAACGGGAATGGTTCATCCAGGATGGATTTCATCCAGGATGGATAACGGGAATGGTCCATCCATAGTGAAAATGCTTCACTTGTGGCGAACGGGAACGCGTCACAAATCCGGATACATATTGTGCATTTCACGCATACATTCATGCTGACTGAGATTGTGTGCTGTTTGTTTATTGAAGCAATGTTAGAGCCATAACATGCTAGGATTGTTTATATGTATATATATCAACATATATCTATACCCCATATCACATGTTGAGTGTATATCTACTTATTGCTGTGAGTTGACCCTAGCGCCTTGGCTTTGTTTGTATGTTTGTGTTTGGGCGGTCGGCCTGCTGCCAGATGTCGATGGCCGACTGGTGTTCGATGGTCTCTCCCTCGGGGGGGATCAGATATGAGCTTGTGGATCGGGATGCCCCCACCGCTTGGGTGATCGATGTTGTGGGTCATCGAGCGACGTACCGGGGAAGGGTCATGGAGGACCGGACTGACGAGTGTGAACATCTGACGAAAGGAGTTCTACGACGCATGGAGCTGAGCTTCAACTTGCCGTTTTCAGTTCGCCGAGGACTCGGATGTGTGAGCAGTTATGGGTTGGTAGAGTTAGGCAGGCGTCATATTTGTGTAGAGCTCTGATTCGTTTTGCTTTTGGGACGGGTAGGTTCCCGACGCATGGCTTTTGTGTGGTTCTCTTATTGAGGGATCACAGTGAGTCAGTCGGACTATAGGGGTCTTTGCTTAGGCCATTTTGAGGCCGACTTTCTCCCAGTGGATTGTAATTATAACCTTTTCACTCACACTTCTGGATCTGTAACTATTTGCCTACGGGCACACTACTTTGGAGTCACTGCGAGTGCGCGTGACATGGGAGTGCAGCTGAGGCTGTACATGTGTATATATTTGTGTGTTGGTTAGTTTAGTGGTTGGGTTTTGTCTTTATTTTCTATTGCTTGATTTAAAAGGTATCAAACGAAAAAAAAAAATTACCTGTTTTCAGCGTAAAGTCTATTTTTGGTTACTAAAGTGACACCTGGAAATCGGAGTGTTACAGCGAGGGTCAACTCCAAAGAATTATGTAAATAATAAATCCAATAGGTAAAGATAAGGAGTAGCCACTTAGGCTTATAAGTTGTAGATAGCATCCTAGGGTTGTACAGTTCACAATGAATATAAAAGACGATAATGACAATTAGCATGCGTCAAATAGATTAACAATTATAATTCACACTCAGCAACTAAGTCAGTATACATGTTGCATGAAATGCAGATGGCGGTTAACCCAGTTAACCAATGCATTCCGGAAACGGATGGACATCAACGGATCAATCCTAGCACCAGCAATGGTGGGACCATTTCCGCCCGCGTGCCTCTTACTCCAACAACAACGGTAGTCAGATCAGCAGTAAACCCGAAGGTCTGCCATTTCGGTCTGCTACTAAGAGTCGTCTACAAACGCTCTTTCGCGGAAATCCGGGTCTTATGACCATTTTGGAATTCACCGAGGTCCGGTAATCACGCCGTGTATTAACCTCCTATGTGTGCATGAATGCAATGTGATTAGCCAAACAACGTCTCCGACCTCACTCGACACGTCGCCACGTGTTCTCGCTAACTTATTGTCTCTAAAAAGAATACCCTAAGGTAAAAGTCGATTCTGCGACAAAATACAATAATCATAAAATGAGTGCAAACACTCTCGATAACTCTTCGATTCATCAATGCTCTCACGAAGTCTCACGCTTCAGTGGAGTCTCACACATTCACAAAGTCTCACGCTTCAGTGAAGTTTTATGTTTTCACGGGGTCTCACGCCCCAGTGAATTTACACACTTGCACGAAGTCTCACGCTTCAGTGAAGTTTCATGCTGTTCACGAGGTCTCACGCCTCAGTGAAGATCCATGCTTTCCACAAGGTCTCACGCCTCAGTGGAGTATCCCGCATTCACAAGGTCTCACGCCTCAGTGAAGCTTCATGCTGTTCACGAGGTCTCACGCCTCAGTGAAGATCCATGCTTTCCACAAGGTCTCACGCCTCAGTGAAGTATCCCGCATTCACAAGGTCTCACGCCTCAGTGAAGCTTCTCGGCTCATCCCTTGGATGGCTAAACAAACTGCTCAAAGAGCGAAGGAGTATCAACATACTCAGAACTCACCAATCTCCTCAACACTTGGATCCGACGACACTTCTCGTTTTCCAAAACTAAGATTTGAATCCTAAGCTTCCTTTCGAGTTTGTTATCATTATTTGAAGATTTAGAGGTTGTTTAATGTCTTATGAATTTTCCTTATAAAATAATATCCTTTTAGTCTTTCGCAAATCTTATAAGTTCTCGGGATCTCCTAATCCCTAAATGACTCCAAAGAATGTCTCGATCCATGAAAAACCATAACAAGCCCCGAATCCCATTCGTCCTATCAAACTTTCTCAAAAACTCTCAAAATAAAATCGGCATGACCTGCCCGCTATTCTCACTACTCAGAATCACAGATATCAGCTAAAGGTATAATTAAAGCATCACAGTCAACAAACATGTCACATATCAATACATCTCAGAATAACACGTAGCACTTAGCATATAAAGCATGCACCACACATCCTAGATTACCCACATAGCACATAGCATGTAAGTCAATCTCAAAAACAGTCAGTAGATGAATCATCTACATTGTCAGCCGAAGCCTCAGAAAACATTTTCCCAATCAAACACAAACAAGTGCATAAACAATAAATCAAGTCGAATATGTCGACACCTAAAGCATTAACTAATACTTCAGTGAGTAGCCCTCACCTTAGCCAATTTCCATACTAAGGTGCAACTCCGATTCGATTACATCTTTATTTGCATATGTTGGCTCGATTCCTCCCATTGTGTAGCTTCGATGCAAGGTGCTTCCGTTCGTCGTACGAAAATCAAGTTTCTGAAACTTGTCGGCGAAGAGTCGCCAGAGAAAGTTGCGGCTCACGGGGTTGACGGAGGAACTATCGCCGGAGACACAAAGGAAGGTTGTTCCTTCATCCTTTCGCGGCCAGAAACTCAACGGCGCTGTCCGTTTCCCCAAAGAGTTGACGGTTTGCCCATAAAGTTCAGCCGAAGGTCGACGGTGGTTATCGGGGTCGTCGAATAAAATGACCCAAATACGAAATTGAAGATAGGGTTTTGCTCTCCTCACGGCAAGGATCGTAGCAGTATCCTCTGTTTTTCCATCGTTCGCCGGAGTTGACCGGAAAGAGCTCCCGAAGGCGGCAGCGGCGGCGGTCGACGGCGACGGAACGACAATCCGGAATATGGGTTTTGTTGTGGACACCGCAAGGGTTCCAACGGTACTAACCTCGCTGTGAACGGAGGTCCGAGTACACCGGAATCGAAGGTCGAAGTTTGCGATGTTGGCGACGTCGGCGCGTCGTTATGCTCTATTTTCATGTCTTGCTTCCTCTGTTCTTGTTCATGGAGCTCGCCATGGTGCTCTCGGTTGGTGGCTGTTGCTTGCGACCTTGAACCAGAGGAGGTGGTGACTCGCGTGGAAAGAGGTACGTGGGGGTTGGGCTCGCGTGATGGTGATGAGGTGGTGGTCGTGGCGTTCACGTTTGTGGCCATGGAGAAGGAAACTTGTGGTGATGGTTGCTGCTCTGTTTTGGGTGGAGAAAATGTCCATGGTGGTTGATTGTGGTGCGGTCACGTTGAAGGAGAAGATAAAACCATTTTGATGGTGGTCTCATGGTGGAGGCTCACGTGAAGAAGGAGAAGCTTGTGTGGTGATGGTTGGTGGTTCACGAAGTAGAGAAACAAGGTGGCTTCATGGTGGCAGTTTGCGTGCTCAGCCATGGGGAGAGCAAGGACGGTGGTGGTGTGGCTGCCATGTTTGGGTGTGAGGAAGGAGAAGAGAAAAGAAGCTTGGTGATGAGAAGCATGAGAAGGCATGGTGTGCGTGTTGTGGGTTGCTGCGGCAAGAGGAAGAAGAAAAAGAAAATAAGAAGGAAGGATCAGATTGCTTGCTGCGTGAAAAGGAAAGGAATTGAGTTTCCTTATATATATGTTTGTGGCTTTGTACATTGCCTTGTCTGATGGTGTTCAGGGGCTTGGAAAATATATTAACATGTGGTGGGGCAAAGCTGGAGGGACGTGGAGTGATAAGGTTGGATTGATATTTTGAAAAGATATTTTTAAAATTGGTATGAATTGATTTAGACACTGAAGAATTTAGCTCATAGAGTTAAGAGAAAAATATATAATGGATATATAGTTATATTAAAAATTATGAGGAACTTTATGAAATAGTAAAATATAAATTACGATGACTTTGAGCAAATTAAAATGACCCATGAACCAAGAAATGAGTAGATATTTATCAAAGATCGGATAAGGATGAATAGATATTTTGTAAACCGGTACAGATTAGTCTAGATATCGGAGGATTTAAGATAAAAATATAAGAGCGATTCCGATTTTTTTCCTGCGCATTCCTCTGTGAGTTCTAAGATAGGGTTTGGCGACAGAATTCCAAAACTCAACAGAGGTTTCCTTGTATTTTAGGTGACTAATGCAAAGTCGGTGTAAAACTATTTTACCCGATAAGTTACTTTTTGCAGTGGATGTCGGAAGAGAAAACTTCCTTCTGAAGAAAGATTGAAAACATCAAGAGAAATGGGTGTACGCGTGTGGAATCTTCATTTAAAGCTCCGAATAGAAAAAGTCTTCATCGTCGGTTGATTCTAGGGTTCTTGAACTATCAGGGTTTTAGTTTCGGCAAACTTCCGAGGATTGGAATCGGACGTTCGTAGATCCTAGGGTTTCGCCTTGAAACGCTTGTTATATATGGATTAAGAGAAATTCTAACATTTCTTTGAAGATTTTTGGAATTAGTTTCCATCGTGACTTTAAGCGTAAACTAGCTATTTACTAGTGTTTCTGCCCTAGGTTTAGGCGTATATTAGTCGTGCTATAACTTTTATCGACTTCGATACAATCCTTAGACTTTTCCTGAACTTCCTCCTTCATAAATTTATTTCATTTGGTAAACTCTTGTTCAGGTTTTCCCTTCACGGTACCTCAGCCCTAATCGTGAATAGGAAAAAACTTGGGTCTTACATTTGATAGATCATCAATTAAAACCTTGACTCTCTTCTTTAAAGTAGTTATTTCTTTTGTAGAGTCTTGTTTCCTTAAAACTTCATTTTCTTGAACGATGGAATCTTTTTCTTGCAAAACTTTTTCATGCTTTTGTTCTAGGTTTGAAAACCGCTTCTTTAAAAAGCCTTGTATTCTTCTTTAAGGTTTTCAGATTGTACCTCATCGTCTTCCTCACTGTCTGATTCGTTTACAGACGCCATGAGTGCAAAGAAGGACTCTTCATCATCATCATCCTCATCTTCATCATTTGAGTTTTCCTCAGAATCGTCTCATAATCGTCTCATCCTACCATTAGAGCTTTCTTTTTCTTCTAGAACAGTTTCTTGAGAGGCTTTTTGGCTAGCTTCGGACAGTCTGTTTTGATGTGTCCTAGCTTCTTGCATTCATAGCAGACGATGTGACTTTTGTCTGCGCTTGGACCGCTTTCTCCTCTGTGGGCAAAAGATTTCTTCTTTTGACCTGGTTCCCACTTGTTGTCCTTCTTTGATGGTATTTTTTCTCCTTGTTGCTTGGTCCACATCTTCATCGTATGATATATCTTCTGAACTTTCTTCTTCATCAGACGATTCCTTAGGGCCCGTTTGGTACGCTGTATTGTATAAGGCCTGATAGTATAAGGCCTAATTGCGAGAACGATGAATAGAGCATGGTGGCGACGGCGAGGGTAGTGGCGACAACGGTGGAGGCGGTGGTGATGGAGGGTGGTTGTGGTGGCGGCGAAGGTAGTGGTGGCTGTTGGTAAATCCGCAAGTGTACGAATCCACCCGGTTTTAAATATCGAACCACAGGGATTGTGAGTGAATGAATTCGGTTCAAGCCTTGAGTATGAATGTTTTTTTTATTGAGATGATGAAACGTCGAAGTAGTAAAAAGGGAAAATAAACATAAACTCAGAAAAGAACATGCTTTGGATCGTTGCTCAACTAGTCTATTCAAGCACATCATTCTAAGCACATGAACTCATGAATCTCTCATTGATGTTATAGCCTAAGCAACTACCTATTGATGCCTCGCATAGATAATTCTTTTAAACCAAAAGATAAGCCCAATTCCTTGTGTACTTAAACATTTGTTTGAAGCATAAAGATTATAAAGTTCAGGCCAACAAACCCCAACCCCTCCTCTATTCCTAGTAGCAAGCATAGAAGGGGTAATCCCAAATCGGTCCCCTAATCTATAACAAACTTATGTTATGATTATAGATAAGCATAAAGCAAGCATGCATACAAGCTTAGATTGATATTCAGAAAATCGGATTCAAGGAAAGAAGAAGATCATGTGGGAAAGAACTTAAGATTATAACTTACACATTGAAAGTCTTACATGAAAACCAAAGCATAAGAAGAGAGATTAGCCAAACTGAATTACAAGCTTGGAAGCCTTCTCTCACTCTCCTATATGTTCCTCTCCTTCTAAACTTATGTAAAAATGGAATGAATATCAAAATTTACAAAAGAAAACCACTAAAAACCTATTTATAGGCAAAAGAAACGAGTCTGGGCGCTCAGGCGCCAAGAAAGCATGCCTGAGCGCCAATTCCAAGTGAAAACATGGCTTCTGGAAGGCAATTGGCGCCTATGTAAGATCAAGATTTGGTCATGTGGTACAACTCTATGTTTTGATGATAACAAGTATTTATTTGTGGATGAACAATTATGATACTCTAATGTTTATCTTGAGTGTTTTGACAAACAGGTTCTGATTCTGACACCAGAAGATATATTCGTCAGAAGTTCTGAGGATCAGAAGATCTGAAGATCAGAGGATCTGAGGATCAGAGGATCAGAAGGATCAGAGGATCTGAGGATCAGAGGATCAGAAGATCAGAGGATCAGAAGATCTGAGGATCAGAAGATCTGAAGACCAGAAGCTCTGAGGGACCAGAGGCTCTGAAGGTCCAGAAGCTCTGAAGGTCCAGAAGCAGAAGTTACGAAGGTCAGAGGATCCAAGCATCCCACTGACTCTGATCACCAAGCTTCACAAGTTCCAACACGAAGCATAACTCTGATCAGAAGTCATTGGTTAAAGGCAAATGTCTCTATCAAGAAGTACAAGAGCAGTGTACTATTCTGACAAGCCTACCTACCAAGGTTCAGCCACAGCAGGTTCTGGAAGTTCCAGAAATGCCCTCCAACGGTCATATTCTCTCAACAGAAATATCCTTTGCACCTTGGACTATAAAAGGCTGAAGAAAAGAAGAAAGTCTAAGAGAGAGAAACCAAGAGCTGCAATACAAGAAAAGATTCAAGCTTCTACTTTCTTCATCTGTTCTTATTTAGTTTACACTCAGCTTATTTAGAAGCAAACCTTTGTAAAAACCAACTTCAAACAGTTGTTTGATTTTCCTTAAGGGACCGGGTAGGTCAGTATCCTTAAGAAGACTAAGAGAGTGAATCTTAGTGGTGATTCCTTTAGGAGATCAAGGTTGATCGGATCCTAGAGAAGACTAAGAGAGTGAATCTTAGTGATAGCTAAGTCAGTGTATTGTTAGTCACTTGTAGGTTTCAAGTGCAGTTGTAACAATTATCTGATTAGTGGATTGCCTTCATTCTAAGAAGGAAGAAATCACCTTAACGGGTGGACTGGATTAGCTTGAGGGATTTATCAAGTGAACCAGGATAAAATACTTGTGTGCTTCTCTCTTCTCTCTATCTCTATCCGCTGCACCATCTATCTTAGAGAAACCGAAAAGATTTACTTTAAATCTTAAGGGGAAAGTTTTTATATTCAAAACGCTATTCAACCCCCCCTTCTAGTCGTTTTTCACACCTTCAATTGGTATCAGAGCGCAAGTTCTGATTACCACACCTAACAGTGTTCAGTAGATCCGGGCCAGTGTGAAAAACTCATGGATTCCACCACTACTACAAGCAAATATCAATACAGTGCAAGACCACCTATCTTTGATGGTCAGAGATTTGATTTCTGGAAAGACAGAATCAAAAGCTTCTTTCTTGGCTTTGATCCTGATCTTTGGGATTTTGTTGTTGATGGCTACACCCCTCCTGTTGATGTACATGGTGTAAAGATCCCAAGGAAGAAGATGAGTGAAGATCAAAAGAAGGAGTTCAGAGATCATCACCGATCAAGAGCTATTCTGCAAAGTGCCATTTCATATGAAGAATATGAGAAAATTACTGATCGTGATTCCGCTAAGTGTATCCTTGAATCCTTAAAGATGACACATGAAGGAAACAAGAAGGTGAAAGAATCAAAGGCGCTGTCCTTGATCCAGAAATATGAATCCTTCATCATGGAACCTAACGAATCCATTGAGGATATGTTTTCCAGATTTCAGTTGCTCGTAGCTGGAATACGACCTCTCAACAAGAGCTACACAACTAAAGATCATGTCATAAGGGTCATCAGATGTCTTCCTGAAAGCTGGATGCCCTTGGTGACTTCAATAGAGCTCACAAGAGATGTTGAGCATATGAGTTTAGAAGAACTCATCAGCATACTGAAATGTCATGAGCTGAAGCGCTCTGAGAAGGCTAAATCTGAGAAGTCAAAAGCTCTCCAAGCTGGAGCAGAAGAATCTGAAGAAGCATCAGAAGATTCTGATGAAGATGAGCTGACTCTGATATCCAGAAAGTTCAACTGCATCTGGAAGCACAGGCAGAGCAAATACAAAGGTTCATCAAAGGACGAAAAGTCAAAGAAGCATTTCAAACCAAAGAAAAGTCTGATGGTGACTTTTGATGAATCAGAATCAGAGGATGTTGACTCTGATGGTGAAGTCCAAGGACTCATGGCTATTGTCAAAGACAAAGGAGCAGAGTCAAAGGATGCTGTTGAATCTGACTCAGCATCAGAAGGAGATCCTACCTCAGACGATGAAAATGAGGTATTCGCTTCTTTCTCAACCTCTGAACTGAAACATGCTTTGTCTGATATCATGGATAAGTATAACTCTTTATTGTCTAAGCATAAAAAGTTGAAAAAGGACTTATCTGTTGTTTCCAAGACTCCTTCTGAACATGAGATAATTATTTCTAATTTGAAAAATGATAATCATGCTTTGGTAAATTCTAACTCTGTGCTTAAGAACCAGATTGCTAAGTTAGAAGAAGTAGTTGCATGTGATGCCTCTGATTGTAGAAATGAATCTAAGTATGAAAAGTCTTTTCAAAGATTCCTGGCTAAAAGCGTAGACAGAAGCTTAATGGCTTCAATGATCTATGGCGTAAGCAGAAATGGAATATATGGCATTGTCTATTCTAAACCTTCTGAAGTTGCTGCATCATCTCTTAAGAAAGGAACTTTCTCTATGTCAAAATATCATGCTCAAATTCCTTTATATTATCCTGTTGAAAGACCCAAAGTTGTCAGAACTTCTGGGCTAACTAACAAGAAAGGACCCAGAAAGTGGGTACCTAGGGATAAGATTATATATGTTGCAGATATCTTCAATAGGTCCATCGAAACTCCAACCATGGAACCTGGACAGTGGATGCAGGCAACACATGACGGGAGAAAGACATATGTCCCAAGATCCAAAACTTGAACCTGAAGGTGAAGTTGTTCTTGGAAGCATCAGTAGAGTAAGATTTGGTCAAGGAATCATTGGTTTTTGATAAGAACCCCTCTGTTGATATTCTGAACGCTATTCATGTTAGAATTAATGATAAGCTTGACTCTGACAAGTCAAAGCTAGCTGAAAAAGCTTGCAGAGATGAGCATGACCGTTTCAGAAAGAAACAAAGACTCAGAACTTGACGAACCAGAAGCAACAACATCAGAAGATGCTACTACAACTTCTGACTTGCGTCATCAGAAGAAGAAATTTTGTCCAGAACGGAGATGTCACCAGAACCACACTTCTGCTCTCATCAGAAGATACACTAATCAGCAGCCAAGTATCCCTTGGTATTCCTTCTGAGGGGGAGTATTTCGTCTTATGCTCTTACTATTTTTTTCCCACCTTCATTCTTTTTGCTTATGACAAAAAGGGGGAGAACTTATAGTATCTTGACAACTCCTATATTATTTATAGCTCAGAATCTAGATACTTCTAACGTGGTTGATATTAAGTATTAGATTCAGGGGGAGCTTAGCTCAGAATCAAGCTCGAGTCTTGGATTCAGAAGGAGCAAGATAAACTATACACATCAGGATAAGTTTTAACTCTGATACCTTATACTCTGAGTGTATTCAGTTTATTTGTTTAGAGTTGTTCATCAAAATACATGGTTTTGTCATCATCAAAAAGGGGGAGATTGTAAGATCAAGATTTGGTCATGTGGTACAACTCTATGTTTTGATGATAACAAGTATTTATTTGTGGATGAACAATTATGATACTCTAATGTTTATCTTGAGTGTTTTGACAAACAGGTTCTGATTCTGACACCAGAAGATATATTCGTCAGAAGTTCTGAGGATCAGAAGATCTGAAGATCAGAGGATCTGAGGATCAGAGGATCAGAAGGATCAGAGGATCTGAGGATCAGAGGATCAGAAGATCAGAGGATCAGAAGATCTGAGGATCAGAAGATCTGAAGACCAGAAGCTCTGAGGGACCAGAGGCTCTGAAGGTCCAGAAGCTCTGAAGGTCCAGAAGCAGAAGTTACGAAGGTCAGAGGATCCAAGCATCCCACTGACTCTGATCACCAAGCTTCACAAGTTCCAACACGAAGCATAACTCTGATCAGAAGTCATTGGTTAAAGGCAAATGTCTCTATCAAGAAGTACAAGAGCAGTGTACTATTCTGACAAGCCTACCTACCAAGGTTCAGCCACAGCAGGTTCTGGAAGTTCCAGAAATGCCCTCCAACGGTCATATTCTCTCAACAGAAATATCCTTTGCACCTTGGACTATAAAAGGCTGAAGAAAAGAAGAAAGTCTAAGAGAGAGAAACCAAGAGCTGCAATACAAGAAAAGATTCAAGCTTCTACTTTCTTCATCTGTTCTTATTTAGTTTACACTCAGCTTATTTAGAAGCAAACCTTTGTAAAAACCAACTTCAAACAGTTGTTTGATTTTCCTTAAGGGACCGGGTAGGTCAGTATCCTTAAGAAGACTAAGAGAGTGAATCTTAGTGGTGATTCCTTTAGGAGATCAAGGTTGATCGGATCCTAGAGAAGACTAAGAGAGTGAATCTTAGTGATAGCTAAGTCAGTGTATTGTTAGTCACTTGTAGGTTTCAAGTGCAGTTGTAACAATTATCTGATTAGTGGATTGCCTTCATTCTAAGAAGGAAGAAATCACCTTAACGGGTGGACTGGATTAGCTTGAGGGATTTATCAAGTGAACCAGGATAAAATACTTGTGTGCTTCTCTCTTCTCTCTATCTCTATCCGCTGCACCATCTATCTTAGAGAAACCGAAAAGATTTACTTTAAATCTTAAGGGGAAAGTTTTTATATTCAAAACGCTATTCAACCCCCCCTTCTAGTCGTTTTTCACACCTTCAGCCTAGGCGCCAATTGAGCATGCCTAGGCGCCAATTCCAAAATCCTGGAACAGGGCAATTGGCGCCTAGGCGCCAATGGAGCACGCCTAGGCGCTCTAAACACATTGGAAAGTCCCTTGATCTTCATTTTAACTCCTCTTTACTCCTCTTTAAGCCTCCATTCAATTCTCCAAGCCTCTAGACCTTCCCTCTTCAACTGATTCAACCTGAAACCTTGATGAACATGCTTGGAAAATATCTTGAAACTTAAAGATCAGTTTTGCACAAAGGCCCTCAAAACAAGTGGAACTTTCAATAACCTCTTAAACTAACCTAAAATGCAACTAAAGTCCCTAATAAACTATGAAATTACCTAAGTGAAGCAAAAACACAAAGAAAGATAAAAATGCATGAGAATGCATGAAACACTACATGAGACTCAACAAAAAGACTCAAAACTAGCAACGAAAAACCCTTAAAACATCATATAAATCCGGGTCATCAATGGCGGCGACAGTAGTGGTGGTGGTGGAGGGTGGTGGTGGTGGTGGTGGTGGTGGTGGTGGTTGTGGCAGCGACCGTGGTGGTGGGGGAGGTGGTGGCTGTGGTGGCAACGACAGTTGTGGGGTGGTGGTGGTGGAGGGTGGTTGTGATAGTGGTGGTGGCGACAGTGGTGTGGTGGTGGAGGTGGTGGTTGTGGAGGGTGGTTGTGGTGGTGCCGGCGACGGTGGTGGCTGCAGTGATGGTGGTGGTGGTGGTAGTGGTGGAGGCGGTGGTGGTGGAGGGTGATTGTGGTGGCGGTTGATTAAATATATTGAAGTAGTTTATACATTGCACTCTTATCATGCCTTATCCATCATCTATAGGGTGGATTAAATAATCCATCATTTTGATGTATAAGAGGAGATTGATGTATAAGCTTATACAATACAATGTGAGCACCAAACAATGGATAAGCTTATAATGTGTTGTATAAGCTTATACTATCATGCCTAATACGGTGTACCAAATGAGCCATTAGCTTGAACAGCTTTGGAACTTTTAGCTTTGAAAGCAACAATCTTTTGCTTCTTCTCTCCTTCATCTCGAGAAAGTTCTATTTCATGAACTTTCAAAGACCCCAGGAGATCTTCAATCTTCAAGGTGCTAAGATCCTTAGCTTCTTGAATAGCGGTGACTTCGGGTCTCCACTTCTTGGGAAGACATCTTAGAACCTTGGTGATTTGATCCATATTTTCATATTTTCGATCAAGATTTCTAAGACAATTATCAACGGTTTGGAATCTTCCAAACATGTCATCAATGCTTTCATTCTCCTTCATCTTGAAGGTTTCGTACTCAGCCACAAGCTGACTGACGTGAGCTTGTCTTACATTTGTTGTGCCTTCATATGCAACTCCTAGAGCATCTTATACTTCTTTGGTTGTTGTTAGCCCATTAACTTTGTCCAATTGAGCCTTACTCAATGTACATAGAAGAAATAATTTTTCTTAGGCATTGAGTTGGTAATTGAAATTCTAGTTCTCGTATGGAAGATGTCCTACGTGATGCTTAGGCAACTGCTTTAACAATCGAATAACAGTGAAGAGTAAAAGCATAAAATAAACAAGACACAACACCAAAGCTGTTAACCCAGTTCGGTGAAACTTCACCTACGTCTGGATTCAGGAACTACAGACACTCATGAACCCACAACTCATAGTTCTCTTCCTAATCTACCAGTGTATTTCTACTTAGTATATCGACCTAAGTATGAGAGCCCCTGTCACTTTCTCTCAACCACTGCCACAGTGATTGGTAAGAATAACAACAATAAGAGTTTTAACACCCAAGAACACATAACTCAACCTTGTCTTATAGAATCAATGAGCAATGTTAGTTCACAAGGAACACAAGGACTAGCACAAATAAAAACCCTAAAACACTTGATCTATTTCACTCAATAGCTTCAATAATCTTCATGTTTTAGGTCTTCAATATAAATAAGCTTAGCAGCCACACCAGGGTTTCCAAAGGCTGAAGCAGTAGTCCAACAACAACAAATCATAGATTCTGATTCTGTTATCCAACTCAGGAAAGCGGGTGATCTTCTGATAACTGATAGCTTTCTTGATCTCGGGTCGCAAGCCACTTTCAAACTTCAAACACTTGGATCTTTCAGCAGCAGCAACATTGTAGTGAGGACATAATTTGATTATTTCCTCAAACTTGGTAGTATACTCTGCCACATTACATTACCATGTGTGAGTCCAAGAAACTCAATCTCCTTCTTCACACATACGTCCTCCGGGTAGTACTTCTAAAGGAATGCATCCTTGAAGAGCTCCCAAGTCACCTCAACTCCACCATCTTCAAACCTCTGCACTGTGTTGTTCCACCAGTACTCGGCCTCACCTTCCAGCATGTGAGTTCCAAACTGTACCTTCTGAGCTTCAGTGCAATTCATGACTCTGAAGACCTTTTCAATTGATTTCAGCCATACTTGTGCTTTGTCAGGTTCATACCCCCCTTCGAAGGTTCATACTTCATCTTTTATGCATTGCACAGCGGAATAAATAGAATCATCAAAAATCATCTTCCAGACATACTTCAATAAAAATTCAGTAAAAGAAGTATAGACACTATGGCCATCCAAAAACATCAACTCCATGTAACTCAAGTTTACAAAAGAAAGAACCAAAAAGTGTTGTCAACTACTCTCATCAAAATAATTTATTTAACCACACGTCCCCCAATGTTACATACAGAGCAATTGACCCTCATACTAATAAATAACTGTCTAATTAACAGTATATAGCTCTCTATCTACTTCTCATGAGATGCTCCACTAGCACCTGTACCTGTACGATGTCGCATAGAACATCATTCCAACAGAAGGGTGAGAACTTCATCATATAATTAAGCATAATAACAGGTAATGGAAGAAAAATATAGAAGTTTACATTATAAAACCTTTCTCTTCACTATTATACTTTTCTTACTCATTATTAGCAACTTTGTTCCACAATATAATATCTTTAACAAAGTAAATGTTATCCAAACTTTTACTAACAACATCATTCACAGATATTTACCAACAACAACTAACACAGTTCTTATAACTCTTCCATCACATAGGACCACTCAAAAACGTGAGACTTAATGTGTGACTCTATTGCACATGCATGTGGTAATAATTGTTAACCTTAGCGGTATCACCGCGTCCACACAAAACAGTTAACCACCAAATAAAGTCTATCAGACTTCCAAAACTACCCCAGTTTAAGGACATTCTCTAGCCCCGCAGTCACTAGCAGACATACCTCTATCACCGGGTTCTGGGACACTCTCTAGCACCGCAGTAACTAGCAGATGATGACCCTAGTTTAGTAGTGTTTTTAGGGTCATTTCTTTGTTTGTTTTAAGTCTTTTTGTCGAGTCTCATGTAGTGTCTCATGCATTCTCATGCATTTTTATCTTTCTTTGAGTCTTTACTTTGTTTTGGTAATTTTGTAGTTTTATAGGGACTTTTCTCTCATTTTAAGTAAGTTTAGGACTTGCATGATTTTCTTATGTTATTTGAGGGTCCTCTTTGCTAATAAGCTCTTTGAGCTTCTGGATATTTTCCTTGTCTTGTTGGTTAAGTTTTCAGATCAGAAACTGAAGGAGAAAGAAGGCCAAGAAGCATGGAATTGATTGAGGACTTAAAGGTGCTTGAAGAGGAGTTATGAAGAAGCTAAAAAGCCTTTCCAGCGAGCTTCGAGCGCCTAGGCGCTGGGAATTGGCGCCTAAGCGCTAGTTATATTTTCTGAGCCTTCTGGAATTGGCGCCTAGGCGCTGGGAACCTTCCAGAGAGCATGTTTTGAGCTGGAATTGGCGCTCAGGCTCTCTGAATTGGTGCCTGAGCGCCCAGACTCGACTGTTTTGCCTATAAATTGGTTTTTAGACATTTCTCTTGGAACCTTTTGTCATTTTATCATATTTTCATAAGTTAGAAGAGAGGTTTAGGTTCTGGAGCTTGAGGAGCTTTCTCCAAGCCCTATGTTTGAGGTTTCATCTTTATCTTCTTGTATGGATTTCATAGCCATGTTTGGCTAAAACCCCTTTTGCTTTGGGTTCGTTGTAAGACTTATGATGTTTTAATCTTAATTCCTATTTCTATTCATGATTCCTCTGAGTAAACCCTTGAATCCCATATCCATGCTTTATGTTTCAAGTTAGAACACGTGCTAGCTTTATGCTTTTCTATAATAGAACGGAAGTTTGTTATAGATTAGGGACTTGTTGTGGGATTACCTCTTCTATGCTTGCTACTAGGAATAGAGGAAGGGTTGAGGTTTGTTGGCCTGAATTGCATGCTTACTGCCTTTAGCAAATGTTTAGGTTATCAAGGAATTGTGCTTATCTTTTGGCTTGAGAGGATTGTGTATGCGAGGCATCGATAGATGATTGATTAGGCTAGAACATGAAGGAGAGACTCAGAGTTTTGTGGATAGAATAGGTTGACTAGAATTGAATTAGTTAAGCAAGAACCCAAGGCATTCTCACCATTGATTATCACACACTTATCTTTGTTAGTTTTCTAATTAAGTATCACCTAAACAATCAACTTTAAAACTGAATTTTACTCGCTTTCCTACCGTGAACTCGAGGCTTAAACTGAATTGCCACACAAATTCTCTGTGGTTCGATAAATTAAAACCGGGTGAATTCTGTACACTTGCAGATTGACCAACAAGTTTTTGGCGCCGTTGCTGGGGAATTGTTTGTGGTTTTTGGTTTAAGTTTTTAGTTTGTGGTTTTATTTTTTTATTTTTTTTTATTTTTTTATTTTTTTTATTTTTTTTATCTTTGTCTAGAATTGGTGCTACTAATCTTTCTCTGTTTGAGTGTCACACTTTCAGGTTGCTCTCGAGAGAGACACCGCCATGGGTGGCCATATGACGGAGGAGGAGATGCAAGCCCATATCGAGGCAAGAATCCAAGAGGGGATCACCCTCCGATTATGTGAACAAGAAGTTGAGAATGCCAACCGGTCTCTTCGGGAACTTACTTCGGCTACCATGAGTTATGACTATCCCGGGAGCATTGTCTTTCCCGAGGGAGTAGGAGACTTTAAGTTGACACCGACATTCATCAACTTGGGGAGCCAAAACCAATATGGTGGAGGTACTTTGGAAGATCCACATGCTCACATGGAGAGGTTCATCCGGAATCGCAACACTTACCGGGTGAACAATGTTCCGGCGGATGCAATTCGGTTGAGCTTGTTTCCATTTTCTTTGAAGGACACCGCTGAGGAATGACTGAATTCTCAACCTCAAGGGAGCTTCACTACTTGGGAAGACTTAGCGGAAAAGTTGACAACAAGGTTCTTCCCAAGAGCCCTTTTGAGGAAATTGAAAAAAGACATCATGAATTTTGTGCAACCCATTGAAGAAAATCTCTATGAAGCTTGGGAGCGCTTCAAGAAGATCTTGAGGAAATGTCCTCAACACAATCTCACCCAAGCTGAATTGGTTGCAACATTTTATGATGGTCTACAATACTCTTGGAGGGTTTGGCCTAGATGCGGCTTCAAATGGCGAGTTTGATGCTCTTCCCCCACAAGCGGGGTATGACTTAATAGAAAAGATGGCAGCGAGAGTCATGAACTCTGAAAATGATCGCCAAACCCGAAGGAGTAAGCTTGAAGTGGAAGCTTACGACAAGCTCTTGGCCTCCAACAAGCAACTCTCCGAACGAATTGCGGGGATTCAAAATCACATAAAGGCGACCAATTTGGTCGGTGCTACCGCAGCCAAAGTGAAGTGTGTGGCTATTGGAGGGCCCAATGTTAGTGAATTTTGCACCATTACTAGTCAGGGTTTCCGAGGTCAAAGCTCTGGACTTTCTCAACAAGTCCAAGAGCAAGTTGGTTAAAATGATGGTGGCAAGAAGAGCTTAGAGGAGCTATTGGAGAGTTGCATCAACCGCATGAACAACAACCATAAGAACCAAGAGGCGGCTATCAAGAACTTGGAGAACCAACTTGGCCAGCTAGCCAAGCAAATTGCTGAAATGCCTCAAGTTAAATTTCCTTCTGATACTATCCCCAATCCCGAACAAGAAAATTCTGCTGTTGTTACCACTAGGAGTGGGAGAGTGTTACATGAGTTAAAAAAGCAAATTGAGGTAAAAAGTGAGAAAATAGTTGAGGAGGAAGTGAGTGTTCCTATAAAAACTAGAGTGATGAATGATCCTATTCCTGAACTTGGCAAAGTTCCATTTCCTAAAGCATTGGCTAAAAAGAATTTGGATAAAAAGATTTCAAAATTTATGGATGTTTTTAAGAAACTCCATATTTATATCCCTTTTTCCGATGCTTTAGAACAAATGCCTATCTATGCTAAGTTCATGAAGGACATTTTAAATAAGAGAAGGAAGTTGAGTGAGGTTGATGAAACTATCATGATGACCGAGGAGTGTAGTGCCATTTTGCAAAGAAAAATGTCTAAGAAGAGAAGGGATCCTGGGAGTTTTACTATCCCAGTGGAGATTGAGGGGTTGACTGTTGTTGAAGCCTTGTGTGATTTGGGAGCGAGCATTAACTTGATGCCGCTTAGCATGTTTAGAAGGCTGAACTTAGGCGAGGTCACCCCGACCATGCTCTCCTTACAAATGGCGGACCGATCCCTAAAAACACCTTATGGGATCATTGAAGATGTGATGGTTAAGGTTGATAAGTACGTGTTCCCAGTTGATTTTATGGTGCTAGACATGGAGGAGGATGCTAAGATTCCTCTCATTCTTGGCCGACCCTTCTTAGCCACTGGCAGGGCGAAGATCGATGTTGATAAGGGTCAGCTCATTCTCAGAGTTGGTGAGGACAAGGTAAGATTTTCGGTTTTCAATCCTAATTTGCAAACTAACATTAATGATGGTTTTGTTTGTGATATGATCAAAAGCTTGTCCAGGTCTTCAAATGAGACCCCCAAGGTAAGTGAAAAAGATGTTGAGCTTAATAAAGCTCTCATCAAGCTTGTTAGTGAAAACAAGTATGGGGGGTCTAAAGATGAGAATTTCCAAGCCCACACGACCCGATTCACTCAAGCTAGTCACCTTGTAAAGATGGAAGGTGTGACTAGTGATGAGCTCAAGATTAAGCTCTTCCCTCACTCCTTGAAGGGGGGAGCAAGGATTTGGTACGATGGTTTAGTTGATACCCTCTCTTGGGAGGAGATGTTCCAAAGGTTTTGTGCAAGGTTCCTACCTTGCACATGTGGAAGAAAGATTGATGGTAAGGAATTTCCTTCCTAACACCAAAGGAAGGAGAGTCCACCTAGGACTATAACTTAGGACTGCTTGGGAGACAACCCAAGTCTTGTTTTATTTTGCTTGTTTGTTTGTTGCATTTTGCAGGGAATGAGAGCATGAATCCTGGTGTAGGAGGTGTATCTAAGGCCTCCATGGTAACTTGTAAAGGAGGTCGACTCTTTCCCTTAGTTAATCTCATGCATTGTTACATATTTATCTTTTGTAGCTTTTATTTTTCTTTTGATCATGCATTGTTTTGTTAGAGTCGTTTTTGGGTCTTTACTTCCCTATACTCACATGTTTTTGCCCGTAGTTATGCTCTCTAACATGTTGCTGTTTTTGAAAATGTTTTTTGTGAATACTTGTGTTGTCTTTTGGGGATAAGTGATTGCATGCTTTGGGGAAGAGAGGAGGAGACTTCAGTCTTCCGAGTGTTTCTTAAGGATAGAGTTGGTGTAGTCCATAAGGGTCCGTCTTTGACCCTTCACCATATAATTTCCCTGGAGGATCCTGACTCACTTGTACTTCTTGGTTCTGTATTGATTTCCCTCTTTGCATGCTCTGTGATACTTGCACAATTCTTGAGACCTGTAGGTTTTTGAGCTTCGTAGTTTGTTGGCTTGAACATTTGTCCCTAGTTGTCCTTTTTGAGCCTGTTGAAGATTTCTTTGTTAGCTAAATGATTGGGATGAATGATAGGTTGGAATTTGGGGAGTGTTGGTCCTTGCATTGTTTTGGAGCTAATTAAAATTGAAAGTGTCTCTTGCCCCAACTGAAAAAAAAGAAAAAAAGAAAAAAGAAAGAAAAGCACTCCTAATCAAAATTAGAGTGTCAAAGAAAAAAGAAAAGAAAGTTGAAAAAGAGGGGTGGGTCAAGAGACTTGTGCTTATTAAGTTTGTTTATTGAAAGCTCTGGGTTACCATTTGGACCACACTCAATATGTTTTGAAGCCTAGTCTTCCTTAGGGACCAACCACCTTGTACTTCACCAAGCCAACATTTCAACCCTTTGTAGTCTCATTAAATTTGTGCATGTTTGATCTTGGTTGCTCTTGAGTGAATGATATCCAGAACCTATGAACGGCTTGTGTGCTCAGTGCACTAAATATATATCTCATCCTAGGATTTTAGATCTATATGCTTCCCATGAATGGACTCTACACTCTTCTCTTTTCAAAAGATGCATGAAGTAGGTTGTTGGATCTTTCTCTTGGAAACCAGTTGTGGTTGCTTTGTCCCCCTGTTTTGTGTGAAGCATTCCTTGTTGAGAGCACTTGTTTTGGGAGCATTTCTTGCGCTTGAGGGCAAGCGAGTATTTTTTACGCTCGAGGGCGAGCTGCCGTTGAGTATAGTGGTGTGATGACCCTAGTTTAGTTGTGTTTTTAGGGTCATTTCTTTGTTTGTTTTAAGTCTTTTTGTCAAGTCTCATGCAGTGTCTCATGCATTCTCATGCATTTTTATCTTTCTTTGAGTCTTTACTTTGTTTTGGTAATTTTGTAGTTTTATAGGGACTTTTCTCGCATTTTAAGTAAGTTTAGGACTTGCATGATTATCTTATGTTATTTGAGGGTCCTCCTTGCTAATAAGCTCTTTGAGCTTCTGGATATTTTCCTTGTCTTGTTGGTTAAGTTTTCAGATCAGAAACTGAAGGAGAAAGAAGGCCAAGAAGCATGAAATTGATGGAGGACTTAAAGGTGCTTGAAGAGGAGTTATGAAGAAGCTAAAAAGCCTTTCCAGCGAGCTTCGAGCGCCTAGGCGCTGGGAATTGGCGCCTAGGCGCTAGTTATATTTTCTGAGCCTTCTGGAATTGACGCCTAGGCGCTGGGAACCTTCCAGAGAGCATGTTTTCAGCATGAATTGGCGCTCAGGCGCTCTGAATTGAATGCTTACTGCCTATAGCAAATGTTTAGGTTATCATGGAATTGTGCTTATCTTTTGGCTTGAGAGGATTGTCTATGCGAGGCATCGATAGATGATTGATTAGGCTAGAACATCAAGGAGAGACTCAGAGTTTTGTGGATAGAATAGGTTGACTAGAACTGAATTAGTTAAGCAAGAACCCAAGGCATTCTCACCATTGATTATCACACACTTATCTTTGTTAGTTTTCTAATTAAGTATGACCTAAACAATCAACTTTAAAACTGAATTTTACTCGCTTTCCTACCGTGAACTCGAGGCTTAAACTGAATTGCCACACCAATTCTCTATGGTTCGATAAATTAAAACTGGGTGAATTCTGTACACTTGCAGATTGACCAACAGCAGACATGTCTATTGACTGTATGAAGTGTATTTGTGCAAACATCTCAACTTTATACATGCATTATATAGCATATTTCTTCATCACTTTCCATAATGAAAATCTCATCATATTTTCTCAAACAACACTTCATCCTATTATCAAGTAATCACATTTGCAAAACAACAATATAACAATTCTCACTTCATCAACAACCAATTCCAATAATTCACCTTATTGAATTCAAGATATTCATCTTCACCAATTCAAATAAATCACCATAATCCATATATCCAAAATTCAAAATAGTACCCAAATTAAATAACAGATACAGTAATAGTTTTCTGAAAAAAGTACAGTAATCCGTTTTCTGAAAAACAGCAGGTACATCGGTCACTAAAAACAATCTCCAGGACTCATTACTAAACCAAAAATTACGTTCTTTACACGCCTGGAAAGCTGATTAAAAACCCTACAATTGCTTAGTTTACCAAATTTTCATTTGAATGCTAGAAATGGGTGATATCGGGCCACGAAGTTCGCTGTCAAGCACAGAAACTGACAGAAACACTTCTACCTCAAATCAAATTTCGAAAATTCCGAGTTCAGGGTTCCTAGGCATGGCTCTACATCAACCTATCATGATACTACAATTATAGGATAAAGCTCACACCCTTACCTTGATTGATGATGAACCCTAGTTCTCTTCATTTCCTCTTCCTTCTTCTTGTCCACCTTTTTTTTTCTTCTCTTCTTCCTCTGTCGTTCTTTTCTTTTCTTTTCATTTTTCCTCCTCCTCTCTAACCCCTCTTCTCTTAACCTAATCTGATTTCATGTAAGGGCTTTAGTGAAAAACCTCACAACTCATCTTTCATCCTTCAGTTTCTATTTAAATCTATTTCCCACCCCACCTTCCTTTCTACCTCAAACCACATGTCCACTATACCATATTATACATAAAATATTTCGCCTAAATAAACCACACATACTTATTAAAATACCTTACCACATGATTTTACTCAAAATAAAATAGTGAGACTATTTTAAATAATATAAAACATAAATTATCCTATAAGCTGAAAATTGGGGTGTTACAACTCTCCCCCACTTAAGGATTTTCGTCCCGAAAATTACCTTAGACAAACAGCTCAGGATAAGACTCCTTCATCTGACTCTCTAACTCCCATGTGATATTTCTACCTGCTGGTCCTTCCCAAGCAACCCTCACTAAAGCGATCTCCTTACCACGTAGCTGCTTCACTTCCCTGTCTTCTATCCTCATAGGCAAAGTCTCCACTGTCAAGTTATCTCTAACCTGAACATCATCAACTTGAATCACATGTGACAGATCTGCGATGTATTTCTTCAACTGTGACACATGGAATTCATCATGGAGATTAGCAAGTAACGGTGGCAAGGCAATTCGATAAGCCACTACACCTACTCTCTCTGATTTCTGGAATTGACCAATGAAACGCGGAGTCAACTCTCTTGACTTCAACGCTCGACCAACACCTATTACCGGAGTAACTCTCAGAAAAACATGATCCCCCTTCTCAAACTCAAGGTCTTTCCTCCTCTTATCATGATAACTCTTCTGACGACTTTGGGAAGCCTTGATCTTCTCCTTAATCATTTTAATCTTCTCAGTGGTTTGCTGGACTATCTCCAGTCCAACTACTACACCCTCTCCAGATTTATACCAACATACCGATGTTCTACACCTTCTACCATATAAGGCTTCAAACGGTGCCATTCCAATACTAGAATGAAAATTGTTATTATAAGTGAACTCCACTAGAGGCAAGAAACTATCCCCAGCACCTCCTTGTTGTAAGATCAAGTTTTGATCAAGTAGTACAACTCTATGTTTTGATGATTACATGTTAACTATTGTGTATGAACAATTATGGTACTCTAACGTTGTTTTCTGAGTGTTTTAATGACAGGCTCTGACTCTGATCTAATTACTCATAAATCAGAAGCACTATGCTCAAAGAGTAACCTACGCAACGCTTTCGCAGTCACTATATTCAATCTGAACAGTAGAATAAGCTTCAGAAGATCTGAAGATAGTAAAGCTCTGATATGGATTCAGTTCACTTGAAGTTCTGAAGACCAGAAGCTTTGAAGGTCCAGAAGCTGAGTAGTGAAGATTCTGAAGTCCAAGAGTAAGCTGGCTCTGAAGACCAAGTACTTCTCCTCTGAGTCCAGAAGCAGAAGGTACAAAGGTCAGAGGATCCAAGCTTCCCTCTGAATCTGATCACCAAACTTCACAAGTTCCAACATGAAGCGTCGCTCTGATCAGAAGTCAACTAGGATAAAGGTCATGTCATTATCCAAAGTACAAAAGCAATTGTACTATTCCTGACGACCTTACCTAACTTATTCAGCCTCAGCAGAACTTGGAAAACCCAGATCTGCCCTCCAACTGTAGCATTCCATGCAAACTTCCAAACCCTAATCCTTGGAGTACATAAAGAGGCTGAAGATGAAAGATGTCGCTTAAGAAACTTTGTTTAAGCTCACGCGATATTGATACATTCTCTTAAGCAATCTTTCTTCATATTTGTAAGACCCAAGTTTTTAAGTTTAGAATAAGTGGAAGAGATTTCCATTTACGATTAGGCTTGACGTATCGTGAAGGAAAAACCTGAACAAGAGTTTATCGAATGGAATAAATTTATGAAGGAGAAAGTTCATGAAAAGTCTAAGGATTGTATCAAAATCGATAAAAGGTATAGCACGTTCGATATACGCTTTCACTTAAAGACACGATGAAAACTAATTCCAAAAATCTTCAGAGAAATGTTAGAATTTCTCTTAATCCTTATATGACAATCGTTTCAAGGCGAAACTCTAGAATGTACGAACGTCCGATTCCAATCATCGGAAGTTTGCCGAAACTAAAACCCTGATAGTTCAAAAACCCTAAAATCAACCGACGATGAAGACTTTTTCTATTCGGAGCTTCAAATGAAGATTCCACACGCGTACACCCATTTCTCTTGATGTTTCCCATCTTTCTTCAGAAGGAAGTTTTCTCTTCCGACATCCACTGCAAAAAGAAACTTATCGGGTAAAATAGTTTTACACCGACTTTGCGTTAGTCACCTAAAATACTAGGAAACCTCTGTTGAGTTTTGAAATTCTTTCGCCAAAACCTATCTTAGGATTCACGGAGAATGACGCCGGAAAAATCGGAATCGCGAAACTTTCATTTTACCGCGTTTTGCCAACCTCTATATATAGCCAAGAAATGAGAAAATATCACAAATCTTACCCATTTTCTCTCCCAGGGCCGCGAGTTTGCTAAGAGGAGGAGGAGAAGAGATTTTGTTCATTTCTTGCTTGATCGTTGATTCGACAGTTGCTGCTTGAAGGTATCGAGGTATAGTCGCTAATCCTTACCTCTGATCGTCTTTTCCATAGCTTTTCTCTATGTCTTTATGTGCTCATAGTTTTGAGGTTTTTGCAAAACTATCCTGAATACTTCATTTTTGATTCTAAACATCTTCCATACGTTCTCCTGAGTATGTTTATCTAATAATACTGCGCCGATTCTCGAAAAACTACCGTCGAGTTTCAATTCTGCTTAAAATACCCATTTTGGGGCAAAGCTTCGTCCTTTGGGCTGAAAACTATCGCCTTAGCTTAGTGCTAGTAGGATTAGTTGTCATAAACGTCGTTGGTGACGTCCCCATCCAATTTGCTTTTTGAAATTTCAATTTTGAATTTCTGAGCTAAAAATATTGACCAAAATACCCCTGCGACAGTTTTTGATCCGATAATTTTTCCGAGTTTAGAATACCCTTAGTTACGACTAATAATAACCTAGGAACCAAGTTTGATCGAAGAAAAATCGAACCCCACAATTACCAATAGTGGCCGAGCACCCTAAGGGGGGAGGGGGAAAATTCCTTTTTCAAAAACTTGTCCTTTCGCGCTAGATTATCGTACCTCGGAGTATATGCTACTTCGTGTAACCTTAGTGAGTATTGATAGCTTAGTTTCCGATAGATTTTGATAGAATTCTGTGGTTTTTCTCTAAAGGTGCTTTTGAGGAATTTCCTGAAGGGCAAGGCATTGATTGTGAAGGAACGTTAGACGGGAACCCTGAAGAATCTACAGGTGAAGGCTTCTCACTGAATCCTTAGTTAATGCTTAGGTGTCGATGCTTTCGACTTGATTTACTTTTTATGCACCTGTTTGTGTTTGACTGGAAAAATGTTTTCTGAGGCTTCGGCTGACAATGTAGATGATTCATCTACTGACTGTTTTTGAGATTGACTTACATGCTATGTGCTATGTGGGTAATCTAGGATGTGTGATGCATGCTTTATATGCTAAGTGCTACGTGATTATTCTAGAATGTGTTGATATATGACATGTATGTTGGCTGTGTTGATTTAACTATGTCTTTCACTCATATCTATGATTCTGAGTAGTGAGAATAGCGGGCAGGTCATGCCGATTTCATTTTGAGATTTTGGGGAAAGTTTGATAGGACGAATGAGATTCGGGCCTTGTTATGGTTATATGGATCGAGACATTCTCGGGGAATCAATTGGGATATTTGGACGTTGAAAACTCATAAGATTTGCGATAAGACTAAAAAGATATTATTTTGTAAAGAAAACTCATAAGACATTAAACAACCTCTAAATCTTCAAATAATGATAATAAACTCGAAAGGAAGCTTAGGATGCGAATCTTAGTTTTGAAAAACGAGAAGTGTCGTCGGATCCAAGTGTTGAGAATGTTAAGAAGTTTCTGAGTATGTTGATACTCCTTCGCTCTTTGAGCAGTTTGTTTAGCCATCCAAGGGATGTGCCGAGAAGCTTCACTGAGGCGTGAGACCTTGTGAATGCGTGATACTTCACTGAGGCGTGAGACCTTGTGAAAAGCATGGATCTTCACTGAGGCGTGAGACCTCGTGAATAGCATGAAACTTCACTGAAGCGTGAGACTTCGTGCAAGTGTGTAAATTCACTGGGGCGTGAGACCCCGTGAAAGCATAAAACTTCACTGAAGCGTGAGACTTTGTGAATGTGTAAGACTCCTCTGAAGCGTGAGACTTCGTGAGAGCATTGATGACTCGAAGAGTTATCGTGAGTGTTTGCACTCATTTTATGATTATTGTATTTTGTCGCAGAATCGACTTTTACCTTAGGGTATTCTTTATAGAGACATTAAGTTAGCTAGAACACATGGCGACGTGTCGAGTGAGGTCGGAGACGTTGTTTGGCTAATCACATTACATTCATGCACACATAGGAGGTTAATACACGGCGTGATACCGGACCTCGGTGGATTCCAAAATGGTCATAAGACCCGGATTTCCGCGTAAGAGCGCTGCTAGGTGACTCTTGGTAGCAGACCGAAATGGCAGACCTTCGGGTTTACTGCTGATCTGGCTACCTTTGTGTGGTGTAAGAGGCACGCGGGCAGAAATGGTCCCACCGTTGCTGGTGCTAGGATTGATCCGTTGATGTCCATCCGTTTCCAGAATGCATATTGGTTAACTGGGTTAACCGCCATCTGCATTTCATGCAACATGCATACTGACTTAGTTGCTGAGTGTGTTTGATATTTGTTAATCCTACTTGATGCATGCTATCTGTCATTACTGTCGTTTATATTCATTGTGGAATATGCAACCCTAGGATGTTATCTTTAACTATAAGCCTAAGTGGCTATTCTCTTATTTGTATCTATTGGTGATATTACTTACATAATTCTTTGGAGTTGACCCTCGCGTCTTCTGTGTGTGCTTTGGCGGACTACGCCCTTTGTCAGATGTCTTTGGCGGGCTGGTTCACGACGGTTAACCCTTCGGGGGGAACTAGGGTTGGGATGCCGGAACAGGAGCGCATCGCGGTCGCGGGAGGAGGACGGATGGTGTACATAGACTTGGTCGTTCTCGATTTCGAATTCGGACGACGATCATGCTAGCATGTAGGTTTTAGTGCTGGGGTGAGCTCCTCGAGATGGGATTAGTGTAAGAGTAGAGTCTTAGCTCTGACCGTCATTGTTTTCTTTGGGGACAGGGTAGTTTCCCGCCGATAGCTTTTTGTGTGATTTCTCTACGGAAATCACAGAGAGTTGGTTGGACTAGGGGGTCTTGTTTTAGGCCGTTTGGGCTGACTTATTCTTATTTTGAGGGACAGTGTTGCAGACACTTGACCTTTCTTTTGGATTGTACCTTTTGCCTACGGGCGCTACTTTCTACTACTTTCCGTCACTGGAGGTTACTCGTGACGAGGTTTGGTACTACAGCGGGGGCTGTATTTATATTATATATTAGTTCGGTTGTCTTTCGCAATTGCGTTATATTTATTTCAGTCTTGTTTATATCATCGGAAAAAAAAATATTCACGTTTTTCCGCATTAATTTCTTTTTGGTTACTAAAGTGACGCCACCGAAATCGGGGTGTTACAATATTGTACTTATTGTGTTTACTATTAGCTTTCTGAGAAGCAATTCTTTGTAAACCCAAACTTTCAAACAGTTGTTTGTTTTTCCTTAAGGAGACCAAGGTTGGTCAGATCCTTGAGAGGACTAAGAGAGTGAATCTTAGTGATAGCTAAGTCATTGTATTGTTAGTCACTTTGCAGGTTGCAAGCGCAGTTGTAACAAACTCTGATTAGTGGATTGCCTTCATTCTAAGAAGGAAGAAATTACCTTAACGGGTGGACTGAATTAGCTTGAGGGATTTATCAAGTGAACCAGGATAAAATCATTGTGTGCTTTCCTCAACTCTTATCTTAGCACTTTTATCTTCGGTGTTTGAAGAGATTTGTTAAAATCTCAAGTGGGAAAAGTTTTAGATTGAAAACGCTATTCAAACCCCCCCTTTCTATCGTTTTTCATACCTTCAATTGGTATCAGAGCGCAAGTTCTGATTACTACACCTAACAGTGTTCAGTGATCCGGCCGGTGTGAAAAACTGAGATGGCTACCACCATTGAAGCGCAAAAATATGTTTACAGTGCAAAGCCTCCTATGTTCGATGGTCAAAGGTTTGAGTACTGGAAAGACAGGATAGAAAGCTTTTTTCTGGGCTTTGATGCAGATCTCTGGGATATTAAAGTGGATGGCTACGAGCGTCCAGTTGATGGTGATGGCAAGAAGATCTCCAGAACAAAGATGACTGCTGAGCAGAAGAAGCTTTACTCACTACATCACAAAGCTAGAATTATTCTTCTCAGTGCTATTTCTTATGAAGAATACCAAAAGATTACAGATCGTGAGTATGCTAAGGGTATCTTTGATTCCTTGAAGATGACCCATGAAGGAAATAAGAAGGTGAAAGAGTCAAAGGCGTTGTCCTTGATCAGGAAGTATGAATCCTTCCAAATGGAACCCAGTGAGTCCATTGAGGATATGTTCTCCAGATTTCAGTTGCTCATTGCTGGAATAAGACCCCTCAACAAAAGTTACACCACTGCTGATCATGTCATGAGGATTCTTAGAGGTCTTCCTGAAAGCTGGATGCCTTTGATAACTTCATTGGAGCTCACAAGAGATGTTGAGAAGATGAGTTTGGAAGAACTCATAAGCATACTGAAGTGTCATGAACTGAAGCGTGCTGAACATCAAGATTAGAAGAAGAAGTCTATAGCCTTGAAATCCAAATCTGAAAAGGCTAAAGCTCTCCAAGCTGAAGAAGAAGAATCTGAAGAAAACACTGAAGATTCTGATGAAGATGAGTTAACCTTGATCTCCAGAAAGCTTAACCGCATCTGGAATTACAAGCAGAGCAAGTACAAAAGCTCTGGAAAGAACAAAGGAAAGAATGAATCCTCTTCTGGTCAGTAGAAGTCTTCATCAAAGGAAGTCACATGTTTTGAATGCAAAGAATCAGGGCACTACAAGAGTGATTGTCCAAAGCTGAAAAAGGACAAGAAGCCAAAGAAGCATTTCAAAGCTAAGAAAGGTCTCATGGTGACTTTTGATGAATCAGAGTCAGAGGATGTTGACTCTGATTGAGAAGTTGTTGAAGGACTCATGGCTATTGTCAAGGACAAGGAAGCAGAGTCAAAAAAAGCAACTAACTCTGAATCTGCATCAGAAGAAGATCCAGACTATGACGATGAAAATGAGGTATTCACTTCTTTCTCAACCTCTGAACTTAAATGTGCTTTGTCCATGCATTGATAATGTTTTGTTGGTAGATGGCTTAAATCATAACTTCTTGTCAATAAGTCAATTAGCTGACAAGGGTTATGATATTATCTTCAATCAAAAGTCTTGCAGGGTTGTAAGTCAGATCGATGGCTCTGTTCTTTTTAACAGCAAGAGGAGGAACAACACTTATAAGATCAGATTATCTGAGTTGGAAACTCAGAAAGTAAAGTGCCTTCTTTCTGTTAATGAGGAGCAATGGGTATGGCATAGACGGTTAGGGCATGCTAGTATGAGAAAAATTTCTCAGCTGAGTAAGCATGACCTTGTCAGGGGCTTACCCACTCTGAAGTTCTCTTCAGATGCTCTTTGTGAAGCATGTCAGAAAGAAAAATTTACAAAAGTCCCTTTCAAGGCAAAGAATGTTGTTTCCACCTCAAGGTCGTTGGAACTTCTACATATCGACCTATTTGGACCGGTGAAAACTGAGTCTATAGGTGGCAAGAGATATGGGATGGTCATTGTTGACGACTATAGCCGCTGGACATGGGTAAAATTTCTATCCCACAAGGATGAGTCTCATTCTGTGTTCTCTACCTTTATTGCCCAAGTGCAAAACGAGAAGGCTTGCAGGATTGTGCGTGTCAGAAGTGATCATGGTGGAGAGTTTGAAAATGACAAGTTTGAGAGTCTATTTGATTCCTATAGAATTGCACATGATTTCTCTTGTCCTAGAACTTCTCAACAGAATGGTGTTGTTGAGAGGAAGAATAGAACTCTTCAAGAGATGGCTAGAACCATGCTTCAAGAAACTGACATGGCAAAGCACTTCTGGGCTGAGGCAGTAAACACAGCATGTTATATTTAGAACATGATCTCTATCAGACCAATTCTGAATAAGACTCTTTATGAATTGTGGAAGAAAATAAAGCCCAACATTTCTTTCTTTCATCATTTTGGTTGTGTCTGCTATGTTCTGAATACTAAGGATAGATTGCATAAGTTTGATTCTAAATCTTCTAAATGTCTATTACTTGGTTACTCTGATCGTTCTAAAGGCTTTAGAATTTATAATACTGATGCTAAAACTATTGAGGAATCTATTCATGTTAGATTTGATGATAAGCTTGACTCTGATCAGTCAAAGCTAGTTGAAAATTTTGCAGATATGAGTATAAATGTTTCTGATAAAGGCAAAGCTCCAGAGGAAGCTGAGCCAGAGGAAGACTCTCCAGAGGAAGTTGGTCCCTCTGATTCACAGCCTCAGAAGAAGAGCAGAATTATTGCCTCTCACCCTAAGGAGTTGATTATGGGAAACAAAGATGAACCAGTCACAACCAGATCAGCATTCAGACCCTTTGAAGAGACTCTGCTTAGTTTGATAGGATTGGTATCCTTAATTGAACAAAAGTCAATTGATGAAGCTCTTCAAGACAAAGACTGGATTCTGGCAATGGAAGAAGAACTGAATCAGTTTTCCAAGAATGATGTTTGGAACCTGGTCAAGAAACCTCAAGGTGCTCACATCATTGGAACCTAATGGGTTTTCAGAAACAAGCTGAATGAAAAAAGGAGATGTAGTCAGAAACAAAGCAAGGCTAGTTGCTCAAGGCTACAATCAGCAAGAAGGAATAGATTATACTGAAACATTTGCTCCAGTAGCAAGATTGGAAGCTATCAGACTACTGATCTCATTCTCAGTGAATCACAACATAATTCTTCATCAGATGGATGTTAAGAGTGCCTTCCTGAATGGTTACAACTCAGAGGAAGTGTATGTGCACCAACCTCCTGGTTTTGAAGATGAGAAGAACCCTGGCCACGTTTTCAAATTGAAGAAATCTCTCTATGGTCTGAAGCAAGCTCCCAGAGCATGGTATGAGAGACTTAGCTCATTCCTTCTGGAAAATGAGTTCGTAAGGGGTAAAGTAGATACAACTCTCTTTTGCAAAACTTACAAAGATGATATCTTAATTGTGCAAATTTATGTTGATGATATTATACTTGGATCTGCTAATCCATCTCTTTGCAAGGAATTTTCTGAGATGATGCATGCTGAATTTGAAATGAGTATAATGGGAGAACTTAAGTACTTTATGGGAATACAAGTTGATCAAAAACCAGAAGCAACTTACATCCATCAGATAAAGTACACAAAGGAACTTCTGAAGAAGTTCAACATGCCAGAATCAACGATTGCTAAGACTCATATGCATCCTACATGCATTCTGGAGAAAGAAGATGCCAGTGGAAAAGTATGTCAGAAGCTCTATCGAGGTATGATAGGTTCACTTCTATACTTAACTGCATCTAGGCCAGATATTCTGTTTAGTGTACATTTATGTGCTCGATTCCAATCAGATCCAAGAGAAAATCACTTAACTGCTGTTAAGAGAATTCTTAGATATCTGAAAGGTACCACTAGCCTTGGCTTGATGTATAAGAAAACATCAGAGTATAAGCTTTCAGGTTACTGTGATGTTGATTATGCTGGAGATAGAACTGAAAGGAAGAGTACTTCTAGAAATTGTCAATTTCTGGGAAGTAACTTAGTCTCATGGGCAAGCAAGAGGCAGTCTACTATTGCACTATCCACTGCAGAGGCAGAATATATCTCAGCAGCTATTTGCAGCACTCAGATGCTCTGGATGAAACATCAGCTAGAGGATTATCAAATCCTTGAGAGCAATATTCCAATTTACTGTGACAATACTGCTACAATCTCACTCAGTAAGAATCTAATCTTACATTCAAGGGCAAAACACATTGAGGTAAAGTATCACTTTATTAGAGATTATGTTCAGAAGGGCGTACTCCTTCTGAAGTTTGTTGATACTGACCATCAATGGACAGATATCTTTACAAAGCCCTTAGCAGAGGATAGATTTAGTTTTATACTGAAAAATCTGAATATGGACTTTTGTCTAGTATGAAGATGGATCAGAACCTCTGACTATGATGCTTCCTCATCAGAACATGTCTTTTTCAGAAGATAACTTTGTCAGATGCTAAGTACCCATTGGTGCTTACTCTGAAATAAGACAACAAACGTGTGTCAGTTTATTCTGATGCCTCGTTCCTTGTGCCCTTCGGATAATCTGTTGTAATGAGTGTAGATGTGCTTATTCTCCACCGTGTGTTTTGTGTATTAACTGCTTATAATCATGTCTTTAATTTCCAACCGTTGATTTTACTTTTGCTTTACAACAAACAACGGTTACTTTCTAAAACCACTACGCACACACGTTCTCTACCACTTTTTATTTTCGTCTCTCTCTCCTATTTGCAAAACCCTTATCTTCTCTGTTATACTTTCTCTCTCTCGTTTATCCCTCTTCTACCCTAACCTTCAACCTTCAACCTTCAACCTTCAACCTTCAACCTTATTCAATGGCAAGATCTGAAAGGGCTAATTCCGCAGAAAGGGCTGATTCTGCTGATGGAAGGGTATTCCCTAATCTAGTAGTGGGTCTTGCAACAGGTCAAGTTGGTCCGGTTCTTCGTTCAACAGAAGCTACTCAAGCAGAACATCAAGAAACAAGGGATGTTATTCCTATTGCTCAATGAGGTTGTGCAGTCACATGTGTTTTTCCCCCAGAAGAACTTCAAGTTCTTGCTGAATGGTGTTTTGACCTCAACAACATTGCTACAAATGGGGTTGATCTTCGTCCTGAAGTGCTGGCTCAAGGCTGGGAAAGGTACTTCCATAGACTACCTGGTCCAGTCTATGAGAAGCTGGTGAAGGAATTCTGGAAGCATGCGGATTGTGATGAGCTTCAAGTGGTTTCTTATGTGCTTGGAAAGAGGATCACCATTACTGAGAAATCGATTGCCAGACTTCTAGGTGCAGAAACCAGTAATGGTTACAGATTTCAATTACAGGAATCAAAGGTCAAGAAGAAGACCAAAGAAATGGTCAACAAGGCGCTGTACTCTACCTGGAAACCAGGTAAAACTGATTGCAAGACAAAGGATCTTCACCCAGATCTGAGGATCTGGCACAAGATTGTACTGAACTGTATCAATCAAAGGCCAAAGGGAAGTTCTCCAGACTACATCAACTTCACTCAGAAGGTGTTGCTGTACTTCATCAAGGAACACACCAAAATCTGTCTTCCTTACTTTCTGTTCTCTTATCAGAAGGACTGTATTAGAAAATCAAGAACTACTGCTTCACCCAAGTCTGCAATTAAGTATATTCCGTTTGGCAGAATTCTATCTGATGTCTTCATTGAGAGCAAGTTAATTCAGGCTCTGACCAAGGCTGGATGCACTGAAGACCTAACAATCATTGTTGTAGATGTCTTCACCCCTACATCAATGAAGAAGATGGGCCTGATAGATACAAAAGTTGAAGCTGACTCTGCAACCACAAAGCCCGATGTCACGAAAAGAAGAGTCCCTCTGAAGGACTACCCTCTCTGGTCAAAGGCTGATGATCCAGAGGCAATCATGTTCTACCTTGATGATCTGAAGAAGCAAGGTTATGAAATTGATGTGGATGAGTTCTTCAGAAATCTTCCAGAACCTCCGGACTTTGAGTCTCCCAAGAAGAAGAAGACCAAGAGGAAGCAAGAGGACACCTCTGAAGCAAATGATCCCTCTGATGGTGATGATGATGATGATCCACCACCTCAGAAGTAGACAAAGAAGGTCAGAATTGCAACCCAAGTCACTCTTCTGGAACAAACTCTGGAGCCTACTCAAGCTGCGATTCCTACCAGAGTAACCAGATCTGCAGCCAGAGTTTCAAGTAAGTTTGTTGTTCTTTCACATGAAGATGATTTGAATATGATTGATTCAATTCCTGTTGGATGCAATCTTGTACCTTCTCCTCTTCCTGAACCTTCACCAGTTGATGAATCAACTTCTCACATTTCACCACCAAGGCCTTCATTCTTTCAACTCCATTGAGGAAGAACCCCTATGGAAAATGCTCCAAACTCCCAAGTCCACTAAACCAACCTCACCCATTATACTTCCATACACTCCAAAAGCCTCTGAACCACAAGCCTCTGAAACACAAGCTCTAGAGACGCCAACCAGTGAAAAGTCTAACTCTGAGCCTAAACCCTCTGATCACTCAAATCAGGAACCCTCTGATAGAGAAATTCTCTCTCCTGCTCCTTCTGTATCCTTTCCTACCAATGTTGCTCTTTCCTCTCCCTCCAACAACTCTGAAACTGATCGACAATTCTTTCAAGTTGCTAGTGAAAGGCTCTCATAAATTCCTGAATATTACCACACAGTTCCAAGCCCAAACCGCTATCCTGAACCAAGACCAGAACCTCTGGTTGCTCCTGAATTTCCAATCAAAGCGGTCCCTCTGACTTCTGTACCACCACCTATTCCTCTTTCTCCTCCACCTCAAAATGAAAAATCTTTCTCTGACCAATCTCCAAATCCTGAGACTGAAGCTTCTCATCCAAACCCTGAGACCAATACCTCTGCACCTCAAACTCTGCAAATTGGTTCTCCTCAGGCTGTCTCTGAAGCTACTAGTAGCATTTATCCTTCTTCACCTGAAACCAATCTCTCCATTGTTCCCTATACCCACCTTAGACCAACCACCCTGCTTGATTGCATCAACTTATTTAATCATGATGCATCTTTAAGGGTTCGCAATGTGCATGGTCGCGCTGACCTCAGTGAGAAACCAGACACGGTTGCTGAAGATTGAGATCGTCTATGCACTTGGATGCTTGACCAAGTGGCAATGATGATGGGCTTCCTTACTGTTGAAAGGGATCAAAGAATTGAAGCTGCTAGCCAGCGTTTCAGAAGAAGAGAAGCGCTGAATGAACAAAAGTTGAGAGACCACATTTATGCTGCTATTGAAGAAGCAAGGAAGAAGAAAGAACAAGAAGAAGAAGCAGCAAGGTTTGAAGCTGAACAACGTGAAGCTGCAAGGCTGGAAGCTCTGGAACAAACAGCTAGACTACAAGCTGAAGCTGAGGCTCTTAGGAATCAAGCACTTGGAATCATTCCATTTACTGATATTGCCTCCACCTCTGCTCAAGCTGCTCACTCTGATCAAGCTGTTCCGTCTGCTCAAGCTCAGTCAGACTCAAGACTTGATCTCATTGAACGAAGACTTGATTCTCAAGAGGCTCTTCTCCAGAGACTTCAAGATATGTGCACAGAACTTTTGAAGAGGACACCCAAGCCTTAGTTTTTAGGAACTTTCTTTTCTCTTCTGTTTTTATTTCTTTTGTTGCCTTGTTTTTCGTCTTTAACTCTGTTTCTTTTATCAGATTATCGTTTTTATTTCCCATGTGCTTGCATAATTACTTGTTCATCATTACTTAGTTTTTACTCATACGCATTAATCAACTAACAAACCTCTTTTATTAATAACATCATTCATACATTTGCATTCATACATTTAAAAAGGAGGATTTTTCCTCAATGATCTACACTGCCTACGCATCGCTGCTTTCTCAAGCTCCAGACGATGCTGCCTATACTCTAATTGGATCAAGCTCTAGCGCACTTCCTGCCTCTCAGGACCCTCCGCCATTGTCTCGTGTGCAGTCTCCGTCGCTTGTCTTTTGGCAGAGTTCACTACTAGAAAAAAGACTTTTCACATCAGGGTTTTCACATCGGTTAATCAATTACCTGATGTAAAAGATAACGCGGTGGCAATATTGAAATTTTAGTGAACTTTTATGATAGTTTTCACATCGGTTGGGAATATGTCTGATGTGAAAAGTAATTAGTAAACATTATTTACAACGGTTGTTAGAATAAGCGATGTGAAAGCTAAAAGCGGTGGCATTTTTGAAATTTTAATGAAGTACTTTTCACATCGGTTATATTACAACCGTTGGGAAAAGTCCATCTTTCTTTAGTTTTCACATCGGTTATATTACAACGGTTGGGAAAAGTCTCTCTTTTCTTTAGTTTTCACATCGGTTATATAACAACCGTTGGGAAAAGTCCCTATTTTCTTTAATTTTTACACAAACACTGAAAGGTTTCTTCCTCAGTCATTCACGAAAAAACAAGAAGCTTTCTTCCTCGGTCTTTTCTTCCTCGATCAGTCCCTCTTTCCGCTGTGCGTTTGGTTCTGCCATTGGTGGTGGCGCCGTTGGTTTTGGCCATCTTGGCGGCGGAGTCCCCTTCCTCTTCCTCTCTGTACCCATCAAACCCCTAATCTTAAACCTCTTCGACTCTTCCGTTGGTGGTGGCGTCGTTGGTTCTTCCGTTCGCTCGCACCAGATTCCTGCTTAAACTTACCTGCGTTTTGTGTTCCTGGTTCGACACTCAATTCCTCTCTGTACCCATCACTCACTTCAGATTTCTAAAGCGGGACATCAATTCCTCCTATGTGGTGGCGCCGTTGGTTCTTCCGTTCGCTCGCACCAGGTTCCTACTTCTTCTCCTCCTCTGTTATCTTGTTTCCTCCGTTGGTTTTGTGTTATTCACGATTTTCAATTTTCATGCTCTGGTTTTCTCATTTCGATCAATTAGGGTTTTTTCTCAAATTGTTCTAAATTTATGGGGAATGTAAAAGTTAAGCTGATCAATATCATGAGCTAGGAATCAAATCGTAGTTGTGGTTCTATTCTAGGGTTATGGAGTAGTCTCACAGAGACAATGAGCTTTGTGCTGAATTATTAAAGTTTGAAATATCTTATGATCTATGCTTTAAGTTAGTGCTGAATTACATATCCTGTACTTATCTGCTTGACTTGGGAAAATTGTGTTTGTTTTGTATCTCAAGTATACACTGTTATACATAATTTCATAATTAAGGGACCAAATGGTCTTGAAAGTAACTTGTTACAATTTCTGATAACAATTTTTTCTCAGAAACTGAATCAATTTCCTGCTCTTGTTCAGTTTCCGTTCCTGCTTTGAATCGACTCTGCTCCTGCTGTGACTCGTCGCCGCTCCTGCTTCGACATTCCATCAAAGACTGAAGGCACGTTTAGAATAATCACTGATATTGCTCTAATTTTTAATTCAATTGTCCTGAGTTACTCTAATGTCGAATAATCGAGATGTTACAAAGTTTATGCTTGTTTGTTGTGTTGTTCTGTTCACCTAAGTTTATGCTTGTCTACAAATCACTCTAGTTCTGTTCACTGATAAACACCCTATTTTTCTCTTTTTTCACTCATGTTTGTGGTCTCTTAACAGAGCGGATATCCTCAAATCATTAATCTAACTGAAAAAGTACTGGTGTTGCTTGAGTTAATGAGTATTAATGGTGCCAAACAAGCTTAAGTGTATCTTAAGATCAGTGCTTATCACAAGCATCTGGTGATGACACTAATAAGTATCAAAGATTTAGTTATACTAAGTTAACTAATGGACAAAGAAATAGTGCAACTGAAATAAAATTGCAGACCTAAAACTGATCATGGTGTGTTGGAAACCAGTAAAATTAGACTAGGTTAAATGTATGCCCATGTGTGTATTGGTAAGTGAGAGAGAGAGGATGCTGAAACAGTAGAAAATATACATTCCACATCAGGGTTTTTACATCAGGGTTATACTAAGTTTTTTTCTTTTGGCTTTGTGTTGCCTCCTTGTAATGACTCATTCACTCTTTATAAAAAATCACAAACACCCTATACAACACCTACCACAAGCACTCCCTCCAAACCCAAAAGAATATCTCCTCAGGGATGAAACAAGTAGAAAAGAAAAGGGAAGAAGTAATAATTCAGAAACATGAAGTCTCATATCTAATTAGCACTAATTCTCTTGATCATTTAAACTAATATGCTTGTTAAGGAAACCTGTCAATTCTTTGAGCAAGTTCACAAATCACAATCAAAAGCCCAAAGCCATATTCTAAACGATTTCTGAAGTGCCATTTAAAAAGCACACAGTGCAGAGACACATGATTTTTCTCTAAGGATAAATTCAGAGGACACATCCTCCATTGGGCAATAAATGCATTTCAGCAATTGCCATGCAATAAAATTTTAGGTGATCATAACAATATTTCATTTTAGGTGATCATAAAATTTTAGGTCAATCTTGTGGGATGTTATGAACTTAGGAGACTTTTTTTTTATAACAATGAGATACTTGAATTATTACTGCAATTGGTGAAATTGCATTTTAGATAAATTCCTGTATTTGTTTCTCTGTTGGTCTTTCTTCTTTAACTGAGGTTTTTTGGGATGGATAATGACATGTTTAATGAATTTTAGCTGACAGATCGGATCAGACTACAGACCAGGATCTACTGACTCATCTTCTAAGGAGTCTTGCTAGTCGGAATGGTGAACAAGGGGGCAATAACTTGTCTAACATTTTGCGAGAACCAGAGAATTTGTTGAGAGAAGGGGGTTCATCTAGGGAGTCAGAGATGGTGCCAACTTTACTCTCCAATGGTTCTCAAGGCTCTCCAACTGATATAAGACAACATCAAACTGTATCTATGAATAAAATGCAACAAGAAGTGGTGCATGCACATGATGCTAGGGCTACTGATCAGCAGCTCATGTCTTATATAAAGCCCAGCATTTCAAACACTCCTCCAGCTTACGCAGAAGCCAGAGACAGTACCGCTGGACAAATCAAGATGAATAATTTTGATTTGAATGACATATATATTGACTCAGACGATGGCATAGAAGATCTAGAAAGATTGCCTGGAACTACTAATCATGTCACTAGCTCTCTTGATTACCCATGGACACAACAAGATTCCCATCAGTCAAGTCCACCTCAGACAAGTAGAAATTCAGTCTGGATCTGCCCACTCCCCTTCTAGTTCCACTGGAGAAGCTCAGGTATGTCCGATGCGCTTCATTATTTTGAATTGGCTTCTCTACTTGCAATTTTCAATACCTTCCTTGCACTCAAGTGCACAACTTGGCTCCTTGATTGTGTAACTTTGTATAGAAAATTGAGGATGTTTTACTGAAATTACAAGTCTGTTTGTGGTCTTGGTTATTAGACTTTTTTGGTGATGTCTTGACACACAATTCCATCTTGGTGGTATGACTATAAAAAATGAACTATTTCATTTAGTCATGCTCCGAAAGTAGCATTACCGTCATCTTTAATTGGTTTAGCTGCATGATTTCTGTGGAATATATGAAGAATGAAATTTGGTCTTTTTTTGTTTTGGGGGTGGGGTCTAGAGTTTTTTTATATATTTATTTGAAGGGGGGTTTTGAGACCTTAGGAGAGGATTGGAAAAGACTGGCTTTGCATATTTGGAGGGATTGATCCCAGGATATTTGACCTCCACAGGAAACCATAGAAACTTTGATATGAATATATGAGTATTCTGATTTGATCACTCTAGTTCTTACTGGATGCGTCTCCAGTCTTTATGCTGCTTCATATAGTGTACTGTATAGAAACACATATGCCTGCACAAATCCTGGTTTAAATAGCTTGTCTGGATTTAGCCTTTTATCCCCATTGACCTGTCTTGAGGATGCTTGATGGTGTTGTTGCATCCAGTAGTTATGGTAGTGAGAAAGATTCAGACAATGTTGGTCCTTCCTTAGGGTCAAATGTGATGCTGCTTGCTTAAGTAGTTAAGTTGCTGAGGCAAAAGTTTGAAAAACAAAAACAAATTGTCTGTATTCCTATTAATTAATCATTGCCTGCCTTCATATATGGAATTTATGGTACTCACTGCTTCCAGTATTTGATTAAATAAGCTCTCATAGTCAAAACCCCACTCTCACAAAAAAAGGACTTTGGGAAAATATAACAGAATAAATCAATAACAATGGGGTAATTATTTCCCCTTTTCACCCAGGTTTTTGAACAACGCATTTTTTTGTTAAATTTATCATATATTGAAATTGTCATCATTTAACTGTTAGTTTTTTGTTTCCACGTTTCAGTGTCGCACAGATCGTATTGTTTTCAAACTCTTTGGTAAAGAGCCGAGTGATTTTCCTCTTATACTTAGAGCACAGGTACTTTAAGCTTTCCAAAGCAGCTACGAGTAACTGCTTTTCATTTGTTTCTCTCCAAATTTAATCACACTGAGGATTTCAATTGCCAGATTCTTGACTGGTTATCACACAGTCCTACTGATATTGAAAGCTACATACGACCTGGTTGTATTGTTTTGACAATTTATCTGCGCCAGGCTGAAGCTGTTTGGGAGGAAGTAAGCTTTTTCTTCTTAAGTTATTGACAAATGACCTGGGTGGTTATTTCTCTTTAAATTTGACTATCATGACCTGGTTGTTATTTTGCAGATTTGCTATGATCTGACTTCTAGTTTGGGTAGGCTACTGGATGTCTCAGATGATACTTTTTGGAGAACTGGATGGGTTCACATCAGGGTGCAGCATCAGATGGCATTCATTTTCAATGGTCTCTTACCTTATAACATGGATTGTTGATCTCTGTATTTATTGCATCTGTTTATAGGGTTCAAAGTTGCTCACCTCCGCTGCTCTCCTAATTTATGCTTATGGTGCTGGTGGCTTTCCTGCTTGGAGCATTAATTTGCTGAACTGTTGCTGTTTTGCTGAGTTGTTGTGTTTAACTATTTTGTCCTAATTTCATGAGCAGTTGCTGTTTAACTTCATTTAAAGAACTAGAATTGCTGAATTGTTCTAGTTCTTTTAGGCTATTATGTTTTCTCTTTTGCTGGGACCTTGGATGTTTAACTCACTTGAGAGAGTGTGTTCTCAAGATCTCTTTTTATTTTAATAAATTTTCATTAAAAAAATATGTATATTCAGGTCAAATTCGTGTGAAAAGTATACTTTTCACATCGGTTTTTTGTCTAACCGATGTGAAAAGTATACATTTCACATCGGTTGGATGACAGAACCGATGTGAAAAGTGTACATTTCACATCAGTTAGCTGACTTAACCGATGTGAAAAGTGTACATTTCACATCAGTTGGCTGATTGAACCGATGTGAAAAGTGTACATTTCACATCAGTTGGTTGACTTAACCGATGTGAAAGGTATACTTTTCACATCGGTTATAAACCCGATGTGAAAAGGTTAGGAGATACCACATCAACATTGTTTACATCGGATAAAAACCGATGTTAAAACTCAAAAATACCCGATGTGAAAACTAGTTTTTCTAGTAGTGGTTATCCAGCTCCCGCTGGAAGAGATCTTGAAGCTCCTCTACAAACGCAAGGAAGCCATGCCTAGTAGCTGGTTTGTAAGACTATAGACACTCGGCTCCTCTGGATGGCGCACGTTGATGAAGAGATCTTCATCAAAGGCTTTCTTCCTTAATTCTTCGATGTATGCTATGAAGGATGCCATTGCAATATTGATTTCAAGTGCAAATGAGATGTGAAGACTGTCATGCTTTAACCGCTACTTATAAGCTCAGTTCAGTCTCTAGAAGTTAATGCTGAAGCAGTTTCTCGAGGATTGTTTATTGGTAACAGATGCTTACCTTTAACTCCTTGGCCGGTAGTAAACGTTCCACTCTTTCATTTAATCTTCTGCATACGCATTAATTAAATACGTTTTCTTTAATCTTTTTATTTATTTTCTCCATCTTTTTAAACTTAGACCTTCTCTAAGGGGGAGTACCTTGTACTTCAAGCTAAGTTTTTCACATCCCATGCTTTTTGCTTATGACAAAAAGGGGGAGTATACAACCAGTTTTTGATGTGTAAGTTGTGTTAGTGTGATTTCTTTTTCTTTTGGAGAATTTAAGAGTTCCACTCTTTATGACCATAGATCTGTCCGTGGGCATTTGCAAGGAATACATTTTCACTTCTTCTGAAGTGATGGTATGCTAAATCGGTTGACTCTGATACTTTTACCTTGCTCTTGACTCTGAATATTTATGCGCTCTGATATTCACATATTATCTATGTCATAAATTCTCACTCTGAACTCTTTTATTATTTAGCTCAGAATCTAGATATTACTAATGTTTTCATTAAGTCTTAGATTCAGGGGGAGCTAAGCTCAGAATCAAGCTGTGACTTGGATTCAGAATGAGCCACATAAACCATTCACCTCAGGATAATTTTATCTCTATTCTCTAAAATCTGAGTGAATTCAGTTTATTGTTTAAGAATTGTTAATCAAAATACTTGTTTTTGTCATCATCAAAAAGGGGGAGATTGTAAGATCAAGTTTTGATCAAGTAGTACAACTCTATGTTTTGATGATTACATGTTAACTATTGTGTATGAACAATTATGGTACTCTAACGTTGTTTTCTGAGTGTTTTAATGACAGGCTCTGACTCTGATCTAATTACACATAAATCAGAAGCACTATGCTCAAAGAGTAACCTACGCAACGCTTTCGCACTCACTATGTTCAATCTGAACAGTAGAATAAGCTTCAGAAGATCTAAAGATAGTAAAGCTCTGATATGGATTCAGGTCACTTGAAGTTCTGAAGGATCAGAAGTTCTGAAGGATCAAAAGCTCTGAAGGTCCAGAAGCTCTGAAGGTCCAGAAGCTCTGAAGGTCCAGAAGCTGAGTAGTGAAGATTCTGAAGTCCAAGAGTAAGCTGGCTCTGAAGACCAAGTACTTCTCCTCTGAGTCCAGAAGCAGAAGGTACAAAGGTCAGAGGATCCAAGCTTCCCTCTGAATCTGATCACCAAACTTCACAAGTTCCAACATGAAGCGTCGCTCTGATCAGAAGTCAACTAGGATAAAGGTCATGTCATTATCCAAAGTACAAAAGCAATTGTACTATTCCTGACGACCTTACCTAACTTATTCAGCCTCAGCAGAACTTGGAAAACCCAGATCTGCCCTCCAACTGTAGCATTCCATGCAAACTTCCAAACCCTAATCCTTGGAGTACATAAAGAGGCTGAAGATGAAAGATGCCGCTTAAGAAACTTTGTTTAAGCTCACGCAATATTCATACATTCTCTTAAGCAATCTTTCCTTATATTGTACTTATTGGGTTTACTATTAGGTTTTTGAGAAGTAATTCTCTGTAAACCCAAACTTTCAAACAGTTGTTTCTTTTTCCTTAAGGAGACCAAGGTTGGTCAGATCCTTGAGAGGACTAAGAGACTGAATCTTAGTGATAACTAAGTCATTGTATTGTTAGTCACTTTGCAGGTTGCAAGTGCAGTTGTAACAAGCTCTGATTAGTGGTTTGCCTTCATTCTAAGAAGGAAGAAATCACCTTTTATCTTCGGTGTTTGAAGAGATTTGTTAAAATCTCAAGTGGGAAAAGTTTTAGATTGAAAATGTTATTCAAACCCCCCTTTTTCTATCGTTTTTTATACCTTCACTTGTTCCAACATACAAGCTCTCAGGAGATCATCTAGTGACTGAATAGTTCTCTCTGTCTGACCATCTGTCTGTGGATGATAGGCAAAACTCAGCCTCAACTTTGTGCCCAAGGCACTCTGCAAACTCTCCTAAAATCTAGATGTAAACCTCGGATCACGATCCGACACAATACTAGATGGAATACCATGCAAGCTGACAATCTTCTCAATATACAACTTTGTCAACCTCTCCATAGAATAATCCATTCTCACGGGAATGAAATGAGTAGATTTTGTCAGACGATCCACAATCACCCAGACGGCATCACAATTGCTTGGTGATTTAGGAAAACCTGACACAAATCCATAGAGATACTATCCCACTTCCATTCAGGAATAGACAATGGTTACATCAAACCAAGAGGCTTCTGATGTTCCACCTTTGACTTCTGACAAGTCAAACATGAGTACACAAACTCTGCAACCTCCTTCTTCATTCCAGACCACCAAAACAACTTCCTCAAATCTTGATACATTTTAGTAGCACCGGGATGAATACTCAAACCACTACGATGCCCTTCCTAAAAAATTCTCTTCTTCAAATCAGGTATTGTTGGAACACAAATCCGATCATGGCACCTCATAATACCATCCTCACCAATTCGGAAATCAACTCCTCTACTTTGATTGATCAAGGTCAACTTGTCCACCAAACTCAAATCTGATTGTTGGCCTTCTCGAATTTCATCCAGAATACCACTGGTGAGCTTCAACATACCAAGCTTAACACCATAGGAAGTCTCCTCACAAACCAAACTCATGTCTCGAAATTGCTCAAGCAATTTGTTCTATCCAAGAACATAGAGATGAGGTACGGTACCCATAGTGAGAGGATCGTGATGTGAGAATCTAGAGAGAATGAGCGCGTTACCGCTTAGAGAAAGAAAATAACTGAATTTCAAGTCTTTTATTTTTCAAATGAGCTAAGAGTCCTTTACAATTTGTAACCGCTCCCTATTTATAGATTCGGGAGTTGGGCTTGGCGCCCTTAACTTCTCCTAATGGGCCAGTTGGGCCTCCCGGGAGAAGGCCAAACTCCCTGGTTCGCATGTCGCCCCAGGCTGGCGCGCCTGGGCGAGGGACCCCAGGGTCTCGCCCAGTCCACAAGACACCGAGCTCGAAGCATGAGAGCTGAGCGTGTCTTTTAAGGAAAAACACAAGGCGACAATCATGAATAAGCTACCCAAAGCCGAGTCTAATGAATCAAAACAATTGCCAACATGGCTTGATAACTAGAGCCTAGGACTAATTTTCCTAACGAGCCCACAAAGTGAGCTAGTGGCGACAGCCATCTTCCACACTTGGTCTTCTCGCCTCGTTGCTGTTATGCATGGGTCATGAGTCGCGGTGGCTTGACGCGTATTAGGCCTATGCCACGTGGCAGGAAAAGGTCTGCAGAATCCCAACTGCCTGCCTTGTAACGCCCCTTCAAAATCCCCGCAAAAGCCTGTCAATTTGAATTTGAACCAATTAGCTTCAGTTGTTGTAGTTTCCATTTATTGCGACATTCCCACTCCCCAAAATCCCGCAACTGCAATCATTTCTTCATCGGTATGGTGCACGATTTTCCACCTTTCCCCCACGTTTCCCAACTGCCCACAGAACTTCCCCCCAGGTTTCCCCTTGATCACCATCATCCCTCACCTATAAAGACGCTGCTTCCCCATCCCTTACTCCTCTCACAACCCCAACTCCTGGCCACCCTTTTTGCAAGCGAAAACCCTTCAACACACCATTTCCTAAGTTCACTCAACGCTCCACGCGCCGCCTTCTCTTCCGGTGAGTCCTTACAACTTCAAAGTATTTTCATTTCCTGTGCCCTTTCCTTTAATGTCTTCGAGAAGCCGAACCAAGAACTCCAACTGCAATGTCACCGTTGCCACCCCTCTACGGTACTTTCCCTCCGTCGACTCTTCCCCCCCCCCGAGGGAGTTCCACTTGATAAAAAAGACATTGCCGCTTTCCGGGCCAAGTCTTCAGAGTCCTTACCAGTTCCTATGGCAAGGGGCTTACCGGCCGGGAAGATTCCCATCCAGCCATCCAGCTTAGAACAGTGGTCGTCCGTCTACGAAATTTCTTCAGAGTCTGGTGGGTTATGTCATTAGAAACCCCTTGACCACATTCTGTACTACGGTGGTTGCTCAGCCTCCGAGCGCCCTTGGCTTCGCCTCCCTGACCACCTCACGGATCAGCCTCACTTCTTTTATGTGTACGAGTACATGTTCCCAAATTTGGGAATTAGATTTCCCTTTTCTTCGTTTGTTTGCTCCGTGTTTCGTAGCATCAACGTCGCCCCATGTCAGCTTCATCACAACAGCTGGGCCTTCTTGCGATGCTTTGAAATCCTATGCGAAGCAATCCAGCAAGAACCCGAGCCCTCTCACTGTTTTTATTTCTACGGGGCATCCGCCCAGCCTTCACCACCACGCAGTTGGGTTTCTCTAGAACCCAGACCCAACCGCCAACGCTTCAACCCTTTTTGGCCCACAATCCCAACCAACCTCCCCCGCAGGTATTTCAAAATCGTGGTATCTCACAAATACCCCGAGATTTTTACCCTGAAGGACGGAACCGCCCGATTTCCGCTCTACTAGACCCAAGAAGTATCCTCAATAATCGACCCACCTGAGGACTCCCTAACTCCTGAGGACAAAGTTGTTATCGGCTTCCTAGCTAAACTTCCGGTTTTAGACTGCTCTCGCGTGATTGGTAAAGCCAAAATTTCATCAACTCCTGCTTACTTTGGTTTTCTTGTCCCTTCTCTGCTTTGACCCTTATCCTTTGCTTATTTGACACTTCTTTCCCCTTGCTGACTCTTTTTGTTGAATTTTGTTTCAGGGAGAATGAATTTCGCCAGTGCGGACCTTCTGGCCGCCTTTGAAAAGAAAAAGAGCATCCCATTCCCCCCCCCCCCCGGGTCAACCTGAGGGGCGACAAGACATCCTCCACAATGGCCCCGGCGGGTGAGGGTGGAAAACGAGCTCTCAGCGAGGGAGCTCGAGCCTCTCGCCCGCCTCCCAAGAAGCCACACTTCGTGAGTTCTACCTCTTCTTCTGGCGGGGAAAACATCCATGTTGCCGTCACGGCCCCTCCTGGTTCGAAAGAGATTCTTAGGGCGACTTAGCCCGGCATACCTCCCAAGGTGACTCCAGCTTCTTCGCACAACACTCGGGGCGATCCTATTGGTGAATCGCCCCCTGAGGGGACGGTCGTCCCGCCACTCTCTGGTCAAAGCTCGACGCTCTCTGCCATCTTGCCGCCACCGCCACCCCGGGGACACAATTTGCCCCCGCCTCCAGGTTCTGTAAACCGGGGATTGCCATGTTCCCTATCTTTGACACCGGCACAAGTCGCGAGGATGGACAAAGTGATTCAACAACAGGGCCGGGATAGAGTGTCCGAGGGTGCTTTGGCAATGGTGCTCCATGCATTCCATCGTTATAAGTGGTCCACCAAAGACGTCGAGGCGCTACGGTCGGAGGTGGCCCGCCTTCGCGCCCTCAACGCTGGATTCCTTGAAGAGCGCAAGGCGCTTCTTGCCAAGCTAGCTTCCCAAGAAGCCACCTTTTCCAAAGGGCTGGCCGAGCAGATTAGCCGTTCTGAGGTCAGTTTGGAGTTTCGCAACAAGAAAATTTCGGAGCTGGAAGGGGCCCTTGCAGAACTTCAGCAGGAAGCGAAGTTGGAGATCGACGCCAAGGAAGATTTGATGGCCTCCAAGGATCAAACCATTTCTTCAATGGGCGAGGAACAGGAAACCCTCCGTGCCGAACTGGCGAAGAAAAACGAAGCTCTGTCTGCGGCAGAAACCCAAGCCTAGTCTGACGCGAAGGCCTTAAAAGAGAAGATGAGGTCAGATGTCGTCGTTGCCGCTGTCTTCGAGCATGGGCGTGGCTTCTTCCTTGCCAAAACTCAAGTTCAACACCTCCATTCCCGAATTGACCTCAACCAAATGGGAGCGTTCAAGAAGGTGACTCCTGCTGGACTGGTTGGCCCCGACGATCCTCCGGGCTTGGTCGCCGAGCATTTCAAGAACGAAGAAGATGTAGAACAAGATAAAAATGTTACTGATCCTTAAATTAGTTATGTAATAACAATTAATTTTCCTGCCCACTTTCAACGAAGATTCTGAGTTCTTCTCCCTTTTTTTTTTACACAGAATTTCATAACAACGTTCGGGCTCTCGCTTTTCCCCGTTGGAGTCATGCTCCTCATGAGCCCTGGAGACCTGGCCTTGAACGAGCGGGTCAACCGACCTGCGAATTCCTGACCTTCATTCCCGAAACACCGCATCCTTTAATCCTAGTCAGAGGACCATCGTTTACCACCGGCCAAGTGAATTTAAGACATTCAAAGATGACCTCCGTAGCGAAGTCTCGGGAAGTTGTTTCATTGTTAAAAGTTAGCAAGCGTTCCATGAATATAAATAGCAGGGTTATCTAAGGGAGAGGAACAAACTTGAAAAGAATCATCTATGGCAAACTACGAGAGAGCTCTGAACGAATTGAGAGAAAGAGCTTTCGAGCAGAATCTGTATGTCGCCTTGTATTTCCGGAGGACGTCTGTAGGCCACATCCGTCAATTAGTCTGTCGGTTGCTGGTAATGGAGTTGAACCCAATTCTGGATGCGGCCATTCACATCTTTCTGGAGTATGTGGAGGAGCTAGGCGGGCTCCTTCAAGAGGAGGCTGAAATCACCAGACAGATTGGTGGTTGGGAAAGGGTACTGGAGTTTCGTGAGAACGACACAGAGGAGCGAAAGAAGGAGTGAAAAAATGAGATGGCGCAGCTGATATTTTAGAGGCGAATCCTGGATAGGCAGTTAGCAGTGATGCTAGATCGGTATCATGTAATGAGGATGAACCCTCTATTTTGAATGTACTTTGTTGGTTTTGATGAATAAAATAACGCCTGTCTTAAATGAATAAATGGAGCAAATATATAATGAATGGACAAATTAATGAATGAATGAATTTATGAATGAATGCATGAACGAATGAATGAATTTATGAATTAATGAACGAACATATGCATAAACGTGTAAGTCCGGCGATTCGCCACATTACGTCGCCCTTTTACCCGTGCCTCCAGTACTTGAATCCGAGTTTCGTGCGAATAATTTTGAGAGTGTGCTGGGTATAACTAGGAATTTTGCTCAGTCTTTGACCGAGGCTTTGTTCACACCCTTTTCCCGTAAGATCAGGTGTGGCCCCACCAGCCTTATTAGGCGGGGACTTATAGTTTCTTGGGACCCAATGGCCATGTGGGTTGCCCAAGGCTTGGCCTAGTTAAAATGCTCGCCTGCGTTCCGGGAAGACTTGACTCGCCCATATTTCGGGGAGGTTCTTGAGATAAGTAGCTTATCCGCACACGTTGCCAACGGGTGGCTACGGCCAACGCCGAACTTTCCGGAGCGATCCCCAGACATCAAGGTCGTGTTGGGGTCGCCACCTTCAGGGATTTTTTCTCACCAGGCTGTCGTCTCAATATAGTTGAAGGTTAGGAGTATTGCTGAGAATATCCTTGTATATTTGTCTTGCAAAAATTTTTTACATTCGAGGGATGCCTCGTTAAATACTCCCGTGGTGGAGAAAAAGAGTGCATCTTTATTTTTACCCTGGGTCCTCAGTCTCCTCGCCGCGCCCTTGTTCTGTCGCCGGCTCCCCTGATCAGAGCACCACACCGAACACCCCATCTTTCAGCTCGTCGCCCTGCCCAACGACCCTATGTTAGAAAGGAGGCCTTCCGATCTCTTTCTCTCACTCGACGCGCTGGTTCGTCTCTGTCGACCCCATATCCGCGGCCTCTGCTGGGTCCTTGTACTTCATATTATTCCCTTTCTTATCCTGGCGGCTACGCGACTGACCCCCTTCTTCCCCCGTCTTCAAGTTACTCTGATCTAGACCAACCCCCTTGCTCACCCTTTGGGGCTTCGCCTTTTTCAGCTTCTTTCCCGCCAACTGTACTGGCCTGTTAAGTGTGTTTAACCTTCGGAGCGCTGCCTCGTCTTGTTCCCAGCTAAAGAGGTCCTCGTTGTCCTCTACTAATCTATCCAAGCGCCCTTCCTACTCGGCGGTAAGCCTGGGCTCAATTGCCAGCACGCCCCTATTGGATGAGTCCATATCCCAGTTCCCCCAACGCCTCTCGTCAATGGTGCAAATAGGTTGTCCATTCTGCCCCGCCTCTCGGCTTTCTTTGTCCCGACTTTGATCTTTCCTTAATCTTTTCGTGCTCTCGCCGACCGGTTGTCCCTCGGCGCTTTGGCCCTGTGCAGCTAGCTTTTTCCATCCACCCTTAGCGACTTCAATCTCATGACACCTGTGTCCGTCATTAACTCCTTTCTTACCGTACAAACTAAGGCAGTTGCTGTAGCATTCTCTCGCCCCTCGCTGAGCTACTTCGATTTTCCCAACTTTACCGCAAATCAGACGATTCAATGTGTTCCGCCCTATGATAACATTGTACGCCGCCGCAACCTGCAAGACCAAATACCTAACGCGTAGAAGCTCAGCGTTTTTGCCGACCCCGAAGACTGTGAACAAATCTACGTAGCCACGCACCTGAACCTATTTCCCAGAGAAACCCACTAGGACCCCCGTGTATGGCCCTAAATCCTTGTCTGTTAATCCCAACTGATCAAACACATCTCTGTAAATGATATATGCGGAACTACCTTGGTCTAGAAGCACTCTTTGCACTCTGTGCGTCCTAATCCCCTCAAAATCTGCTGACGATATCACTATATCTGGGTGTTGACAACCAAATGGGGCCGGATACTCTTGCACCGACGTTACCGCCCTCTCGTGCCTTAGTCTCACCGTGGACCTGCCGCCTCTCTCGTCAAAACCTCCTACAATTGTGTTGATCGCTTCGACTGACATCTTGACATTGTTGTTGAAAGTTTCTTTAGCCCCTTTCTCCTTCGCCACCTCTGTTCCCCTCTCACCCGCTGCTGGTGCTCACCGACGACCGCCCTGTTGATCCTTGTCTGATTCACGGTCTATTGCTTGTGATCGCCTCGCCCTGATCAGCCTTCCGACTTTGCCTTTCAACGCGAAACAAGTACTGGTGTCATGGCCTTCCAAGTGGCGATATTCGCACCATTTTATCTGGCCCTCCACCTATCGCCGCGAATCGTTTCCATTTCCTCCGCTCCCGACCGCTTGTGTCACCTCCACCTCCCGGAGAAGTTTTGCCAGTTCTACATTCAAGCATTTCTTTAGCCTTCCACGCCGGCGAGGGCTTCGACTGACATCTTGACATTGTTGTTGAAAGTTTCTTTAGCCCCTTTCTCCTTCGCCACCTCTGTTCCCCTCTCACCCGCTGCTGGTGCTCGCCGACGACCGCCCTGTTGATCCTTGTCTGATTCACGGTCTATTGCTTGTGATCGCCTCGCCCTGATCAGCCTTCCGACTTTGCCTTTCAACGCGAAACAAGTACTGGTGTCATGGCCTTCCAAGTGGTGATATTCGCACCATTTTATCCGGCCCTCCACCTATCGCCGCGAATCGTTTCCATTTCCTCCGCTCCCGACCGCTTGTGTCACCTCCACCTCCCGAAGAAGTTTTGCCAGTTCTACATTCAAGCATTTCTTTAGCCTTCCACGCCGGCGAGGGCTGTTTGTCCGGCGAGGGCACAGGCGCTTAACGTCCTCCTCTCGCGCTCTATTTGCCTCCCTCCTTTGTGTCCATTTTCCTGCTAGCGACACATTCCTTCGGCTCCTTTTCTTTTTCCGACCTTATCCGTTTCCTCTTGAATGCGTCGTCCTCCTCTTCTAGGATGTAGGCCGCCCGGGCACGAGCTTCTGTCATCGAGCGCGCCTGCTTCCGACTCAGCTTGCTGTTTAGCTTTCCTGGTAACAATTTATTTTTGAAGGCGCGCGCGCATGTCTGAGGCTCTAACTCCTCGATCTTCCTGGACGCATCACTGTACCGCTTTACATATTGCTTCAAAGTTTCTCGTTCCGTCTTTCGAACGTCATATAGATCTGCAATTGTTACCGGCTCGATCTTGCTTGCAGAGAACTGAACAAGGTATTGCGATGAGAGGTCGTCGAACTTCGCTATAGATCCTCTTGGCAGAGCCATAAACCAAGCCATCACCGCGCTCTTAAACGTGGATGGAAACATCCTGCACTTCACCGCGTCGGAAGCCACGCTTGTTGCCATCTTCATATTGAAATAAAGCAAATGATCCTTTGGATCCGTTTGTCCGTTGTATGCCGCCAACTCAAGGCTCCTCATATCATCTGGTATAGCAACCTCTCTCACTGCCGCTGAGAATGGCTCAACCTTCGCGACGGCCTCGGCTTCCCTCACTTCTTCACCCCACTACTTGAGGCGATAATACTCTAACTCTTCTAGTAAACAATCGTCTTGCAGCCTGACGTCATCACTCCGTGCACGGTTTTCCTCTTCACGGCACAACTATGAGGTACGGTACCCATAGTGAGAGGATCGTGATGTGAGAATCTAGAGAGAATGAGCGCGTAACCGCTTAGAGAGAGAAAATAACTGAATTTCAAGTCTTTTATTTTTCAAATGAGCTAAGAGTCCCTTACAATTGGTAATCGCTCCCTATTTATAGATTCGGGAGTTGGGATTGGCGCCCTTAACTTCTCCTAATGGACCACTTGGGCCTCCCGGGAGAAGGCCCAACTCCCTGGCTCGCATGTCGCCCAGGCAGGCGTGCCTGGGCGAGGGACCCCAGGGTCTCGCCCAGTCCACAATTCTGATTCCCTCACCATCAACATGGACATATAAAAGGACTTCCTACTTAGAGCATCTGCCACCACATTAGCTTTTTACCTGGATGGTAATTCAAACTGAAGTCATAATCCTTCAAGAATTCCAACCATCTTCTCTGCCTCATATTCAACTCCTTTTGGTCAAACAAGTACTTCAGGCTCTTGTGATCAGTGAACACATCGAACCTCGCTCCATACAAGTAATGCATCCACAGCTTTAAAACAAAAACCACAGCTGCCAACTCCAAATCATGGGTAGGATAATTCCTCTCATGAATTTTGAGTTGTCTAGAAGCATAGGCTACAACCTGTCGATTCTGCATCAACACACCACCTGAACCCATCAAGGAAGCATCACAATACACCACAAAAGGTTCCAAAGGGTTAGGCAAAATCAGAATAGGAGCGGTTGTCAACCTCCTCTTAAGCTCTTGGAAACTGGCTTCACATTCTGCAGTCCACACAAAAGCCTGGCTCTTCCTAGTCAGCTGAGTCATAGGCAAAGCTTGGAAAAACCCTCAATGAACTTTCTGTAATAACCTGCAAGACCCAGAAAACTCCGAATCTCAGTTACGGACTTAGGAGCTTCCCATTGAGACACGACTTCAATTTTAGTCGAATCAACAGAAATTCCTTTATCTGATATCACGTGCCCCATGAAATTGACTTCCTTCAACCAAAACTCACACTTAGACAGTTTAGCATACAACTGCTTCTCCTTCAACACCGACAACACTATTCTCCAGTGTTCAGCATGTTCTTCTTCACTCTTGGAGTAAATCAAAATATCATCAATAAAGACAACCACGAACTTATCCAAGTATTGATGGAAAATTCGGTTCATATATAAACACACTGGGTGCATTAGTCACTCCAAAGGGCATTACTGAATATTCAAAATGACCATACCTCGTTCTGAAAGCAGTCTTCTGAATATCTTCAGCCTTCACACGAATCTGAGGATACCTAGACCTCAAATCTATCTTACTGAAAACACTTGCACCAACCAATTGGTCTATCAGATCATCAATTCTTGGGAGCGGGTACTTATTCTTGATAGTCAACTTATTCAGCTGTCTAGAATCCACACACAACCTCATAGTACCCTCCTTCTTCTTCACTAACAAAACAGGTGCACCCCATGGGGACACACTAGGCCGAATGAACTTCTTCTCCAGCAAATCCACTAACTGACTTTTCAACTCTTTCAATTCAGAGGCTGACATCCGATATGGAGCCATAGATACTGGATTAGTTCCAGGAACTAGATCAATAGCAAACTCCACTTCACGTTCTGGTGGCAGTTCATTGATCTCAGCAGGAAACACTTATGGAAAATCACAAACGATAGGCAATTCTCTAGTTGCTCCTTTTTCACCCAAATCCAAGGCTGCAAGCAACATAAACAATTCAGCCTCTTCTTGTACAGCCTCATTCACCTGTTTAGAAGACTCTAATAAGTTCTCCCTCCTTTCTGGAAGTTAATATAAACATGGTTGGATCTCAACCAATCCATGCCCATGATAACATCAAGTTGATCAAGAGGAAGACAAACTAAGTCCACCTCGAAGTCTCTATCATATAACTTCAGAGGACAACGCAAGCATGTGTTACAAGTAGTCACTGATCCCATTGCTGGAGTATCAATTACCAGATGATTCACAACAGACAACTAAAGCCTCAGCTTATTTGCACATTCCCAAGAAATAAATGAGTGTGTTGCCCCAGTATAAATGATAGAAATGCAAGGCATATCATTAATAAAACACGTACCTCTGATTTAATCTATCCTCGGCAGCAATCTCAGCGTCAGACAATGCAAACACTTTCCCTCTTGCAGGATCCTTCTTGGGTTTGTCACAATTAGTACTGATGTGACCTTGCTCTCCACAGTTGTAGCATGTCACACTTTTACCTTCTAGACACTCAAAGGATTTGTGGCCCAGCTTGCCACACTTAAAGCATGTTGCTTCTGAATTGGGACATTCTGGAGAACGATGTCCCTCAACTCCACACTTATAGCATCTAACAGGAGCAGGAGGCCCTCTGTAAGACCCTGTTTATGGTCATTATTATTTATTTTAAATAAATGATATTATGTGGATTTTTAGTGATTAATAAATCACTTGTGTGACTTGTGTGCATAATTTTATTTGGGAATTGTTATTCAGACCCCCCCCCCCCACCCCCTATTTAGACCGAAGGAATTTTCTGAAACCCGAAATTACCCATTTCGAACGCACCTTTAAATTGCGTGATGGTCGCAGTTTGAACCTCATTTTCCGAGTGCGACACTAACGCACACTGAGAGTGTGTTGTTGATGCACTTTGATAGTGCGTTAAAAACACACCGGCCATTGACCATGAGTCAACAACCGGTAAAACTCATTAAATAAGTCATTAAGTGCGTCGTTACAACCTAGGTCACCGCAGCTCTATAAAAAGGCTTCTCAATCCTTCATTTTTCACACAAAATCTCTTTTCTTCCTCCCCTCCTCTTCTATGCTTTTCTCATGTCTTGTTTTTAGGGGGTTTTGAGTGGTTGGGGTCATGTGGATGTTATCCCCAACATTAGCAACTTTGAGTACTTTGAAAGTGAAATTTCAAATTCAGTGCCAAAGTTGCTAATGTCCCACCATCCTTGCTCATCCTTTCTTATTCAAAGTACTCAAAGTTGCTAAATAGAATAGGTCCACGCTCCAGTAGAAAATGCCCTCCGGCGTCTCCTTTTTGTGATGGAAATATCAAGGCTCATCCAGGCTCAGGTGGCTGCACTGGATCCATCTGGAATGCCGAGGAGCAGAAGACAATGAAGAGGACCTCAGAAGCCAAGAAAGAGACCTGAAGAAGAAGAAGACTGTCTCTTCTTGGTTGTATCCCATATAGGGGTCATTGTACTTGTATATGTCAAGTACTAGGGTTAGGACTTAGGGTCTAGGGGTCATTGTACTTGTATGTTCGAAAATTTTGTAATGTATCATCAAAAAATTATGAATAAAGACCTTTTCTTGGATATGTTTCTGTTCATCATGTTTCTGTTTCAGATCTGTATTTGGTTTCGAGTTTCAAATCGCACTCTCAGGGTGCGTCCTAGACGCTTCTACAAGGAACGTCTACGACGCACCCTGGAGAAGCATCTAGGACGCACCCTAAGAGTGCGATTAATTCAGAACTTCTGTAATGTACAGGGACCCTGGCCTTAAAGTTACTGTTAGAACATACATTTTGTAACAGAACGCACTCTCATGGAGCGTTTGTGACGCATCGTCAGGGTACGACGTTGACGCACCCTGAGTTTGTGATTCTTATGTCGCACTTTGAGAGTGCGTCACGAGAACGCATACATGGTACGATGGTCACGCACCCTGAGAGTGCGTGAACAAGTGAACTCTGCAACAGAAACGTTTCAGGCAAAACAGAAACATTAAAACAGTAAATGGTACAAAAATAGAAACATGATAAGAAACATAGCAGGTAAATGGTACAAAACACAACAATTGGAGACTAAATTAATCACATCACAACATAACATAACATGTCAACATAAATTAATCCTACGTGAAAAGTAATTTGTCTTCAATACAGTCATCCATAAATTAATCCTAAAACACTAGACCTAACTAGTCTTCGAGGTAGATGCTTTTCCTTTCTTCTTTCTGTCAGGGCCACCACCACCATGAGGTGCAACTCTATTGCCACTGCCACTGTCATCATCATCACCGCCATACTCCAAGTGCTGCATTATGATATCCCGCATACGCTGGTTTGCCTCGAGGATCCGCTGAGGGGTCTCACTGGGGTCTACTGTGATATCACTCAACTCCCGTAATTGTTTGAGAACATCCTACAAGCAACAATGAAACATAATCATAAATTGTAACATAAACAAAATCAAACTAGTCATTAAATTATTGATCCTTACCACAAGAGTTACTGCCACAGGACCTCTTGTTTCAGGAGGGACCACAAAGCGGTGTGAGATTGACTTGTACCACTCAAAGTAGCGAGGCGTTGCTGTTGGAGTGTCAGTATGTTGTGCAGCCACGCAATGAGCCATGTTCTCAAACCTCTCATCAATATCCTCAACAAGGAGAATGTTTGCCGGTGGTAAATTGGGTTGATCCTGGAGCATATGGAACTGCCTCAACACACGCTCTGGCAGATATGGCCGGATGATGCCTGAATGTCGAATCCACCCACTGTAAAGACACTCCTGCTGAAAGGGCCAATCCACTCTATGCCCGTCATATAGAGTCCATATAACATTGTTATCCCTAAGGTCATCTAGGATTAGCCTCTTTGCATGCAGGTCCACAGTCCCCCTCTTGGTGACCCATTTGCAAGCTCGCGGGTCTTTCTCACTGTATTTCCTGTTCAGGTTTCTATCAAACAATGAAGCAGGGAAGTGTTCAAATATCCATGCCTGTAATCAAATAATCATACATAAAAATGTTATACCTTAAATTAGGTTAACTAAAATAAGAGTAGTAGAATCATACCTGAAACAGATTTAAGTATCCTCCAAGACTAGTGGTGCCGACCTTGGTGGCGTCCTTCAGCTGGTCATAAAGGAAAGCCAATGCCATGGCGCCCCATGCATACTCCCCAACCTTTTCCAAGTCCATGAACATCCCCAAATATGCAACATCCACCTTGTTGTTTGTCTTCCCACAGAAGATCGTCATCCCCACCAAACGCAGCAAGAAGGCTCTAGCAGCTTTCTTGGTCTTCCCTTCCTTAGCCATGTCCTCAGCCACTTTTAACAACCATGTATAACGAGCATAAGGTCCTAAGGACTTCCGGATCTCCTCTTCAGCATCTGCTTGTGTAACACCAAGCTGTTTATGCAATGCACTGACTGCATCCTCACGAGTCAGGACTGGGAGAGTGAAGAATTTTCCCTTCACAAGAATGTGTAGCAAAGAACTAACATCATCCAGTGTGATGGTCATTTCCCCAAATGGCATATGGAAAGATGATGTCTCCGGCTGCCATCTCTCTATAAACGTTGTTAGCATGGTCTTGTCAACAGAGGGAAGGTTGCATGTCAACAAAGGCAATAGACCAGCAGCCTCAACCCTTCCCTTTACATAAGTCGAAAAGCATTTTTTCACATCGTTATGCTTCTCCTTATCATTCCCAAGCATAGCATTCCCATGGTGTTAGGTTTTCAAGACACCCCTATCAAGCACTTCAGCAGGTTTCTTGTAGTGCTTCCACACCTCCAGTGATATATGTTGCTTGAAGCTCTTCAGCAAGGTATTGTCATAAGGCCCCCAGGAAAGAATATGCCATCATCATCATCTTCCTCACCTTGAAATGCTTGTGCATCCTCGTCCTCCTCCTCTTCCTCCTCCTCCTCCTCCTCCTCCTCCTCCTCCTCCTCCTCAGTAGAACCCTCCTCCTCTTCTTCAGCAGAACTATCCTCCTCTCCTTCACTAGAACCCTGTTCTGCTTCAACCATATCATCATCAGGTTCTTGTACTTGTTCAGGTTCAGGCTCCTGTACATGTTCAGGTTCAGGCTCCAATACTGCAATGGCAGCAGTCGTTGCACTACCTGCACGCTTTTTACGGGTTGCCTCGTCACGCCTTTTACGTGCTTCTTCTTTATTTCGTAGGGCAGCGGCTTCACGAGCCTTACGTACCGATGTTATGGGGGGGGGATTCTCCTTTCATTGGCCGGTGGCACACTCAAATTCTTTGTTCTTGCCATATCTGAACCAACATTGGAAACATAAGACTCAAATCATAACAAAAACACATAGCATTGAACCGATATTTGTGTCACCCCTTAAGGGTGCGTATCAAGCGCACCCTTAAGGTGCGTGCATTCTAAACACGCACCTTCACGCTACGACACAGACGCATCTACAAGGTGCGATCAAAACCATAACAGAATGGGTCGGGTCGCGTAGCGAACCTGGGTTCCGGGAAGAATGTTGGGCTGTTGGCAGCAGAAGTTGGCGATAGGGGTGGCGGCGACTCCACACGGTTGCGGTGTCGCTGGAGATGGCGGCGGCCGGCGGAGGCAGTGGAGTATATGCGTGAGAGAGGGAGGGAGATTTTGAATGAGTGAAATGTGTTTGGGGGGGGGGGGTTTCAGAAGTTTGAAGAAGTGGGCGGGGGGGGGGGGGGGAGTTAGTGGGGACAGTGGGAAGTTTTTTTTTAAACAGGGGCATTTTGGACAATTCGCCAATTTTGAGGGGTCTGAATAGGGTGGGGGGGGTCTGAATAACAATTCCCATTTTATTTTACCTATGTTGTGAAAATATTATTATTTTCCGAGATAATAATAATTGTGTGAAGAAATATTTAATTGTGTGAGGTTTTGACCCCAAGATGGCGTGTTGGGCGAGTGTTGATGAGAAATTAGGGTTAGAGGCCGAAATTGTGATGTAGAGATATGATTTTGATTTGTTGTGAGTTAGTTGCAACAAATTGAGAGAAGATATGTATGTTTTAATAAAAGATTGAGTTTCTTTTATTAAAAAGGGATTTAATTGATTGATTTCAGGTTTTTTTTAGAAGATAAGGGTTTTATCTTTTTTTTTTTTAAATCCTAAGAGATATGATAAGATTTGGTTTTCAAAAACAAAGATTGGGTTTGTTTTGAGAATATTACGTGATTTTGAATGATTTTTAGAATGGTCTTAACGATCTAATCTGAAGAAACTTCCTTCATAGGAATTGTAGCTCTCTCTGTTATCTAAATGCTCCCTTTGACTTCATGTCATTCCGACCTCTGTAGTTCGAGTTATTCACGTTTTAGTGAGCAGAGGTCAAGCTGTCCTGTTTTTCCACGATTTTGCTGCAGCGTTTGTTATTTCCGAATTTTATCTTTGAATTTTAAAGGTTTGGGTTTGCTTTTTTTTAAATGGGGTTTATACCTTTTATAATTATTATATACTCAGTTTTTATTTTAAAAAGATGAAGCATTCATTTATTTTTCAAATATGAGGAGATATCATTATGATTTATTATGAAAGGGACAAAAGCTGATTTAGAAGGGGCACAAAACACTACTGCTACGTAAAACTCAGAAGAAGAAAAGAGAGAAAGAAGAGAAGAAGAAAATCGCGAGAGAGGGAGAGGAAGAAGAAGAAGCCGCCACCTTGCAACCTAGTAGCCGCCGCCGGCGAACCACGTGAGAGAGAGAGAGAGGGACGCGCGATTGGTAGAGAAAGAGGAGAGGCTTGGACAGCAAGCGATAGCCTTCTTCACACTTCATCTTTCACTTTCTTTTCATACCAAAGACTCAAGGTAAGGGCTGGTTTAGGAAAAGGGTAGAAGTGTAGGTTTTTGCCATGAAAATCTTTGAGAAAGGTTGTGATCTTTCATGTGCTTGCATGAGTTTTGTGAATATGCTTGTTGTTGTACCCTTATGCCATGATAACCATGAATCCTAATCCTTATTTAGTATACCTTTATGGCCCTATGATCATATGTGTAAAACCCATGATGATTTTCTATTCTTGGCTTGATTTCGCATGTTTGAACATGAAAGTTGATGTATGATCAAATCTGAATTTTTGTGAGAGTATGATTGATGTTGTTGGCTGGTCTTTGGCTTTTGAGGTTGAAACGGAAGCAAGGAAAAGTTTTTGAACTGTTAAGACTCTAGGTTGACACATTAGAGCCATTAACAAAGAGAATTGAGAATTTAATCGCTTGCAAGTAAAATGTGATATAATTGGAACATAGGTCTAGTGATGACTATGGACCATGAGAACGATGGTTCCGTTAGAGACAAACGGTTACTTGCACGCGAGGGTGAAAAGGTGGATTGACTGTGTTGGTCTCCACTTAATAACCATGATTGAGTCATCAGATAGGGATTGACTGTGTTGGTTGTAAGATCAAGTTTTGATCGAGTAGTACAACTCTATGTTTTGATGATTACAAGTTAACATTTTAGTATGAACAATTATGGTACTCTAACGTGTTTTTCTGAGTGTGCTATTTACAGGCTCTGACCTCAATTTTATCTCACACAAATCAGCAGCACTGTGCTTAAAGAGTTACCCAAGCAACGCTTTCACAACATCTATGTTCACTCTGAACAATAGAAAAGCTTCAGAAGATCTGAAGCCATACAAGCTCTGATATGGACTCAGTCACTTGAAGTTCTGAAGATCCAGACGTTCTGACAACCCAGACACTCTGAAGGTTCAGATGTTCTCATGGTGTAGAAGACTCTGAAGATCCAGAAGCTGAAAAGTGGAAATTCTGATGTCCAGAAGCAAGATGACTCTGAAGACCATGTACTTCCCTCTGAGTTCAGAATCAGAAGATACAACAGTCTGAGGATCTCTGCTTCCCTCTGACTCTGATCAACGAGCTTCACAAGTTCCAACATTAAGCATTCCCCTGATCAGTAGTCTACTAGGTTTAAAGGTCAAGTCACTATCCAAGTACAAAAGCAAATGTACTATCCTGACGACCTACCTAACATTCTCAGCCACAACAGAAGCTGGAATTTCCAGAACTGCCCTCCAACGGTAGCATTCCCAAGCAGCGTTCAAACCCTAATCCTTGGAGTATAAATAGAGGCTGAAGATTGAAAGATGTTGTTGGAAGAATCTCACACGCGCAAGCTATATTCAAACTTTCTAAGCATTCTTTCATCTGAATTCATTGTGTTTACCATTAGCTTTTCAGAAGCAAATTTATTGTAAACATTCTTTCTTAAACAATTGTTTAGTTACCTTTAGGAGATCAAGTTTGATCGGATCCTAGAGAACACTAAGAGAGTGAATCTTAGTGTGAGCTAAGTCAGTGTATTGTTAGTCACTTGTAGGTTTCAAGTGCAGTTGTAACATTTACCTGATTAGTGGATTGCCTTCATTCTAAGAAGGAAGAAATCACCTTAACGGGTGGACTGGATTAGCTTGAGTGATTCATCAAGTGAACCAGGATAAAATCCTTGTGTGCTTTTCTATCTCTTATCTCAAGCACTTTGTTCTCGAAAGATTTGTTAAAATCTTTAAGGTGGAAGTTTTAATTCTGAAAACGTTATTCAAACCCCCCCCCCTTTCTACCGTTTTTCATACCTTCAATTGGTATCAGAGCGCAAGTTCTGATTACCACACCTAACAGTGTTCAGTGATCCGGGCCGGTGTGAAAAACAATGGCTACCACCAGTGAAACGCAAAAAGATGGTTACAATGCAAAGCCTCCCATGTTCGATGGTCAAAGGTTCGAATATTGGAATGATAGACTTGAAAGTTTCCTTCTGGGTTTCGATGCAGACCTCTGGGATATTATTGTGGATGGCTATGAGCGTCCAGTTGATGCAGAAGGCAAGAAGATCCCAAGGTCAGAGATGACTGCAGATCAAAAGAAGCTTTACTCACAACATCACAAAGCTAGAGCAATTCTTCTAAGTGCTATCTCTTATGAAGAGTACCAGAAGATTACAGATCGTGAGTATGCTAAGGAAATCTTTGAATCCCTGAAGATGTCTCATGAAGGAAACAAGAAAGTCAAAGAATCAAAGGCGTTGTCCTTGATCCAGAAGTACGAGTCATTCATCATGGAGCCCAACGAGTCCATAGAGGACATGTTTTCCAGATTTCAGTTGCTTGTAGCTGGAATACGACCTCTCAACAAGAGCTACACAACAAAAGATCATGTCATAAGGGTCATCAGAAGTCTTCCTGAAAGCTGGATGCCCTTGGTGACTTCAATAGAGCTTAAAAGAGATGTTGAGCGTATGAGTTTAGAAGAACTCATCAGCATACTAAAGTGTCATGAGCTGAAACGCTCAGAGATGCAAGATCTGAGGAAGAAGTCAATAGCCTGAAAATCCAAATCTGAGAAGGCTAAAGCTGAGAAGTCAAAAGCTCTCCAAGCTGAAGCAGAAGAATCTGAAGAAGCATCAGAAGATTCTGATGAAGATGAGCTGACTCTGATCTCTAAAAGACTCAACCGTATCTGGAAGCACAAGCAAAGCAAGTACAGAGGCTCTGGAAAGGCCAAAGGAAAGTCTGAATCCTCAGGCCAGAAGAAGTCATCAATCAAGGAAGTCACATGTTTCGAGTGCAAAGAATCAGGGCTCTACAAAAGTGACTGTCCAAAGTTGAAGAAGGACAAGAGGCCAAAGAAGCACTTCAAGACCAAGAAAAGTCTGATTGTGACTTTTGACGAATCAGAGTCAGAGGATGTTGACTCTGATGGTGAAGTCCAAGGACTCATGGCTATTGTCAAAGACAAAGGAGCAGAGTCAAAGGATGTTGTTGACTCTGACTCAGAATCAGAAGGAGATCCTAACTCAGACGATGAAAATGAGGTATTCGCTTCTTTCTCAACCTCTGAACTGAAACATGCTCTGTCTGATATCATGGATAAGTATAACTCTTTATTGTCTAAGCATAAAAAGTTGAAAAAGGACTAATCTGCTGCTTCTAAGACTCCTTCTGAACATGAGAAAATCATTTCTGATTTGAAAAATGATAACCATGCTTTAGTGAATTCTAACTCTGTGCTTAAGAATCAAATTGCTAAGTTAGAAGAAGTTATTGCCTGCGATGCCTCTGATAGTAAGCATGAATCTAAGTATGAAAAATCTTTTCAAAGATTCCTGGCTAAAAGCGTAGACAGAAGCTTAATGGCTTCAATGATCTACGGCGTAAGCAGAAATGGAATGCATGACATTGGCTATTCTAAACCAACTAGAAATGAGCCTTCTATGCCTAAAGCTAAATCTTTGTACGAATGCTTTGTTCCCTCTGGTACCATATTACCTGATCCTTTACCTGCTGAAGTTGCTAAACCCCCTCTCAAAAAGGGATCCTTCTCCATGTCTAAATATCATGCAAAAATTCATTTACATTACCATGTTGAGAAACCCAAGGTGATCAGAACCTCTGGGGTAACTAACAAGAGAGGACCCAGAAAGTGGGTACCTAAGGATAAGATTATCTATGTTGCAGATATCCTTGATAGCTCCACTGAAACACCAATCATGGTATCTGGACAGTGGATGCTCGCATCACATGACGGGAGAAAGGCGTATGTTCCAAGAGCTAAAACTTAAGCCTGGAGGCGAGGTTGGCTTTGGTGGCAACGAAAAGGGTAAAATTGTTGGTACTGGTACTATCTGTGTAGATAGTAGTCCATGCATTGACAATGTTTTATTGGTAGACGGCTTAACTCATAACTTATTGTCTATAAGTCAATTAGCTGACAAGGGTTATGATGTTATCTTCAATCAAAAGTCCTGCTAGGCTGTAAGTCAAATCGATGGCTCTGTTCTGTTTAACAGCAAGAGGAAGAACAACATTTATAAGATCAGATTATCTGAGTTGGAGGCTCAGAATGTGAAGTGCCTTCTGTCTGTTAATGAAGAGCAATGGGTATGGCATAGACGGTTAGGGCATGCCAGTATGAGAAAGATTTCTCAGCTGAGCAAGCTAAACCTTGTCAGGGGCTTACCCACTCTGAAGTTCTCTTCAGACGCTCTTTGTGAAGCATGTCAGAAAGGCAAATTCACAAAAGTCCCTTTCAAGGCAAAGAATGTTGTCTCAACCTCAAGGCCGTTGGAACTTCTTCATATCGACCTGTTTGGACCAGTGAAAACTGAGTCTATAGGTGGCAAGAGATATGGGATGGTCATTGTTGACGACTATAGCCGCTGGACATGGGTAAAATTTCTAACCCGCAAGGATGAGTCTCATGCTGTGTTCTCTACCTTCATAGCCCAAGTGCAAAACGAGAAGGCTTGTAGGATTGTGCGTGTCAGAAGTGACCGTGGTGGAGAGTTTGAGAATGACAAGTTTGAGAGTCTGTTTGATTCCTATGGAATTGCACATGATTTCTCTTGTCCCAGAACTCCTCAACAAAATGGTGTTGTTGAGAGGAAGAACAGAACTCTTCAGGAGATGGCTAGAACCATGCTCCAAGAAACTGGCATGGCTAAGCACTTTTGGGCAGAGGCAGTAAACACAGCGTGTTACATTCAGAACAGAATCTCTGTGAGACCAATTCTGAATAAGACTCCCTATGAATTGTGGAAGAACATAAAACCCAACATTTCTTACTTTCATCCTTTTGGTTGTGTTTGTTAGGTTCTTAATACTAAGGATAGATTGCATAAATTTGATGCTAAGTCTTCTAAATGTCTATTACTTGGTTACTCTGAGAGATCTAAAGGTTTTAGATTTTATAATACTGATGCTAAGACTATTGAAGAGTCTATTCATGTTAGATTTGACGATAAGCTTGACTCTGATCAGTCAAAGCTAGTTGAGAAGTTTGCAGATTTAAGCATTAATGTTTCTGACAAAGGCAAAGCTCCAGAGGAAGCTGGGCCAGAGGAAGATGATCCAGAAGAAGAAGCTGGTCCCTCTGATTCACAAACTCTGAAGAAGAGCAGAATCACTGCAGCTCATCCTAAGGAATTGATTCTGGGCAACAAAGACGAACCAGTCAGAACCAGATCAGCCTTCAGACCCTCTGAAGAGACCTTGCTTAGTCTGAAAGGATTGGTGTCCTTAATTGAACCCAAGTCAATTGATGAAGCTCTTCAGGACAAGGACTGGATTCTGGCCATGGAAGAAGAATTGAATCAATTCTCCATGAATGATGTTTGGAGCTTAGTGAAGAAACCTGAGAGTGTCCATGTAATTGGAACAAAATGGGTGTTCAGAAACAAGTTGAATGAGAAAGGAGATGTAGTCAGAAACAAGGCAAGGCTAGTTGCTCAAGGCTACAGCCAGCAGGAAGGAATAGACTACACAGAAACATTTGCTCCAGTAGCAAGACTAGAAGCAATCAGACTGTTGATCTCTTTCTCAGTGAATCACAACATAATTCTACATCAGATGGATGTTAAGAGTGCCTTCCTAAATGGATATATATCAGAGGAAGTCTACGTTCATCAACCCCCAGGTTTTGAGGATGAGAAGAACCCAGACCATGTGTTCAAGTTGAAGAAATCACTCTATGGTCTGAAGCAAGCTCCCAGAGCATGGTATGAGAGACTCAGCTCATTCCTTCAGGAGAATGAGTTTGTAAGGGGTAAAGTAGATACAACTCTCTTTTGCAAAACTTACAAAGATGATATCTTAATTGTGCAAATTTATGTTGATGATATTATATTTGGTTCTGCTAATCAATCTCTATGCAAAGAATTTTCTGAGATGATGCAGGCTGAATTTGAGATGAGTATGATGGGAGAACTCAAGTACTTTATGGGAATACAAGTTGATCAAACACCAGAAGGAACATATATCCATCAGAGCAAGTAAACTAAAGAACTTCTGAAGAAGTTCAATTTGCTGGAATCTACAGTTGCCAAAACTCCAATGCGTCCTACATGCATTCTGGAGAAAGAAGATGCAAGTGGTAAAGTTTTTCAGAAGGTCTATCGTGGTATGATAGGATCACTTCTATACTTAACTGCATCTAGGCCAGATATATTGTTTAGTGTTCATTTATGTGCTCGTTTCCAATCAGATCCAAGGGAAACCCACTTAACTGCTGTTAAGAGGATCCTAAGATATCTGAAAGGTACCACTAACCTTGGCTTGATGTATAAGAAAACATCAGAGTATAAGCTTTCAGGTTATTGTGATGCTGATTATGCTGGAGATAGAACAGAGAGAAAAAGCACTTCTGGAAATTGTCAATTTCTGGGAAGCAACTTAGTCTCATGGGCAAGCAAGAGGCAATCAACCATTGCACTATCTACTGCAGAGGCAGAATATATCTCAGCAGCAATATGCAGCACTCAGATGCTCTGGATGAAACATCAGCTGGAGGATTATCAAATCCTTGAGAGCAATATCCCAATCTATTGTGATAACACTGCTGCAATTTCATTGAGTAAGAATCCTATCTTACATTCAAGGGCAAAGCACATTGAGGTAAAGTATCATTTTATTAGAGATTATGTACAGAAGGGCGTACTTCTTCTGAAGTTTGTTGATACTGACCATCAATGGGCAGATATCTTTACAAAGCCCTTAGCAGAGGATAGATTTAATTTCATTCTGAAAAATCTGAATATGGACTTTTGTCCAGCATGAAGATGGATCAGAACCTCTGACTATGATGCTTCTTTATCAGAAGATGTCTAGTCCAGAAGGTAACTCTATCAGAGTTTATGTGCCCATTGGTGCTGACTCTGAAGCTGAGACAGTAAACGTGTGTCAGTATCTCTGATACATAGTTCCTTGTGCCCGTGCTGACAGTCTGTCATGATGAGTGTTGATGTGCTTCTCTCCTGCGTGTGATATGTGTATTAACTGTTACTATGATGTCTTTATTTTTTAACCGTTGATTTTAATTTGCTTTTTGATCAACAACGGTTATTTTTCAAAAACCCACTATACACACACGTTCTCCTACACTTACGGTTTTACCTTCTCTCTCTTCAGTTTTTCAAATCCTTATCCCCACGATCTCTCTCTCTCTCTCTATTCATCCTTTTCTTTTCTACCCAAAACCTTCAACCGCCTTCAAGATGGTTAGACCCAACAGACGTGAAACTGCAGATGCAACCAGATTTCCTACTATGGTAGTAGGCCAAGCTACAGGTCAATCAGGTCCTGAAACTCAAGGTCAAGGTCAAGCTCAAGAGAAGATGATTCCAATTGCAGAACGGGGTTGTGCCGTTCACTATGTTTTTGCTCCTGAAGAACTCCAGGTTCTTGCTGAATGGAGATTCGACCTGGACAACATAGCTGATAATGGGAAGAGTGACTACAAAGTGGTGGATCTTCATCCCAAGCTAAGGATCTGGCACAAGATTCTGCTCCACTGCTTCAACCAGAGGCCAAAGGGAAGCTCTCCTGATTACATCAACTTCTGTCAGAAGGCGATGCTGTTCTTCATTCAGGATCATAGGAAAATCTGCCTTCCTTTCTTCCTGTTCTCTTACCTGAAAGAGTGTATCAGGAAATCCAGAACCACTGCTTCCATCAAGTCTGCTATCAAGTACATCCCGTTTGGGAGACTGCTTTCAGACCTCTTCACTGAGAGCAAATTCATAGAAGATCTGATCAAGGTAGGATGCACAGAGGATCCGTCGACAATTGTTAGTGATGTCTTCACATCCACATCTTTGAAGAAGATGGGATTGATCAAGAAAAAGGTTGCCCCTGCTCATGAAGATACTTCTGATGAAGTAAGACAAAGAAGGGTGCCTCTGATTGATTACCCTCTGTGGTCTCAAGCAGATAATCCGAATGCAATCCTGTGTTACATTGATGATCTGAGGCAACAAGGGTATGAGATAGATGTGGACGAGTTCTTCTGAAACTTGCCACCAGCTCCAGAGTTTGACTCTCCTCCCAAGAAGAAAACTCAAAGAAAAATGGTCTTGGAGGAATCCTCTGAAGAGTCTGATGATCAGAAGAAGAAGAAGAAGGCTGACAAATCTAAGAGGAAGCACGAGGAACCCACCAAACCAGATGCTCCATCTGATGGTGATGATGGTGATGCTCCTCCTCCTAAGAAGAAAAAGAAGCAAGTTAGAATTGTGGAGAAGCCCAACCCGTGTGGAACCTGCTGCTGCAGTTATCAGAATGGAGACTTCTGCCAGAGTCACTCGGTCTGCCGTGCGATCATCAAGTAAGTCTGGTGTTACTGAATCTGATGATGATTTAAATTCACTTGATGAACTCCCCATCTCTACACTCCTTAACCGCACTGCCACCCAACTCACTCCTATCCCAGAGTCTCAACCAGCTGACCAAACCACTTCTCCACCAAATTCACCTAGATCTTCATTTTTCCAACCTTCCCAACAAGAAGCACCTCTTTGGAACATGCTTCAGACTCCACGTCCCTCTGAACCAACCTCACCCATTACCATTCAGAACAATCCACTAACATCTGAACCCATTATTCTCGAACAGTCTGGACCTGAACCCAGAACTTCTGATCACTCTGTCCCCAGAGCTTCAGAACGTCCTGTTCGCAAAACAACTGATACAGATTCCTCAACTCCCTATACTTCTGTATCCTTTCCTACCAATGTTGCTGACTCCTCACCTTCAAACAACTCTGAATCTAATCGCAAATTTGTTCAAATTGCGAAAGAGAAAGAGTCTGCCATTCCTGAGTACTACCTCACAGTACCTAGCCCTAGGAGATACCCTGGACCTAGACCAGAACGTCTAGTTGACCCAGATCATCCTATTCAGGCTGACCCTTTGCATGAAGCAGACCCTTTAGCTCAACAAGTTCAACCAGACCAAGTTCAACAAGAACCCATTCAAC